>NC_081568.1:23522232-23602234 GCF_022355385.1 Mustela nigripes
AGTGAGGAAGACACAAAGAAATGGAAAAATATTCCATGCTCCTGGATTGGAAGAATAAATATTGTGAAAATATCTATGCTACCTAAAGCAATCTACACATTTAATGCAATTCCTATCAAAATACCACCCATTTTTTTCAAAGAAATGGACAAATAATCCTAAAATTTATATGGAACCAGAAAAGACCTTGAATAGCCAAAGGAATATTGAAAAAGAAAGCCAAAGTTGGTGGCATCACAATTCCGGACTTCAAGCTCTATTACAAAGCTGTCATCATCAAGACAGCATGGTATTGGCACAAAAACAGACACACAGATCAATGGAACAGAATAAATAGAGAGCCTAGAAATAGACCCTCAACTCTATGGTCAACTAATCTTCAACAAAGCAAGAAGAATGTCCAATGGAAAAAGGACAGCCTCTTCAATAAATGGTGTTGGGAAAATTGGACGGCCACATGCAGAAAAATGAAATTGGACCAGTTCCTTACACCACACACAAAAATAGACTCAAAATGGATGAAGGACCTCAATGTGAGAAAGGAATCCATCAAAATCCTTGAGGAGAACACAGGTAGCAACCTCTTCGACCTCTGCCGCAGCAACATCTTCCTAGAAACATTGCCAAAGGCAAGGGAAGCAATTGCAAAAGTGAACTATTGGGATTTCATCAAGATCAGAAGCTTTTGCACAGCAAAGGAAACAGTTAACAAAACCAAAAGACAACTGACAGAATGGGAGAAGATATTTTCAAACGACATATCAGATAAAGGGCTAGTGTCCAAAATCTCTAAAGAATTTTGCAAACTCAACACCCAAAGAACAAATAATCCAATCAAGAAATCGGTAGAAGACATGAACAGACATCTCTGCAAAGAAGACATACAGATGACCAATAGACACAAGAAAAAGTGTTCCATATCACTCAGCATCAGGGAAATACAAATCAAAACCACAATGAGGTATCACCTCACACCAGTCAGAATGGCTAAAATTAAGTCAGGAAATAACAGATGCTGGCAAGGATGCGGAGAAAGGGGAACCCTCCTACACTGTTGGTGGGAATGCAAGCTGGTGCAACCACTCTGGAAAACAGCTTGGAGGTGCCTCATAATGTTGAAAATAGAACTACCCTACAACACAGCAATTGCACTACTGGGTATTTACCCTAAAGATAGTAATGTAGTTATCCAAAGGGGTACATGCACCCAAATGTTTATAGCAGCAATGTCTACAATAGCCAAACTATGGAAAGAACCTAGATGTCCATCAACAGATGAATGAATCAAGAAGATGTGGTATATATACACAATGGAATACTATGCAGTCATCAAAAGAAATGAAATCTTTCCATTTGCAACGACGTGGATGGAACTAGAAGGTATCGTGCTTAGCGAAATAAGTCAAGCAGAGAAAGACAACTATCATATGATCTCCCTGATATGAGGAAGTGGAGATGCAACATGGGGGGTTAAGAGGGTAGGAGAAGAATCAATGAAACAAGATGGAATTGGGAGGGAGGCAAACCGTAAGTGACTCTTAATCTCACAAAACAAACTGAGGGTTGCTGGGGGGAGGGGGGTTGGGAGGAGGGGGTGGGGTTATGGACATTGGGGAGGGTATGTGCTATGGTGAGTGCTGTGAAGTGTGTAAATATGGCGATTCACAGACCTGTACCCCTGGGGATAAAAATATATTATATGTTTATAAAAAATTTTTAAAAAATCATTAAAAAAAAAAAACATTGAATTCAGTAGCACAGGTTGAGGACGTGTGATTTGGCTTTTCTATCAGATTCTTAAGGTGATACTGATGGTCTGGGACCCAGAGTTTGAGACTCACTCTCTGATATAAATGGTTTTCTTTTTGTAGGTTGTAGTAAATTTTTTTCCTCTAGTAATAATGCCCCAACATGTCTCTAAAAAAATAAAACTTGTTACATTTCTTGTTATTATATATATATATATATATATATGTATGTATGGGAGTCAGGGAAGCAGCAGAGGGAGAGGGAGAAGCAGGCTTCCCACTGAGCAAGGAGCCTGATGTAGTGATCCCTGGACCCTGGGATCATGACCTGAGCAGGAGAAATATGTTTAACCGTCTAAGCCACCCAGAAATCCTGACTAGCTTAGCTTCTTAACTTCATCAGATAGGCAATCCTCCTTAATGATCCAATAAATTTCTAGATGTAGCTTTATCATTATATTTAACCCATTTGTTTATAATTTTTTATTTATGTCTTTCCCCTCAAAAGTACAGAAATGCTCTGAGAACAAGTATTTGTAAGATATTATCATATTTTGGGGTTTTTTTTTGTTGTTGTTGTTTTTTAAAGATTTTATTTATTTATTTGACCGACAGAGATCACAAATAGGCAGAGACACAGGCAGAGAGGAGGCAGAGAGGAGGAAGCAGCCCCCCTGCCGAGCAGAGAGCCCGATGTGGGGCTCAATCCCAGGACCCTGAGATCATGACCTGAGCTGAAGGCAGAGGTTTAACCCATTGAGCCACCCAGGCGCCCCTATTATCATATTTTGAATCTGGCATGGCAACTGAAACATGCCAAGGTGTGGGGGTCGTGCCCCTAAGATGGCACCGGGCTAGCCCCAGCAGCATGGACAGCCTAAAAAACATCCGCCCTGGCCACACATGACCTCGTGCTGGTCACATGAACACCGCATGCCACCACTGCCTACGAGCCCCAGATACCTCCTGTTCACGTGAACATCTCTGTGATTGGCTGTATACCTCCTGTTCACGTGAACACTTCTGTGATTGGCTGCTATGCCCTATATAAGGCAAGGGAACTTGGAGAAAGAAAGGGAGGAGAAAGATCGACCAGGGAATAAACAAGAGTTTGTGCATTGACCTGTGTGTGTGTTGGTGTTGCGTCATCTCTGCAGGCAGGGAGAGCGCGACACCAGGTTCAAAATATGTATGATGAAGATGTATATGTACAAATATATGAGTTCATAAATTAGTTAAATTAGTATGTATTTAATTCCTTGCTTTGGTAATCATGTTAGATGTCATGAGAAAAACAAAGGATAATACTCTGATCCAAGTTTCAGGAGGACCATTCACATATTGCTACTATGTAGAATTGGTGTTATATTTCATAACATGTAACAATTTATTGATATATAGATGATGAAAATCACCCATATCCCAATGCCCAGCTCCAATGGTAGTAATTTCTCTGTATGGAATGCCATATAAGACTCTGGGCAGTGCTTGTCACATAATGATTGCTCAATAAACACTTAACGGATATATTATTGAATAAACAAACTATCTCTTAAATGTGATTTTCTCTCTAGATGATGACATGTCTTTGTCCTCTTTTTCGTCTTGATTTCTTAATATTCCTTGTTGGTCTTGATTAACAAATGGTAGTGGGTCATCTTGGATCCACTAAAGCAATAAAACAATGAAACAGAGATGGAGTTCTTTGAAGCCATCCAAGTTACAAGATACCAGAGTTTGGACTTTTCGATGGAAGATACATACAGTTATGTTTCTCATTTTGTACTCATGTTACAAAACATATATCCTATTTCAAATCCTCCCATTAATTAATATACTCTTATAGCAGGATAAAAGAGTTTTTATACTTTGTTATTTTTTAAAGATTTTATTTATTTATTTGACAGACAGAGATCACCAGTAGGCAGAGAGGCAGGCAGAGAGAGAGGAGGAAGCAGGCTCCCTGCGGAGCGGAGAGCCCCATGCGGGGTTTAATCCCAGGACCCTGGGATCATGACATTGAGCGGAAGTCAGAGGCTTTAACCCACTGAGCCACCCAGGCACCCCAGTTTTCATACTTTAAAAATAGCATTATTTAGAGAGTTCTAACTTTTACCTATGTGACAGTGTGAAGCAGTATTTCCATTCTCTTGACTAAAATAGAAATTTGCCAGTTTTTCCCCACGGTGTTTCTAATATATTCTGAATTCCATAGGCATTGTCTGTGCATTGCAAATCAAATGTCTTCTCAGGGTCTGAGGTACCTACTTGTCCTGCTTTATGATGCTACTTGGTGAACTAAACTTTTTATACTAGTGTAGTCAAATTAATTTAAGTTCTCCTTCAAGATATTTTCTTTTTATATAAGGTTTAAGAAATCTTTCCCTAACCAGATATCATGAAAACAGGCTTCAATATTTTTCAGCATCATTTTAAAATCTCTCTCTTTTACATTGAGATCTTTACTCCGTAAGGAATTAGTAACCGGATGTGATCCATCTGAGATGGGAACATGCATTTAGACTGTTTGCTTATTTACTTATTTGCAGATGAATGGCAAGGTGAAAGGTGACCTAACTAAATTTTTCACTCAGATTAAATGTTTTGGGGTTAAAACAAAGAGCGAATCAAAAAATGTGTATTAGCATAAAATGATAAGAATCTGAATTAATTTAATGGTAATCAGAATGTTAAAAAAGTGTGGGAGATACAGTCACCATTACTTAGGAAGAATTAGCAAGAATTTATAGCTGGTCAGTTTAGTTATTGCATGATTATGTAATGAGGGTAATGCTAGAATAAAATGTAAAATGAAGAGAAGAATTTGGCCAAAGTGATAATAAAGGATTTATCTCTGACCACATTCCAAGAGATTATTTTTAAAAGGCCCAGGTCCTGGGTGAACACATTAACGCTTTGACTCCTCAGAAGCATATCACTGGCATCCAGTAAATGCTTGCTGAATGAATGTAAATTGTTTAATGAATAAAAGCAGTAAGCCATGAGACAGGATTAATAAAGAGGTGTTATCAGATAACCAGATATTATTGTACTGAGAAAAGAAAGTATTGAAAATATCACTGATACTATCAAGTCTGTCACATCCAGAAAACCAGCTAAGACGGGTCTTAGTGTATGGAGTTAGAACCTCAACCCTAAGTGGTCTGAAAGCATGAAATTTGAATTTCTGTGTTGGTGATGATAGGTTAATCTGTGAGTTTATCGATGACTCTCCTTGCTCTCTAATCTGCTTTATTCTTCCTGAGCCTGAGGCATTCCTGTTTTCAGGCATTATATCTTGCCCCAAGGAGGCCAAGCAGCTGCAAGTAGGTATTGATCCTAGCGCAAAGAACAGAAAAAATGCTGACTATGAGGTGGCAGGCAGGCACCCAAGTGGAAACCTCAAGGAGAATTCCAAGGATGTTGGACTGGACATAGGCAGCCATTTAAGGTGATCAATATTTTAAGAGTTTTTAACATTTCACATGAAAGCAGATAAGACTCACATCGTTCTATTAAAAAAAATAATAATGGAAGGTAAATCGAATTCTCTAACTCTTCAACTAAAACCAGTCTAATGTAATAATAATCATTACCATTTATTAACCACATATTTTTGTCAATATCTTATTCAATTCTCACACAGCCCCAGGTAGAGTTGACTACTTAACTCACTTAACAGACATGGAAAATGAGAGGTCAAGCGATTTTTCTTTTTTCCAGATCATTCAAGAGGTAACTGACAAAAGCAAGCATCCAAATTCATGTCCTCCTGCCCCTGAACCCTGTGATTTTATTCCTGAGCTATTTTGCTTTCCCACCTGGGGAAGCAATGACAGAGAATATAATTTCTGAGAAGCAGGAAAAGGATTTGCTCACAGAAAACATACCACTGCCTGCCAAGTGATGCTTAAAATCCCCTTTACAGGGTGTTAAATTCTTTGCTTCCACAGACTGAGATAAGGTTTAAAATGCAAATAAACTTTAGAGAGATAACATTTGGGTATAAATTCATGGAAAAAAAATATAAAATCTTTTTGTGAGCAGATTTGTTTAAGGAATTATGATTATGTGCCACATGGCATAGAAAGGAGGGGGCAGCCTGGGGCAAGGGAGAGAGAAGAAGATCACAGCAGACGGAGGAACAAAAACCGTCCTGCATCAGTCATTCTTGTGTGAGAGTTTGTCCTGATATAGGTCCTGCCAGGACATTAGGATCTACAGAAAAACAACAACAATAACAGCAAGCAAAACAAAACAAAATGTGATAAACTTTCCTGTTTTTGAATTCTGAGAAAGGAATAAAAACAATAATACTTACAAGAAAGAGAATATACTGAACTCTCTGACTTTGATTTCCTGAAAATTGCCACGAAGCCTCACTGCTCCCCTCTGCCTCCCCCATCCTCCATGCCTTCTTTTTAAAAGTTGTGCATTCAACTGTGTTCAGAGAGCCATTTCTACCTGCCAATATTGTCTCTGGGAAAAGAGGCAAGTTAAAAGAAGGATATTTTGCTGCTCCTGTAATATTAGGAATTGTGCACAGCTGCTACAAATATGCTCCAAGGGTAACATCTGGAAAGAGAGCTCCCCATTGATTAAATCATTGCCATTTAAGTGCAAATACACATCTTTCCTTATAGCTTTTCTTTCTCTCTTCCTCAATCCCCAGCTTATAACTAAAATAATAATAATAAAATAAAAAATAAAAAATCATGCTTTAAAAATACCCGCATTTTTCCTAAATTTAGAATTTGCCAGAAGTGTGTCTGATTTGAAATTCACTTGTATTAAGCAGTATTTAATCTGAAACTGAAATCGTTTTGACAAATCCTCATAGTGCTTTCTTTTAACATTAAGTAATTAACTGACCCCATGTTAAAGAATGGGGGATATTTAATAACTGAAGAAAGTGCCAAGCAATTCCCAGTATAAAAACTTCAGTATTCAGAATGTGCAGAGGAATGTCTATGGGAAATTTAATTATCAAACAGGGAGATCTAAAGGGATGTTTACGTTCACAGTTTACATTCACAAAACTTGAACTGCTTCCAGATAAGTTAGTAAAGAAATCTCTGGGACTCTAATTTTTTTTCCAAACAAACATGTCTTGTCAACCAAAGTGAAAAAACACCACACCTCCATGGGAAAGGATGAAAGAGTAAAATAAAAAAAATTTCTGTCTGTGGAATTTCGAGAACTATTCTAATCAAGAGAAAACGCTTTTGCATGCAATTTTAACTTTTTCAATTTAAATTATCTCATAATATAGGCTTAATATAACAGAAAGAGCCTTACTTATGATGATAAAAAGATGAAGTAGAAATATAATACTAGCAAAGTTGATTTCAGAATGAAAGTAACATGAAACATCTCCTCTCTCTCACATACCCACACACATTTGCTATGAAATAACTACCATATTACGCTTAAATATGTTAAAAAAAAAAAAAGCTTCTCCCCAAGCAATTCATTAACCATTGTGTACTGTCAGTTTTCAAAAGATAGATAAAGTACAAGTTGCAGGTTCCCCCCTCTATCAGAAAGCAGAGCATTCCTATGAAACCTTTTGTATGTGGGAATCGCATAAAACAAAGAAGCAATTACCACTTCATTAAAGCAAAAATCTTCTTTGGATTTCTTTCAGGAAGGAAAAAACAGGTACTAAGGTAGGTCTTTCATAAAAGCAAAGTGGGGGTGCCTGGATGGCTTAGTGGATTAAGCCTCTGCCTTTGGCTCGTAAAAGCAAAGTGGCGTAAAGACTTTCAGAGAGAGGGGGGAAACCTATACTCCCAAACTCACCAGATTCTCTAACTAATTTTTCAAGGAATTAAAGGCACTACATTATTAAATATATATTACATGTCATGCACTGTATTAAACACTTTATAAGCACCTGGGTGGCTCAGTCACTAAGTGTCTGCCTTTGACTCAGGTCACGATCCCAGGTTCCTGGAATCAAGCCCTGCATTGGGCTCCCTGCTCAGCAGGAGGCCTGCTTCTCCTCCTCTGCTCCCCCTGTTTGTGTTCCCTCTCTCACTGTCTTTCTCTGTGAAATAAATAAATAAAATCTTAAAAAAAAAAAATCCTCTTTATATCTCATTTGATTCTCTATCCACTATATCATCTTAGGAACACTGGGTTTTTTGTTTTGTTTTTTGATTTTTTTTTTTTCTTTCGGTTTTTGAAGTGAAATCAAGTCCTAAATGGTTAGGCAATTTGACCAAGATAGCCAAAATGGGGAAAAAAATTGAACTCCATCTTCCTGATTCCCATATATCCTCTTTCCTCTTATGCCCTATTACCTCCAAAAATGTAACCTGAATCATTGATCAATGTACAATCCTTGAAAGGATTTTCACTGATATTTGTGATTTTCAAGCACATAGATAAATCTCATAAGGAGTTAAGGCCATCAGGCCCCACTCAGCATATATAATTAACTATTAGTAATACCTCCATTTTTAGGTGGATTAACTTATTATCTATACAAGGGATCATAATATAAAGTGGAGGATTACATTAATTATATTGAAATGTACACAGTTTTCCAGGCAGTATAAGACCACTATTAACCATCATAGCAGTTCATTTTTGCCATGTATTTTAGTTATTCCTGAAAGTCATGAGTTTGTTGTCATTTGAATTTTATGACTTATACAATTGAATATTTTTAAAAGCTTAACTTTGTCAAAATTCCATGTTTCAATTTAATGTCAGTATCATGCATTATAACAGAACTTCAAAGTAGATAACATCTCTATTGTAGCATACGTGTTTGAAAAAGAATGCAATGTACATTACCTTGTGACTTTCACAAAATTTTCAGAACCATTTAACATCTGTTTCAGAACAATGGCTCCCTCAGTACTCTTTCTGCTTTTCATGTGAAAATAAAGCACTTGCATTTTCTGTCTTTTCCTTTTTCAGCCTAGTTCAAACTGACCATCTATAAAGTTATCAACTATCATATAGTGTCATGAAACAGGACTATAAAATTAAAGATTGTTGTGTATCAGATTATTATAAATTAGTAGAGATGAGAGAAGCTGGATGATTTAGTAGACTATTCGTAAGGTATTCTTACTTTAAGCTCAGTTCAATAACTAGGATTTCTATAGGGCTGTCCTGAAATTATCAGTCTTATTTAGATCTATTCCCGGATGTTCAGATGTGAAAGGTTAATATAAAATGCATTCTATTACCTGATGATTTAGCAAACTTATGCATATTTAAACAATTTTTAAGAGATTTGGAAAGGTAGACTTGAGATTTCTGAGAAGAATGTAACATAAAGGAGAGGAATCTGGCATGTGGAGGTGTACTTAAGTTATTATTAGGGAATTTATTATTTACCCTTTAACCCTTTATAAATTAAATTGTAAGGTTTTCTAAAACTACCTGCCCTGAATTTAAAAGAAGCAAGAAAAGTAAATTATTGTTCATTTATTATTTTGGGGAGCTAATATTTGCCCTATGACCAAAACCTGGTAAAAGATCTTAAATTACTCAGTGGTCTTTAATTCTTGTGAAGTTTAGTTTACATTTTGGAAGGACTTGAACCTTCATAGTCTGCATCTTAAATGTTTATTGGATGGTGTAGAAATTGCTATCCTTTATTGACTAAGGTATTGACCATTTATAATTAATGTAATATGTATTTGAATTTATTCTATGCTATGCAGCATCACACCATTTTAATATGACCCCCTAGTCTATGCCCTATGTAATTTCCTAGCCATGTCAGTGGGATTTATGCATATGTATCATTCTGATGATTATGTTGTTTTATGCAGAAGAAATTACAATCTCTAATCAGTTGACTCTGAGCTGATTGAAAAGGATATTATGCTGGGTGGGCAAAATCCTTAAAAGGAGTAGGGTAGATTCTTACGATAGTCTATAAGAAGCAAGATGCCATGTTCTGGAGATCACATGGCAGAGAACAGTAGGCAGCCTCCAGCAGCTAAGAACAGCCCCTTTTGACAGCCAGCAAGGCAACCACTATTTCAGTCCTACAACTGCAAGGAAATAAGTTCTGCCAACAGCTAGTGAACTTAGAGATCTCCGAGCCTCAGGTGAGCTTAAAGATCAGGTTGACACCTTGATTTCAGTCTGTGATATACTAAGCAGAGGACTTAGAGTGCTTAGAATTTCAACTTGTAGAAATGTGAGATAGTAAAAGCTGCTGAAATGTACGGTAATGTGTCACTTGACAACCGAAAACAAACACAGCCCTCTTCTTACTTGGGGGCAATCTGCCATGATTTAAGACTTGGTGAAACTTTGAAATATTCAGAAAGAGATGTGGGAAATTGTGCACAATTTTAGCAGACAAGGCAGCAAGTTCCCACAGATGGCAGAACACCCTTGTTCTAAGAGAGTCTTGCTAATCATCATCCATACTTTAAGAGGTGCATTTAGGACACAGAAGAAATTGAAACAGGCCCTGACTGGATTCTGATCAGATTCTACTTCTTATGAAGAAACTGAACTTAGCATCACTCTGTGTTCCATCCTCAAGGATCAATACCTGGAAGAATGACAAAAGGAAAACAAGAAACAGAGAAAACGGTGTGAAAACCATGAGGTGACAGAGTCGACGTTGAACCTTGTTTGGCTAGAGTGGTGGCCCTAGACTGCAGCAGGGGCCATCCAGACACCCCTCTGGCAATATAACATAAAGCAGGAAATTACGGAGTCCTGCTCGCTCATGGATCACCTCCATTGGACCACGATGATTCACCTCCCATCCCCGTGTCCAGACCCTACCATCTCAGCCCCATCTCACCATTGGCTTTGAGAAAATAGTGCCAATCACAACCCACAGCAATAACTAGTGCTCTGGTCCATGTATCTCATAAGTAAAATCAGGAAACCACCAAACTCCTGGGCTTTATGTGGCTGAGAAAAATGGGTGGGGCTCAGTTAACTCTAAGTGAATCTACTTACTGCTATCCTCCCAAATATTATGAATCTGTGATTAAAATCTCAAGTTATCCTTCCTAACACTACCTCTATCTCAGCTGCAAAGGATGAAACCTTGATTTGAGGAGTGAGAGTGAGAAATGACGAGGTTGATTTTGGTCCGTGGGGCTTTTTGAGTTGAGCACCTTTGATTCCAGTATGAAATTCAGGATAACAAGTATGGCAATCTGGTCTTTCCCCTTATGCATTGACCAAGAAGTAGTGATGAGTAGCCAATGATGCCACAGGATTATGAAATCCTGGGCCTAAATACCAAAACAATTGAGAAGCACAATCCCTTCAAAAGAAAAATAATACTGGATCACAGCCCCTATCAGAAGGACACAGATTAGAAAAAAAATGCAACCTTATACTCTATCATTCATATTGGTGTACTATACTTTGGGGAGTTATATCTTACTATTACTCTTAATAATTACACTGGAACAGCAGGTATCAAATTGGACAGCCACGTGTCAATTGACTTATGGTGAGTCTACTAATAAATATACTAAAACAGATAAGGGAACTTATGAGTATTATGAAAGAAAAAATTTCATTAAAAAAAGAAACAAAATACAACATTTAAAAAAAAATGTACTTGTTGAAATCCAAAAATAGGAGGATAGATTGTCTTCTGCATATGAAAGTCCTCTGTAATTAGATCTTACCTCCCAGCTTTTATATCTTTTGAAAAATTTTTCTCATATACAACATATTTTTTCATTTGAAAAAAGGATGTAATACTTTAATACTTCAGTCTACTGAAGTATTACTAGGTCATGGGATCTAACTAGAATGCAATAAAATTATTCTGTTTTCATTGCATTAAGATTAATGATTACCTCTTATTTATTATAAATGTAATGATTTTAAAATTATAGCATTGATAGTTTTTTTAAAAAGAATAAACTTATTATATTAAAAAAAGTATTAGACAATTTAAAGAAAATATTAGGTAAACGTAGTATAGGTAGAAAAGAAACAATTCTACATATCTGTCAATTGAATTTTAAATAAACTTTGTAAATGAAAATTAAGGAAAAGGGAAGTGCAGACCCCAGAAAGAAAACTAACCCCAAAATAAATTAGCTTACCCCAGGAGCCTAGCAAGAAACAGAACAGACTGAAAAAGAAAACACATATTACAGTGGGTCATTATACTTATGCTAAGAATTTTGTATTTTACCTTGAATATAACTGGTATTTTTTTAAGTGGGGAAGTAATAGATCTAAAGGTGTTTCCTATATAAAGATTACTTTGTAAAAGTATGCAGTAGAAAGTAGAGAGACAGGATATGTTAGAGATGCCAAGTCCAAGACTATGGCAGCAAAGCAAGAGAGTGTAAGTGACTGACCCACAATATTAGTGCAAGAGATAGAGCCCAGATAAAACAAAAACAAAAACAAAACAAAACAAAAAAACAACAACAAAGACAGCATCACAGAGGAAGAAACAGGTAAATCTTAACAAGCATCCCAAAGAGGATGAAGTCTGATGTGGGTCCTGGTTTTCCGACTTAGATGACTACTTAAATTATTTTTAATTGTATTTAAATTCTTAGTGTTTATTCTTATATGATAGTAAATAAACAATTTTTCAAATTATTTATTTATTTATTTGACAGACAGAGATCACAAGTAGACAGAGGCAGGCAGAGACAGAGGAGGAAGCAGGCCCCCCACTGAGCAGAGAGCCTGATGCGGGGCTTGATCCCAGGACCCTGAGACCATGACCTGAGCGGAAGTCAGAGGCTTCAACCCACTGAGCCACCCAGGTGCCCCAATAAACAATTTTTTTTTTTTTTTACAACAAATTACATGCCTGGCTGTGTGCTAAGCACATTATCTGAATTATGTCACCTAATTCTCTGAATTGGCAGTAAATTTGGTGATATGATGGTGCCCATTTTCCACAAGAGGAAAGAAATTTAGCCTGGCTACATAGCTCAGCTGCAGAGCAGGGAGGGGAACTGGGGCTGCCTTGTGAACTCTTCCTGCTCCACCCCTAAGGATACTGTTTACAAATCCAAGCATACAGTAAGTGAATGGGGAGTTTAGGGGAGACAAATGACTTCTGTTTGGTCATACTGAATTGTGGATGTCTGTAGGACATTCGTCACGCATATTTCTAAAAATTTTTTTTTTTAGATTTTATTTATTTATTTGACAGACAGAGATCACAAGTGGGCATAGAGGCAGGCAGAGAGAGAGGATGAAGCAGGTTTCCCGCTAGAAGCAGGACCCTGGGATCATGACTTGAGCTGAAGGCAGAGGTTTTAACCCACTGAGCCACCCAGGCGCCCCAATCATGCAGATTTCTAATAGGCACTAGGAATCAGAGCTGATTGCCAAGATTTGGGAATTACTAATCAACAGGTGGTCGAGGAAGCTTTGGGTTGGGACAGTTTTCCGTGTGTGGCTTGGGAGGGAGTTTCCAAAGTAGAATAGAGAAGGCTTTAGTGTCAAGGATGTAATGGATGTGGAGGCTTTATAATAAAATGGTCATCTGAATTCATGCCACAATCCTCTAAGAATATAATGTGATTTCAGATGAAAATCAAGTTACCAAAGACCCCATGGAAATCCAGTTTTCTCGTAGACGAGAGTATAGTAAGACATCACCAAGCTAGAGGACAATTATTTTTGCATGAAGCTGGAAGAATAATGTTTTTTGATTTGGCATTTTGATCCCCCTGCCTCACCCAGCCCCTTGATATTTAAAGAGAAACATGCATTGCTGTTTGTATTATCACTGCAATTTGGGGGCTGTCTTAAGATAAAAGCTAGGTGACAAATGAAAGAGTCTAAAAACATCAGTGGGAAAGGACAGAGCCCAGGGGGGCACAGTGATGATGGCAGCCCTAGGATTTACACAGCGTGATTACTTGGGCTGATCCCAAAGAAAACGGTCTCCACTTCAAAGACTTTTCTGAGGAGTGGTTCTCATTGTAAGAATTCTAATGCAGAATTCTTAGCTACTCTATTTAAAACATTTTTAGAATTTTACAGTTTATTTTTCAGTATCTAAATATAAATTTGGGATACTGCTCATCTCAGCAACTTATTATCTGCATACATAAATTAGAACACAAAAGCCAATGCAGCTATTTATTGGATGGGAAAATCTAAGAGGTGGGAAAAAATTGAGAATAGAGTGATTGTAAATTATATATTTGTGTGCAAGAACTTAAGTTGGGCAAAATATGTTATTCCATCAGCAAAACTCATGGCATTTATAGATCAGTAAGACATCTTTAAACATCCTTCAGATATCTGGCTTAGTGAGGACTCGAAAAAGCACTTAGTCATGTATTTTTATGCTAGAAGGCAAAGCCTATGAATACCACACAAGGCAAATTTCATCTTCATTTTTCTATATCATCTATGTCAGCTCCCATCCTTACCGAACTTAAAATATTACCATTTCTGAATCATATAAATATTTTGAAAGGAAAGATTATGGATTCTCAAGACTGTAAGAGAGGTTAAAGGCCAGGAGCCCATCCACACAAATTGTCAAATTTTTTATGTGTCAAGATTACCCACAGTTTTCGAAGGGAACGCTAGTCACACTGTTCCCTGTAGGAGCCACCGCACTGGGGACATTGTGCTCTACCACTTCCTCATAATCAGCCACGGGTTTAGGGTACATTGGAATCGTGTCTATAGTAATAATAAAGTTAACTGAGTGTGTCATTTGTTGAATTATGTCCCCCTCCCCCTAAAATTCATATGTTGAAATTGTAATTCCCAGTATCTCAGAATATGACTCTACATATTTACAGATGGGGACTTGAAGTTAAAATGAGATCATTAGGGGTGCCTGGGTGGCTCCATGGGTTAAGCATCTGCCTCTGGATCAGGTCATGAACCCAGGGTTCTGGGATCGAATCCCACATTATGCTCCCTGCTCAGCGAGGAGTCTGCTTCTCGTTCTCTCTCTGCTCCCTCCCCCACTCATGCTCTCCACCCCCCAAATAAATAAATAAAATAATTTTTTAAAAATGAGATAATTAGGGTGAGCTCTAATCTGACATGTCTGGTGTCCTTATCAGAAGAGAAAATTGGGACGCAGACACGAACAAAGGGAAGAATACTTGAAAACAGAGAAGTGAAAGCCAAGGAGAGAGGCCTCAGAAGAAACAAAACCTGCCATGACTTGATCTCAGATTCCTAGCCTCTAGAACTGTGAAAAATAAGTTTCTGTTGTTTATGACAACATCTGAAGCAACCTTAACAAACCAATACAGGAGGGGAAAGAGAAACAATCCCTAATAAACTAGTAAGTTCTGTGCAGATCCAGGTTTTAAGATGGTCTTTCTGCTTGTCAGTGACAACCCAGCTGTCCTTTCATAGACTGATACAAAGAGTTCAAGCAGAGGATTGAAGGCTGCCAAAGGATCTTGGTGCGTTTTCAAATCCTGATTCTTAGTATTATTTTTGTCCCTCATATTTCAGAAGGAGGATTTGAAAAACAAGCTCAGCATTCCCTGGGGCAAAAGAGGTGGGAAAAAGAAAATTTAAATTACCTGCTAATGAGTAAAACTCCTTGGTGTATAAAGTTAAACTTTAAGTTACTAATTCGAAGATTTTCTGTTTAATGTATGATTTCAGAATACACTCCAATTTAGTGTTTAGGGCATTAGGAAAACTTAGAAGCAGAGCTTGAATGCATTCTAATTATAAAATTAAAAGATGGGATATTGAACCACTTAGTATGCCACTTACATACTTTCAAACAATAATGAGGGTTTCAAAATAAGCAGCAGTCTTATAAAATTCAAATGGATGATCATTGGGTTATGGTAAATATGAGCAAACTGTGATTTCCTTATCTCAACAGTAGTACATAGAATGAGATTATACTGAAAATCGGTCTGCAGATGTCAAGAATATAGTAAATCTAGCAATCTTTTGAGGGATTACAAAACATAGAAAACGGCTCAGTAGTAAAAGAAATAGAACTTACTTTTTTAACAAAGAAAACATTTCCTCTAGGTAAACTCTATTTATACCTCTCAGTTACTGAATGATTGGGTGACAGTCCTCCATTACTTACCACACAAACCATGAGAAACTTGCTGACCTTGTTCTGACATAAGAGGGGATGCCCACTGACAAGATGAAGATATGGGGATTAAAACTGCTCCACGAGGGGCACCTGGGTGGCTCAGTCAGTTAAGTGTCTGCCTTTTAGGAATCATTATACTACTAATAAACAAATAACAAATAACAAATAATTTCCCTTAAAACATATATATCTTTTCAATTATAAAACCTATCAGTACAATGTTCTCTGATGCTTTTGCTTCTCAACTATATCTCTGGATCCAAGTGAGGTAGGCTGTTAAAGTGGATTATTGAGGAAGGAAGAAGGCATAGTCTACAACAGAGGGAAGGACTGTAAAATATTAGAAATTGTGGATCCCTTTCTACTGACCTCAAGATTTATTCAAAAACTCTGATTAAAAGTGTAAGTGATTTTCAAAGTTTTCTTTCACTCAAAAACCTCTAAACTTTGAAATTTGGCTGAAGAAATTTAGAATTTGAGACATCCCAAAAGAGTACCTCAAATAGTTGGTTGACAATTAATGTTGATATTGTGACATATTATAAAATAATTTTATTCTTTTCAAAACATTTATGACTATCTTCACAATAGGCTTACTGGATCTAGTTAATATCATTGTTTTATTTCAAATACATGTGGATTTTATGTTATTTACCTTTTTCTTTTATAACTTCTAGTTTAAGATGAAATATTATCATTTAAAAACTGACTAAGGGATTCCTGTATGACTCAATTAGTTAAGCGTCTGCCTTCAGCTCAGATCATGATCCCAGAGTCCTGGGATCAAGCCCTGTGTGCAGCTGTCTGCTTGGCAGGGAGTCTGCTTCTCCCTCTCCCACTTCCTCTGCCTCTCTTTTGGGCTCGTAGTCTATCTTTCTCAAATAAATAAATAGAATCTTAAAAAAAAAAAAGACTTGATAAATTGGGCTAATTTTTTAGTCTCCCTACTTTCAAGAATTTCACTGAAATGACATATGTCATTAGGGATTTCACTAAACTTCTCTTCTTCCTAGGCTAAGGTTTTAAAAACACCTCCTAAGGTCTTGGTTCATACCAAGCAAGGAAAGTAGAAGATGGTCTTTGTTAAGATGAAAAATACAACACAAATTATGTCATCATTAACAAAATATCCCCATTAACAATGAAAAGATAGGGGTGCTTAGGTGGTTCAATCAGTTAAGCATCTGCCTTTAGCTCAGTTCATGATCCTAGGGTCCTGGGATCAAACCCCACTTCTGGCTCCCTGCTCAGTGGGGATCTTCTTCTCCCGCTCCACTTGCCCCTCCCCCTCACTTGCACATACTCTCTCTCTCTCTCTCAAAATAACTAAATAAAATCTTTAAAGAAAACAGTGAAAGGAGAGTTCATACGAATAATTCAAGTGCTCGATTTTTCTGTGTATATTGGTTCGAGTTTGCTTAGACGTTTTGTCTTTATTCTCCCCACTCCTCAAAACCCCAGTAACAGATCTGAAAGATCTGAAGCTGTTTTCTCTTCTGACTCCTCAAAGAAAAAAAGTAAGTTAAACCTTATTGGGTAAGGGGCTTCAATTAGAGTTGAGAGAAAGAGGAAGGGCATCTGGGGAAGAGGAGAAATGGAAACAATCTGAGAAGACTATTCTGAATTTTAAAAAATAATGAGTTACACAGAGAGAGGTAAATCCTAGATGTCCCAGATGACTCAATGTAGATGAATGTGGACTGATAGGTATACTGAGGAAAAACATGAAAAACAAACAAACAAAAATTCTCCCCCCAACCTTTGGATTCCATGTACACACTAGTTCACAATAAGTTGTACTTCTCTTATGGAAATAAACTTGCTACATTGATTAGACTATGGAGGATTACACACTGAAGGAGAAAAATAAAAAGAACTTGATATTAGAGTTGGAAAATAAGAAGCCATTGCCACAAGAAATAATGACAGAGAACAATTTCAGGAAAATGTAAAGCATATTGGGCCAGGTTGCTGGTCATATTCCTCAATGCTGAGGAATCCAGAGTCATATACAAAGATGACAGGATCATAAGAAAGTGCTTGCTCATCAGAATCTACAAACAATTCTACAGGCAGAAACAGAAGCTCTGCAGGCAAGAGAAATATGCTGAGTTTCAGAGCCATCCACCATTCTGCCCTACAGCTATCTGAGCAGGGTGGACCTGTGCCCAGAGCAGCAAAGTAGTAACTCCAGAAATAGCACAGTAACTGAAAAGGCAGTAAACTACCACATCTAGGAGATGCAATCATTATGGGGTTCCTCCCTATAATCAGAATTTAATTTACTATAAATATAGGAAGAAACAATATTCCCATTTGGACTAAGGATTAATGCTTATTAATTTTGCTTAAAAGTAATTTTAAAATGTGAAGCTAAGTTCAAAATATTAACAATCAATTATCACCAAACATTTGAAGAAAATAAACAGCATTTAAGAGTGGCATCAAGGTGGAGACAGGCAAGATGGCAGTGGAGTAGCAGACTGAAATGACATCAGGTCACAGGAGTTCAGCTAGATAGTTATCAAACCATTCTGAACACCTACAAACTCAACCGGAGATCAAAAAGAAAAGCAGCAATTCTGGGAACAGAAAACCGACCACTTTCTGAAAGGTAGGATGTGCAGAGAAGTGAATCTAAAGTGATGAAGTTATGGGAAGATAGACCGTGGCGGGAGGGGCTGGCTCCCAGCAAGCGGTGGAGCAGCAGAGCACAAAATCAGAACCCTTAGAAGTCTGCTCCACTGAGGGACATTGCTCCAAAGGCTAAGCAGGGGTGGAGCCCTTGCAGGGACAGTATGATCTCAGAGTCAGTATGATCAGTATGATCAGTATGATCCCACAGACTCAGAAATATCAGGGGTGTCTGAGTATGGCAGAGTATGGCAGAGCTCCCAGGTGTCAGAGCAGGGAAGCTGACTAGAGACAGAACCAAAGAGTGAGCTCTCAGCTTGGGGGTGCCTTAAATTGTGATCCACGACAAGCTGGGCCACTGTTCTTCAAGCAGGTACCCCAAAAGTGGCAGATCTGGGGAGACTCACCTTCTTCCCCCAAGGACAAGCAGTGTGGCAGGAATCTGCTGGGTTTGGAGACTACAAACAGGGCTGTGTGCCAGAGACAGAAATGCTTGGTCACAGGCCGAGCTCGGAGTGCAACTGAAGACCAGAGAAATGGGAGTGATTGACCACTTTTCTCTAAGGGCACACTGAGAAGTGGGGCCCAAAGCTCTCCACTCCTCTGGGCAAGAGATTGGGAGGCAGCCATCTTCATTCCTGTCCTCCAGAGCTCTACAAAAAGCATTCAGGGAACAAAAGCTCCCGAGAGGGAACCCTAGCAGATCTCTTAGCTTGGCCCCTGGCAAGGGTGGTGAAATTCTGCCTCAGGCAACGACATTTGAGACTCACTGCCACAGGCCCCTCCCCCAGACATCAGCAAGAACATCCAGCCAAGTCCAAGCTCACCAATCAAGGAGAACAGTGGAACTCCAGAGCTAGAGGAAAGCAATGCGTGGAATTCATGGCTTTCTCTCCATGATCCTTTAGTCTTGCAAAGTTAAATTATTTTTCTTAATAAAAGTTTTTCCTTATTCTATTTAACTTTTACTCTTTCCTCTTTTAACATCTTATAACTAGTTTATCTGAACATTTCTAAAAAAAAACTCTTCATTTTTATAGTCTTATTTTATCCTTCATTGTATTTAATATTATGTTTTGTATACATGTAGGTTTTTTTCTCTAAAATATTTTGGGATACAATTTCTTCTAATAGATAAAAATATACACTAAATCTAGCACATGACTTTGTTCTAGTCTCCAGCATTAATACATTCTCTCCTCTTTTTTTTTTCTTTCTTTTCCACCAACTTATTTTATTAATTCCTTTTTTAGAATTTTTTAAAAAATTTTCATCTTTATTATCATATTCCATCCCTTCATCGTATTTACCCTTACTTTTGTGTATATATATAAGTTTTTCTTTCTTTAAAGTTTTGGAGATAGTTTCTTCTAAGAGACCAAAATACACCCAAAATTGAATGGGTGGCTCTGTTCTATTAATCAGTGTGTGTGTGTGTGTGTGTGTGTGTGTGTGTGTATAATATCCTTTCTGGAGAAATAAAATCCTGGAGAAATAAAATTCTGGAGAAATAAAAGAACTAAAATCTAACCAAATTGAAATAAAAAGCTATTAATGAGGTACAATAAAAAATGGAGTCTCCTACCACTAGGATAAATGAGGAAGAAGAGAGAATTAATGATATGGAAGACCAAATGATGGAGAATAAAGTGGGCAAAAGAGAGACAAACAACTACTGAACCACAAGGGGAGAATTCATGAGATGTTATACCATAAGATGAAACAATATTAGAATAATTGGGATTCCAGAAGAAGAAGAAAGAGAGAGTGAGGAAGAAGGTATATTGGAGATAATGATAGTAGAGAATTTCCCTAACATGGCAAAGGGAACCAGTATCAATATCCAGGAGGCAGAAAAAATATCCCCCCACAAAATCAATAAAAGTGAGTCATCTAATAGTAAATCTTGACAGTAAACCCTGTCATCTAACAGTAAATCTTACAAGTCTTAGTCACAAAGAGAAAATCCAGAAAGCAGCTCAGGACAAAAAGTCTATAACAAACAATGGTATAAATATTAGATTGGCAGCAGACTTATCCACAGAGACCTTGCAGGCCAGAAAGAGCTGGCATGATATATTCAGAGCACTAAACGAGAAAAACATGCAGTCAAGAAAACTATATCCAGCTAGGCTATCATTGAAAATAGAAGGAGAGATTAAAAGCTTCCAGGACAAACAAAAACTGAAAGAATTTGCAAACACCAAACCAGCTCTACAGGAAATATTGAAAGGGGTCCTCTAAGCAAAGAGAGAGCCTAAAAGAAGTAGACCAGAAAGGAACAGAGACAATATATAGTAACAGTCAGCTTACAGGCAATACAATGGCACTAAATTAATATCTTTCAATAGTTACCATGAATGTAAATGGGCTAAATGTCCCAATCAAAAGACAGAGGGTATCAGAATGAATTAAAAAAAAAAATCAATATGCTATCTACAAGAAACTCATTTTAAACCCAAAGACACCTCCAGATTTAAAGTGAGGGGGTGGAAAACAATTTACCATGCTAACAGACATCAAAAGAAAGCTGTGGTGTCTATTCTTACATCAGATAAATTAGATTTTAAGCCAATGGCTACAATAAGAGATGAGGAAGGACACTATATCATAATCAAAGGATCTGTGCACCAAGACTTAACAATTTTAAATATCTATGCCCTGTAACATGGAAGCAGTCAAATATATACACCAGTTAATAACAAAATCAAAGAAACACATCGACAATAATACAGTAATAGTAGGGGACTTTAACACCCCCCTCACTGAAATGGACAGATGATCTAAGCAAAAGATAAACAAGGAAATAAAGTCTTTAAAGGACACACTGGACCAGATGGACATCACGATATATTCAGAATATTCCATCCCAAAGCAACAGAATGCACAACCTTCTGTAGTGCACATGGAACATTCTCCAGAATAGATCACAGCCTGGATCACAAATTGGGTCAAAAAGATTGAGATCATTCCCTGCATATTTTCAGACCACAATGTTCTGAAGCTCAACTCAATCACAAAAGGAAAGTTGGAAAGAACTCAAATACATGGAGGCTAAAGAGCATCCTACTAAAGAATGAATGGGTCAACCAGGAAGTTAAAGAAGAATTTAAAAAATTCATGGAAACAACTGAAAATGAAAACACAATGGTTCAAAATCTGTGGGACACAGCAACAGCAGTCCTGAGAGGAAAGTATATAGCCATACAAGCCTTTCTCAAGAAACAAGAAAGGTCTCAAGTACATCACCCAACCCTACACCTAAAGGAGCTGGAGAAAGAACACCAAAGAAAGTCTAAACCCAGCAGGAGAAGAGAAATAATAAACATCAGAGCAGAAATCAATGAAATAGAAACAAACAAACAAACAAATAGTAGAACAGATCAACAAAACTAGGAGCTGGTTCTTTAAAAGAATTAATAAGATTGATAAACCCCTGACCACACTTATCAAAAAGAAAAGAGAAAGGACCCAAATTAATAAAATCATGAATGAAAGAGAAGAGATCACAACCAACACCAAAGAAATAAAAACAATTATAAGAACATATTATGAGCAACTATATTCCAGCAAATGTGACAATCTGGAAGAAGTGGATGGATTCCTAGACACATATAAACTACCAAAACTGAGAAAGGAAGAATTAGAAAACCTGAACAGATCAATAACCAGTAAAGAGACTGAAGCAGTCATCAAAAATCTCCCAAAAACCAAGAGCCCAGGGACAGATGGCTTTCCAGGAGAATTCTACCAAACATTTAAAGAAGAATTAATACCTATTCTCCTGAAACTGTTCCAAAAAATAGAAATGGAAAACTTCCAAACTCATTTTATGATGTCAGCATTACCTTGATCCCAAAATTAAAGACCACACCAAAAAGGAGAATTATAGACCAATATTCTTGATGAACACAGATGTGAAAATTCTCACCAAAATACTAGCCAGTAGGATCCAACAGTACATTAAAAGGATTATTCACCACGACCAAATGGGATTTATTCCTGGGTTGCAAGGTTGGTTCAGCATCCACAAATCAATCAATATGATACAATACATTAATAAAGAAAAGAACAAGAACCATATGATACTCTCAATAGATGATGAATAAACTTTTTTTTTAAAGATTTTATTTATTTATTTGACAGACAGAGATCACAAGTAGGCAGAGAGGTAGGCCGAAAGAGAGTGGGGAAGCAGGCTCCCTGCTGAGCAGAGATTCCCAATGTGGGGCTCGATCCCAGGACCCTGAAATTATGACCAGAGCCAAAGGCAGAGGCCTTAACTCACTGAGCCACCCAGGCACCCCTGAATAAGCTTTTGACAAAGTATAGCATCCTTTCTTGATCAAAACTCTTTGAAGTGTAGGAATAGAGCATACATACCTCAATATCATCAAAGCCATCTATGAAAAACATACAGCAAATATCAATCTCAATGGGGAAAAACTGACAGCTTTTCCCCTAAGGTCAGGAACATGGCAGGGATGTCCATTATCACCACTGCTATTCAACATAGTCCTAGCCGCGGCAATCAGACAACAAAAAGAAATTAAAGTCATCTGAATCTGCAAAGAAGAATTCAAATTCTCACTCTTTGCAGATGATAGGATAGTTTATGAGGAAAACCCAAAAGATACCACTCCAAAACTACTAGAACTCACACAGGAATTCAGAGAATGTCAAGATATAAAATCAACACACAGAGATCAGTTGCATTTCTACACACCAACAGCAAGACAGAAGAAAGAGAAATTAAGGAGTCAATCCCATTTACAATTACACCCAAAATTATACGATACCTAGGAATAAACCTAACTAAAGAGCCAAAGATTCTGTACTTAGAAAACTATAAACTACTCTTGAAAAAATTGAGGAAGACACAAAGAAATGGAAAGACGTTCCATGCTCATGGATTGGAAGAACAAAAAATGTCTATGCTACCTAAAGTAATCTACACATTTAATGCAATCCCTATCAAAGTACCATCAATTTTTTCTCAAAGAAATCAAACAAATAATCCTAAAATTTATATGGAACCAGAAAAGACCCCGAATAGCCAGAGGAACCTTAAAAAAGAAAGCCAAATTGGTGGCATCACCATTCCAGACTTCAAGCTCTATTACAAAGCTGTAATCATCAAGACAGTGTGGTACTGACAGAAAAACAGACACATAGATCAATGGAACAGAATAGGGAGTTCAGAAATAGACCCTCAACTCTATGGTCAACTAATCTTCAACAAAGCAGGAAAGAATGTCCAGTGGAAAAAAGATCACCTCTTCAACAAATAGTGTTGGGAAAATTTGACCACACACAAAAATAGACTCAAAATGGATGAAAGACCAAAATGTGACACAAGAATCCATCAAAATCCTTGAGGAGAACACAGGAAACATCCTCTTTGAGCTCAGTCGCAATAATTTCTTCCTAGAAGCATCGCCAAAGGCAAGGGAAGCAAGGGCAAAAATGAGGTATTGGGACTTCATCAAGATCAAAATATTTTGCACAGCAAAGGAAACCATCAACAAAACCAAAAGACAACCGACAGAATGGGAGAAGATATTCCCAAATGACATATCAGATAAAGGGCTAGTATCCAAAATCTATAAGAACTTAACAAATTCAATACCCAAAGAACAAATAATCCAATCAAGAAATGGGCAGAGGACATGAACACACATGTCTGGAAAGACTACATCCAGATGGCCAACAGACATATGAAAAAGTGCTCCACATTAACTTGGCATCAGGGAAATACAAAACAAAACCACAATAAGATACCATCTAACACCAGTCAGAATAGCTAAAATTAACAGGTCAGAAAATGACAGATGTTAGCAAGGATGCAGAGAAAGGGAACCCTCCGACCTTGTTGGTGGGAATGCAAGCTGGTGCAGCCACTCCGGAGAACAATATGTAGGTTTCTCAAAAAGTTGAAAATAGAGCTACCCTAAACCCAGTAATCACACTACTGGGTATTTACCCTAAAGATACAAATGTAGTGATCTGAAGGGCATGTGTGCCCCAAAGTTTATTTCAGCAGTGTCCACAGGGAAAGAACCTAGATGTTTATCAACAGATGAATGGATAAAGAAGAGGTGGTATATATACACAATGGAATACTATGCAGCCACCAAAAGAAATGAAATATTGCCATTTGCAACAACAGGGATGGAACTAGAGGGTATTATGCTGAGTGAAATAAGTAAGTAGAGAAAGATAATTATCATATGATCTCCCTGATAAGAAGAATTAGAGAGGCAGGGCAGGGGTCTGGGGGATAGGGAGGGAAAAAATGAAACAAGATGGGATCGGGAGGGAGACAAACCATAAAAGACTCTTAATTTCACAAATCAAACTGAGAGTTGCTTAGGGGGTTTGGTATGGAGAGTGTGGTTGGGTTATGGACATCGGGGAAGGTATGTGCTATGTTAAGTGCTGTGATGTGTGTAAGCCCTATAATTCACAGACCCGTACCCCTGGGGCAAATAATACATTATATGTTAATAAAAATGATTAAAAAAAGAGTGGCATCAAAACAGAAGAAATCTTCCTAATAGCTTTACAGAGGAAATATTTAAAAATTAAAATTAGTACAATCAATATTGAAAGACATATTGTAGATTTCATACATCAATTTCATCCTTTAGAGAGCATAGTTGCTAAGAAAATGTTAATGTTCTAGGCAAAGGATAATTGCCAAAGCAATTAAATTAAATAACACATTAGTTAAAGATGAGGATTGAAATGGCTGGGGATAAAATTAGGGAACTGGAAATCTTTAATGCAAAAGTTGAAAAGAAGACTTGTGTAATTAATCCTACTTACAATTCTCCCCCATGTATTGGTGATGTGAGAACTACATGGCAAATTTATTTATCAAATGCTAAGTGCCAGTCACGATTCTAGAGAGTTTATGTACATTTTCCCAACAGATTGCAAGATTATATCATCCATTTTACTGAGGAAAATCCAGAAGCTTAAAAAGACTAATAATTAGGGGCGCCTGGGCGGCTCAGGTGGTTAAGCCGCTGCCTTCGGCTCAGGTCATGATCTCAGGGTCCTGGGATCGAGTCCCACATCGGGCTCTCTGCTCAGCAGGGGGCCTGCTTCCCTTCCTCTCTCTGTGATCTCTTCCCTTCCTCTCTCCTACTGTGATCTCTCTCTGTCAAATAAATAAATAAAATCTTAAAAAAAAAAAAAGACTAATAATTATTTTCAGGTCATTTAGATAGGAAACTGAACCACCATTCTGCCTCTCTAAATCATAAAGTATTCAGGTATTTGGATATCTTAACCTGGATCAGGTATAAATTCTGGGGTCCTGAATGCAAATAACCATTAGAAGTCCAAGCAAGCATACTGTATTGTATTAAAATACACTTTAATGTGAGGTAGTAATATATTTTCAAGGAAGAGAATCCAAGTCTCTGAAATACAGAAATGTTTCAGATGTAAATGTGACATACATTTCAGAATGAATTCTGACTGTTGGTTTAATAGCACCTTGATATCTACTATAGCTGTATTTGCCCAAACTGGGAATCATAATGAATCATACAAATAAGACAGCATCTATTCTCTTTCTAATGATTATATAACTTCTCTCGCTGTCAGTAGTAATTTTGAAGTCATACATTTTCAATGAAAAATCTTTGTGTGACAAGTTTTTATGCAGTACTTGACATGATTTCAGATTTGACAATAGTAATCTTACTATTTTTTACTTTGTTATACCTTTTTGTTATTTTTACAGCCAGGAGTTAAACTAGAGTGGCAGAATGACTACTTATTATATATTAAAATTTTAACAATATAATTTTTGTTCCAGTGTTAACTTTACTTTTCATTGACTTTTTTCATTATTCTTCCACTGAACAACAAAAAGTCAGCTTTAGAGTAGTCTTTTTCAGACAAATGGTGAGATTTTTAAAAGTTAGATTATAAAGATCTGATATACTCCAACCACTAATAAACATATTTAATTTTTTTCATAGATATCCAATCATGTTAAACTCATCCAACAAATAGTGAAGGTCTGAGCAGAGAAAAAGAAAAAAAATATTGTTTCCCTTCTATTTCCTTGCTATTAAAATTGATTTTTAATAAAGAATACACTTTTCAGAAAAGCTTTTAGAAATTAGAGAATAAAACACCTATCCAAAAACAGGGAGAAGCTCTGGATTTTCATCAGAAAACTTGCTGGCTAGATCACAGTGCCTGTATTATGCAAATAGTCTGCCTCTTTGCTCTGCTAATGATATTATATACCACCCCCCTCCTTAAGATGGAGGATATACATTTATATGTATATAAATATACATACAGGTGGAGATTTTGAAGAGGGATAAAAGTGAAATTAGTTTTTCAAAATAAGGTAGAGTGTTGGGCACTACATATTTTTAAATTACATAATATAATATCCTGAAAGGCAGGCCTGAGGAATTCTTATTTTACAGATGACAAACCCAAACTGCGGTGAGCAGCTCAGAAAACCAGCTGGTTAGTGGTAGAGCTCAAAAGCTCCAAAACTCAGAACCATCCCAGCTCATGCAGAAGCACTTGATTTTTTGTGCAATGACTAGAAACTGTGGCAGAAATCTTCTTTTGAGGAAAAACTTGGGGGAAAAAAAAACCTAAACTATTTTGATTGCAGGTGGTAGAACATTCCTGCTTTTTGTAGACTGGGGGAGTGAATCTCTCTTGTACAATCAGAATCTGTCAGTCAGCTCTGCTTGAGCACAAGCTTAACAGGCCATAAATGCGAGAGCAGGATAAAGAGAGTAAGCTAGAGAACTGCTATTGACAGTCTTAACAAGCTCTGATAATTGATTTATGTAGAAAATCCAATTAGATCTGGCTGACCAGAGCTCCAGTGACATCTGGACAAAGTCCAATTGTGAGTAGAGATTGTTGTTAGGATACCCATTGGCCAACTGATCAAATATTTAAACCGCCTTTAGTTTAGTTCCCATAATAAAGATACTACCACTACTTCTCCACACGTTAAAATCCAAGTCCATGAAGAAAGGCATAATAAAGACTTGACTGGCAAAATATTCATGCAATTTTGCATACGTGTATAAACAACGTCATTTGCTCTTTTTCTTCTTATTCAAATGTTTCTGAACAAATTTCAGTCTTACATCCATTTCTAGAAAAGGCCTAAAAATAGTCAAAGAGTATTTTCCATGTCATTCATTTCCTGATTTGTCATTAGAATTCCATAAAACTTCATCAATTATTTTAAAAAATGATGTAGCACAGTGGTTAAAAAGTAGTTGTCCTCCCTAACTTTATTTTCTTTGACATATAATGTATTATTTGTTTCAGGTATACAGGTCTGTGACTCATCATTCTTACACAATTCACAGCACTCACCATAGCATACACCCTCCCCAATGTTCAGCTGAGTGATGTCCTCACTAACTTTAAATTGAACGTATTTAAGTTGTTACATTTTTGTTTTTCTCCTATTTTGGATATACCATTTTTACATACATTCCTGATAAAATTCTACACCATACATTCCAAAGTTAATATACACTAAACAAACATATACATGGACTCAATTTGATTCTGTTCTTTGACCTGTTAGCGTTACTGTTAGTTGAGTTCCCACATCATCAAGAATGGCATTTAGCTCCATCTTCCATACATACGCAGAATAATGTTCATCTTAATTAGGCTTTTCTACTACAAACTAAAGTATAGTAATATTCATATAGCGGATTTCTAGTGAGCTTGTTCAATGACAAACCTAACCTGATATCAAAGTTGGATGTGTCTCCCTATGGGCTCTTACGCTATTATGCATGAAATAGAAGTGGTGAAACCACTAGAAAGGCAGTTCGCACAGCTGGTATGCAAAGATACTTCAGTCTCTTGTCCTTGGGTCACTTTGCCTTCTCGTATGCTACATTTGCCATTACATTCTTTATTTTGGTCTGTCAGGTTTATATTTTCTTTAAAAGGCTAAAGGAACAACTAAGCAGAATTAATTATGTTCTCATCTTGGAACCATTGTATTTTGTTGCATAAAATCTCTTCTTTTTTAGATTTGTTTTTCTTATTTGGACCGAAGCTTGCTTATTCATTTGTTCACAGGAACTAGTCTAGTGCTTGGCACGAGGTTTATGTTTAAGTTAATGAACAAGATGTCTAAGAAAAATATGCCATACGTAGACGTGTATCTATTTTAGCCCCAAGAGTATAAACTACAGAACACAGAGCACAAGGCTTTGTCATTTTTCTTCCATAGCAGGCACTTGGGGATTGACAAGCAATAAATTCTCAAATATTTGTTGAAGAAATAAACAACTGAATAATTCAACTAATACATGATACACATGGTCTACAAAAGATCACAAATATTTCAGAAAATTATGCTTTGTGAAAAAATTACTTGGATTCAGATCCTGCTATATCAATCTATTATCAATCTATTATCTACCCTTTAGTTTGAAAATTTTCTTCTTCTCTAGGATCTCATTTGTAAAACAGCTTTCGAATATAGTGAAATATTACTCTGATGGTACTCTTAAAATATTTTGAAGTCTAAGACTTTTTAATCCCTGCAAAAATCCTTCATAAAGAATCTGAAGTTGTTTAGGAGTAGTATTTTTACAATAATAAAATATAAAATAGTTGAGCCGTGCACATAAGTACATGAGGCCATCTCAGAGGAAGAAACTTCATGAATCTGGTGATCCTTTTCATCAAATCAATTCTGTAAATCCTTTTGCTTCCTGAAACAAAGGGGACTGCCTCCAAGTGTTAATAAGTATTTCACAGAGACTAATGGAAAAAGTCACTGCTCTCTTCGTGACCAGACAAGGCTAGGCCCCTTCTTGAGAAAGGTTACTTAAGTCATTCTAATGGGGAAGAAGTAACAGTAAAGCCATCCACTCTATATCATAGGCTACGCAGAAAAGGGAGCAGGGGGGGGGGTGGTTGTTACCTCCCAAAGGAACTTCCTGAGTCATGATCTCTTTCCAAACTAGTGTGAGTAATACAAATGGTAGATTATTCTCCTATTCTACAGACTGTGAATCATAACCTCTGAGTGGCCTTCAAATTCCCAGGGAAATAGTCACTGGATCTTCAGCATACATCAAAACAGAGCAAGGGCTTAAAAAAAAGAAAAGAAAAGAACAAAAAGAAAATAATAAGATAAAAAATGAACAAGAATGTTTTAAAAAAATCAGCAGAAATCAGAAGAAAAGGAATGCATTGTTCAGAAAAGAGAGTGAAAAAAAAATAAAGAATAACAATGCATACTAAATATTTCATTAAGTTTTCCCCTCCAAAATCTCTTCACAACAGTTTAGTTGATGTCATGGAGCATGTTTTGGAACATTATTCATGATCATAATATATGAGACAGAGTAGAGGTCCTTTCTATAAAATTAGTGTGACAAAACTTACAAAATTTTTAAAACAACTTATTTGAAATTCCTGATCTCATCAAATTGATAGAGGGTGTAACTGGAAAGGAAGAATTCTGGCTAAGGAAACATTTCTTAAGGGTTTTTTGTTTGTTTGTTTTGTTTTTACATACACAGCATGCCTATTGTAGACAGAAAAATTTAGCTCCTGAATTAGCTAGCTGTACGAAATAAAGCTATATTCTTGGGGCTTGGCCTCAAGACAATATTCTTTTATTTGGACACTATATTGAGACCAAAGAATTAAGTGTAACAATAAATAAAATAGTATATATATATAGAGAGAGAGAAAAATAGATAGATAGATAGATATATCACATACACACAGACATATATACATATATGATATATTGACTTATTACACTGTAAATTGTTGTCACAATATATAGCTATGGGAATCCACACAAAATATGTTGTACATCTTCAGTGGCTAACAGTAATGTAATTGTCAAGGTTGTGTTAATAGAAACAGGTTTATAAAAGTGAAAAAGTCATAATGCAGTAATTTCATCCATGTTGTAACATATTTCCTTCCCATTTTTACTGCTGGTTTTATCCCAGTTAGAGTGAAACTGTGAACCTGAACATCTGAATTCAGTGAAGCCATGTTAATAAAATTCATATAGTTAATTCAAAATGAGGCAATAAAATCAACTGGAAGCTCAGAAGCTTTTGGGTCACATGTAGCAGTTTCAACAATCTGCCCTCCCTCCTAGCTGGAGAATTCCAAGGTAACCTTCTGTCAGCCTGCTCAAATCCCAGCTGGACAGCTTGAGACATGAGCTGATGGCTTAAATGAAGTGGTCTTTCTCCAGAGGAGGGCCAGACAGCTGGCAGAGGAGGTCACTATGCCTTTGACATCAAACTCAACAAGACCTCTCCTCTCTTCAAATTCCATCTGTGATTCTTTGAACCAACTATTATAGTAATATTGACAACAGTGTATTTCCCAGCACCCACAACAAGATGATAATAATAAACAATAAACTAAATAAAGCACCCTTCTGTTAATAAATCAGAATTCCTACTTATAATTCATTTAAATTCTTTGCCGGAAAAAAGTCGAGAGTAATCTGCTTTGGTCTCTTTAACCTGCTACCTTCCTTCCTTCCTTCCTTCCTTCCTTCCTTCTTCTATGCTTTTGGCAATTGCTTCATTTTTCTGGGATTCTGTGATTAAATAATTATTTCTTTGAATGAAAGCATTCCATTCTTCATGTAATCATTCAGAATTATTGTTTTAAACACAGAATTGCTCTAGTGTCGCTAGAGAGAAAGTTCTAATTCACTCAGAAAAGAAAATCTCTCGTTTTATGTGTGCAGTGTTGCAACTTTTCAGATCATGAACATATAACTTTTTAAAACACATTCTGTATATCGTCACCCTTGTTGCTCTAGCTTTGGTGGACACTTCCTCATGGACTGGCACTTCTCCCAAGACAGTCAGGAATTTGAAAACCACAGTTAGCTTCTCACCTAGTCAGTCCATAGATAAAGAATACTCTGTATATTACAGCCTTAAACATATACAATGCATTACCTGGCATCATTTATTGAATTTAATTATTGGATAGGAGTTTTTTTTATATTCTGTGTCATAATTATGACTTTTGGAAAATTATGCAAGCACTGTTTTATAGTTCTTACTTTTTCTGTTGTTTAACATATGACTCTGTCCTTTCATTTTTGGGAAATGTGACTTTGCATGATATTATGTTTAAGAAGATTAATATAAATTTAACAAAATTACTCACAGTTACTGCTTTTAATGATTCATTAGGTAAGTAAATCCAAAGAAGAAATAATTGGAGATTTGTAATTTACAGCAAGATCTAAAACTAAAAGTGTTTATTTAGTAAAACTGCTTAATTAGGAGGACACATTGAGAAGATAAATCTAAATCTTAATCTCTTTTACACTCTATGAACAACCACTTCTATTATTGTCTTATGGATACTTTCAGTGTTTTTTGCAGATAAAAGCAAAATTTATGTTATTTATTCTACATGTTGACCTTTCTTACCATAGATAGAAACTGTAGATCTTCTTATATGCCAATTTTTTCACATAATACAAATATCTTGAAACTATTTCTGTATCAGTACATAGACAATAACTCTATTCTCTTATCAACATGGAATGAAGTATAACAAGCCTAGAGGGTAGAGCATTATATATTTCACACAAATAAAGACATCAATTTGATGTTATTGTTTGACCACATATACAGGATGTCTTTAATAGCTCAGTGTTTACAGATTACTTCACTTATTTATTAGTCTAGGAAGGATGTCTTAAAAATACTATGGTAGGAAGAGTTCCAATTTGCTTTTCTGCAAGGTGAAAAACAATTGCTCATTCTATAGTTATTTCGTATTTCCCATAAACCCTTATTAAATGTATGCTGGAAGCAGTGACTCAAGAGCTTTGTAGATCTTGCTAGTAATAATGAATGGGCACAGACATATTATATTGAAAGAAATGGAAATAACTAAGACAAACTAATAGGTTCAAATGCTTTAAATTCCTAAGTGTCATTTTATTTAGACTAATAATTTCACATTGACTGAGAACATATGCCCTATTTAAAAAGTCATTAAACATTTACACCAGTGTTTTATATTAACAGTCCATAAAAGATAAAAAGTACACACCTAGTGGGAATGTTTACAGCTTATTACTTAGAAGTTTAGGCTCTGTGTCTGATATAGTTTAGTTGTATTCCAGGAAAGTCACATACAAGCTGTAGGACATGGGGGAAAAGTGATTCCTTCTGAGATCCAGTTTCTGATTTGTGAAATGGACAACTTACTTCATCACACTTCCATTCTTAAATGAGAAAGACATGTTTATCAAACAACCTGGAATATAGTACACATCCAAAATAAATTGTTGATGATGATGATGGTGATGATAAGGAAGAAGAGGAAGAAGAAGATGATGATGACGACAACAAAGAAGAAGAGACGAAACAAGAGCAAAAATATTAACAGAATAGAATTAAAACTATAACTAAATTATGTATGAGGTTTAACTCTCTTTGAAACGGACATTTTTTTTAAGAATTGAACTTAACTCTTAAATTTATGTTTAACATATAAAAAGTGAATTTTGGTCATATATTTTTAGTCTGAGATATATATTTTATTGAAGACTTAAGTGGGGATATTTCTCAATATAAAGTGTTAGTTTGCAAAACATTAATTTTAATAATACTTCTGATGCTAACTTACAAGAGGTGCTAAATTTTTATAAAGATAAAAACAAACTTAAAAAAATAATATATATATTTCTAATGTAATAATTCAAAAAATCATATGCATTAGATATATGTATGTGTGTGTGTGTATGCACGCACATGCCTGTAAGGATAGTCCTGAGATTGAACTATAGCTAACAAAGAAGTTTAATTATAACAATGTGAGTTTTGTTAGATGCCTTGGGAGAGCAAAGCATTTATTTTAAATCTCAATTATACTATGTATATTGCTGTGGATTTAGCATTCTATATTGTAACCAACTGCCTTTGAACCTTAATGTTGTTTCTTAAATGCATACCCAAGAGTAAATGACAAAATGCTTAGAAGCTTTTTTTACTTTTAGGATCATCCAAAACAACTTCTTTCCAGACACATTTCTGGAGGAAAGGGAAACAAAAGCAAAAATGAACTATTGGGACTTTATCAAGATAAAATGCTTCTGCTCAGTAAAGGAAGCAATCAACAAAACCCAGAAGCAGCATACTGAATGAGAGAAGATATTTGTGAATAACATCTGATAAAGGGTTAGTATCCAGAATCTATAAAGCACTTATCAAACTCAACATCCTAAAATGTAAATAAGAAATGGGCAGAAGACATGAATAGATAGACATTTTTCCAAAGAAGATATGCAGACGGCTGACACATGAAAGGATATTCAACAACACTAGACATCAGGGAAATACAAAGCAAAACCCACAATGAGATACAACCTCACACCTATCAGAATGACTAAAATTAACACATTGGAAACAACAGTTGTTGAGGATTTAGAGAAAGGGGAACCCTCTTATACCATTGGTGGGAATGCAAACTGGTGCAGTCACTCTGGAAAACAATATGGAGGTTTCTCAAAATGTCAAAAATAGAACTACCTTATGAGCCACCAATTGCACTATTAGATATTTAAATATCCAAAGGATAAAAATATACTGATTTGAAGGGGCACATGCACCCCACTCTTTATAGAGCATTATCAACAACAGCCATTATGGAAAGAGCCCAAATGTCCATCAACTGATGAATGGATAAAGAAGATGTATATATAGTACCTATATATACAAGGGAATATTACTCAACCATCCAAAAGAATGAAGTCTTTCCATATATAAGGACATGGATGAAGCTAGAGTGTATTATGCTACATGAAACAAGTCAAAGGAACTTGTCAGAGAAGGAAAATACCATATGATTTCACTCATATGTGAATTTTTTTTTTAAGATTTTATTTATTTAGCAGAGAGAGAGGGGGAGAGAGTGAGCACAGGCAGACAGAATGGCAGGCAGAGGCAGAGGGAGAAGCAGGCTCCCCACTGAGCAAGAAGCCCGATGTGGGACTTGATCCCAGGACGCTGGGATCATGACCTGAGCCAAAGGCAGCTGCTTAACCAACTGAGCCACCCAGGCGTCCCTCATATTTGAAATTTAAGAAACAAAATAGATAAACATAGGGGAAAGGAGAACAATAAAGAAAGGTCAAATCATAAGGGACTCTTAACTATAGAGAATGAATTGAGAGGTGCTGGGGGAGATGGACAGGTGATGGGCTAAAGGGTGCAGGGTATTAAGGAGGGTAACTATTGTGATGAGCACTGGGTGTTATATGTAAGTGATAAATCACTAAATTCTACTCTTTGAAACCAATATTACACTATATGTAAATTAACTAGAATTTAAATACAAACTTGAAACAAAACAAAAAAAATGAAGTACTGATTCATACTGCAACATAAATAAATCTCTAAAATATTATGCTAAAATGAAGTCAGTTATTTAAAAAAAAGAAGTGTGTTGTACTTTTTAAAAAAAGTTTATTTACTTTGTTTTTTAGTAATCTCTATACCCAATGTGGGACTCAAACTCATGACCTCAAGATGAGCAGTTGAATCTTCTGACTGAGCCAGACAGGTGCCCCAGAAGAATACTGTACTTTGGGGCACCTGGGTGGCTCAGTGGGTTAAGCCACTGCCTTCGGCTCGGGTCATGATCTCAGGGTCCTGGGGTCGAGTCCCGCATCGGGCTCTCTGCTCAGCAGGGAGCCTGATTCCCCTCTCTCTCTCTGTCTGCCTCTCCGTCTACTTGTGATTTCTCTCTATCAAATAAATAAAATCTTTAAAAAAAAAGAAAAAGAAGAATACTGTACTTTTATTTTCAATTTTTTTTTACATTTAATTTTATTTATTTTTTAGAGTGAAGGAGAGGAAGGCAGGGGGGAGAGGGAGAGGGAATCTTAAGCAGGATTCAAACACAGCATGGAACCCTATGTAGGGCTTAAACTCAGGACCCTCAGATCATAACCTGAGTCAAAATCAAGAGTCAGACACTCAGCCAACTGAGTCACCTAGGTGCCCCTGTACTTTTAATTCATAATTTTGTACCCATGGATTCAGGTATTAATCATACATATACAAGAAAAATATTTGTTCACTTCTATTATTTTGTATTTTGTAAAAACAAATTAATCATTATAATAATATTGGTGTCTCTCACTCTGTCCCTCCTTCATTTGATCCTTCCATTATACTGCTCAATTCAGTCCTCTTTCCTAAACTCCCTAAGTGTAATTCTACCATTTATTAGAATTACAACAGCCAGTTAATTTATCTTCATTTTAACTCCAATCTTGCCTTAATCAAGTTCCATTGTTGCTTAATTTTCATGACTTGCTTAATAAGATCTGGAATGACCTCATGGGGCAAGATGGAGGAGAAGTAGGAGGCCCTGTTTCAACTGGTTCCCTAAAGTGAGCTAATTATCTACCAGAACACTCTGAACACCCATGATATCAGCCTGAGATGTAGGATTATACACTTCTGTATCTCTATGGAGGCAGACTCCAGTGAAGAAAGCATATTGGGAACAATCGGACTGATATCAGAGGATAAACAGAAGGGGGAAGGAGTCACGAGAAGTGACTCACTGGATAATAATACTCCAATACAAAAGTGCCCTGTGATTAGGAACCAGCATTAACTTGAGAGTGGCATGTTAAGATCCGCTACTATTAATGTATTCATATCAATATGACTCTTTACTTTGATTAACAGTTGTCTTATGTAGTTGGCTGCTCCAATATTGGGGGCATAAATATTTACAACTATTAGATCTTCTTGGTGGATATACCCTTTAAAAATGATGTAGTGTCCTTCTTTATCTGTGACTATAGTCTTTAGTTTAAAATCTAGTTTATCTGATATGAGAATTGCTACCCCAGCTTTCTTTTAAGGCCCATTGGCATGAAAGATGCTTCTCCATTGTTTTTCAGTCAGTCTTGCTTGGGTTGAGTCCTCCTGCTCCCCATCAAGGGGCTGGGTCTGTGGAAAGGAACCAGTCCCTTGATTGGAGTCTGGTTAAAAACACTCAAAAAGAGCAAAAGATTTTAAGAGGCAAGTGGTGGAGCCAGGTGGTCATGGGCATGGGCCTAAGCCCAAGGACCCAGGATGGCCACCACCCACGACCACCCATGTCAGAGAGAGTGTGGCGAAGCCTTCAGGCCATCATCTCTGAGCCCTGGCTTTCCACTGCTTGCACTGGCACTGGGCTAGGCACACTCCCAGTGGTGCATCTGAGGGAGTCTGGGTGGATGTTGGCCAGCACTCTCTAGAGTCACAGCCTTTTGCACACTGCACATGCACTGCATGATTGGGGACTGAACTGCGCTCCCCATCTATGTCTGAGAGAGCTCCATGCAGGCGCTAGCCAGTGGTCTCTAGAACTGGCCAACAAGTCTGAACACTCCTAGCCCAGGTTTGAAAATCTCAGTGCACTATCTGTGGTTGTGATCTCTCAGGTGGTCTGGACCCCAGACAGCAGTCCCAGCAAAGGCAGCCACTGGAAGCAGGCTCCCTGGACCAATATAACTCATGGTTTTAGTGGCACAGGGTGCAGAGACAAGCAGGAACTTTGGGTAACCCCTGAAATAGTGGCTGGGGACATGTACTGTCTGTGGGAGGTTGCACAGCTCAGTAGAGTTTGCAGGGGGGTTGGTCTATTTGTTCTGGACCACCCAGAGGGGAGCAAAGGGAGTTCTGGGTGCAGTTTGCTTTCCACTAAACCTCCAAAAAGCTGCAAAAAGCGGCCAAAGAACAAAAACCTCCAGAGAACAAAAGCCTGAAAAAACAGTTTCCACAGACGCAGCCCCTTGATGGGGAGCAGGAGGACTCAACCCAAGCAAGACTGACTGAAAAACAATGGAGAAACATTTTTCACGCCAATGGGCCTCAAAAGAAAGCTGGGGTAGCAATTCTCATATCAGATAAACTAGATTTTAAACTAAAGACTATAGTCACAGATAAAGAAGGACACTTACATCGTTTTTAAAGGGTCTATCCACCAAGAAGATCTAACAATTGTAAATATTTATGGGAGCAGCCAACTACGTAAGACAACTGTTAATCAAAATAAATTTGATATGAATATTGATATTGATATGAATACATTATTGATATGAATACATTAATAGAAGCGGATCTTAACATGCCACTCTCAGTAACAGACAGGTCATCCAAGCAGAAAATCAATAACGAAACAAGAGCATTGAATGCCACATTGGATAAGATGGACCTCATAGATAAATATGGAACATTCCACCCTAAAACAACAGAATACTCATTCTTCTTGAGTGCACATGGAACTTTCTCAAGAACAGACCACATAATGGGTCACAAATCAGGGCTCAACCAATAGCAAAAGACTGAGATTATTCCTTGCATATTCTCAGACCACAATGCTTTGAAACTGGAACTCAATCACAAGAAAAGGTTTGGAAGGAATTCAAACACATGGAAGCTAAAGACAACCCTGCTTAAGAATGTTTGGATCAGGGGCACCTGGGTGGCTCAGTGGGTTAAGCCTCTGCCTTCAGCTCAGGTCATGATCTCAGGGTCCTGGGATCAAGCCCTACATCAGGATCTCTGTTAAGCAGGGAACCTGCTTCCCCTTCTCTCTCTGCCTGCCTTTCTGCCTACTTGTGATCACTCTCTCTCTCTGTCAAATAAATAAATAAAACCTTAAAAAAAAAAGAATGTTTAGATCAACCAGGAAACATAGAAGAAGTTAAACAATTCATGGAAACCAATGAGAATGAAGACACATTGGTTCAAAACCTATGGGATACAGTGAAGGCGGTCCTAAGGGGGAAAGAAAGCCCACTTATGGACCTGCAACTCTATGGTCAACTAATCTTCAACAATGCAGGAAAAAATATACAGTGGAAAAAAGACAGTCTCTTCAATAAATGGTGCTGGGAAAAGTGGGAAGCTATGTGTAGAAGAATGAAACTCGACCATTCTCTTACACCACACACAAAGATAAACTCGAAATGGATAAAAGACCTCAATGTGAGACTGTAATCTATCAAAATCCTAGAGGAGAACATAGGCCGTAACTGCTTTGACATTGGCCACAGCAACTTCTTTCAAGACATGTCTCCAAAGGCAAAGGAAACAAAAGCAAAAATGAACTTTAGGGATTTCACCAAGATCAAAAGCTTCTGCACAACAAAGGAAACAGTCAACAAAACAAAAAGGCAACCCACTGAATGGGAGAAGATATTAGCAAATGACGCTACAGACAAAGGGCTAATATCCAAGATCTATAAAGAATTCCTCAGACTCAACACGAACAAAACAGATAACCATGTCAAAAAATGGGCAGAAGACATGAACAGCCACTTCTCCAAAGAAGACATACAGATGGCTAACAGACACATGAAAAAATGTTCATCATCATTAGCCATCAGGGAGATTCAAATCAAAACTACATTGAGATACCACCTTATACCAGTTAGAATGGCAAAAATTAACAAGACAGTAAACACATGTGTTGGAGAGGATGTGGAGAAAGGGGAACCCTCTTACACTGTTGGTGGGAATGCAAGTTGATGGCAGCCACTATGGAGAACAGTGTGGAGATTCCTTAAGAAATTAAAAATAGCTTCCCTATGACTGTGCAATTAAACTATTGGGTATTTGCCCCAAAGATACAGATGTAGTGAAAAGAAGGGCCATCTGTACTACAGTGTTTATAGCAGCAATGGCCACAATCACCAAACTGTGGAAAGAACCAAGATGCCCTTCAACAGATGAATGGATAAAGAAGATATGATCCTTATATACAATGGAGTATTATGCCTCCATCAGAAAGAATGAATACCCAACTTTGTATCAACATAGAAGGGCCTGGAAGAGATTATGCTGAGTGAAAGAAGTCAAATAGAGAGAGTCAATTATCATATGGTTTCACTTACTTGTGAAGCATAAGGAATAACACAGAGGACATTGGGAGAGGAAGACGAGAAGTGAGTTGGGGGAAATCAGAGGGGGAGACAAATCATGAGAGACTGTGGACTCTGAGAAACAAACTGAGGGTTTTGGAGAGGGGTAGGGGGTTGGATGAACCTGGTGTTGGGTATTATGGAGGACACATATTGCATGGGGCACTGGGTTTTGTGTAGTAAATAATGAATTCTGGAACAGTGAAAAGAAATAAAATAAAATGAAATGGAAAAAAAAGGATCTAGATTGCCATTTTTTAAAATAATTGTGATTATTCATATAATTATTTTCTGAGGTGGTGGTATCTTCCAATTACTGATATAGGAATAATATGTTTTATTAGGCTAGAGGGCTCCCTTTAGAAAAAGCCTAAGTAGAAAAGATAAAGAGTGAGTGCAAAGGAAGCAACCAGATGGGAACATTGGAAATTTATGTTGGGAGTATTTAATGCTATGTCAACAGCTAGTATCACTGAAAACTCAAATTTATACTCTCTGGATAGGTGCCTATTGAATTCTACTTCAGAATTATGAGAATGAAGCATCTTATCCACAGAATTTCCCCCTAGAATTGATTAAGTGATTTGTATTGGGTCTAATCTGAACAATATTTGAATCAACAGAATTTCATCATTTTAATTTCTGCACTGGGTTCACATCTCAGTGGAGATGGAGTTGGTCCAGTGTATGCTACTTATCTTATTGATTACAACTAAAAACTCTAAATTAAATATATAGAGAAGCTACCTGAGGACTCTGAAAAGTAAATACTATCAGGCAGATTGGAGTAGAAAGTAAAATCTTGATGAATGACAGAGACCACTGTTGTTTTCAGTTTTTCTCTCCTATATAGCTCTCAGCTTTGACTTGAAGGTAGCTAAATCCCAGAATCTCACTGCAGGTTCAGACAGTAAAAACTCTGAGAGAAATAATCTCTTTCTAACCAGAAAAAACTGAGTGGGTAAGGGAGTAATTCCTTGTTTTCCTCATATCTCTCTCCCAGCCAAGCCCAAGAAAAGAATCCCTAATTTTAAAATCTCATTGTTAGTGTGTCAGGGATGTTGGCAGTGCAGACATGCTGACACCTAATCCCGCTGGCAAGAAAAACAAAACAAAACAAAAAAAAGAACAAACAAACAAATCCCCAAAACTAGAGAAAAGGGAATCCTATGGTTTGAAGAGTATGGGGGAAATCCTTGTTGTTCCTATTTTTCTTTCTTTTTTCTTCTTTTTTTTTTTTTTTTTTGCTGTTTCCTTCTGAGAGGGAAATCAGTTACATGAATTTCCACTGTAGTGCAAGTGGCTAAAACCTTGACTAAATCAATTTTTCATCTGAAGGTACCAGGAAAAGAGGCCTCTATGATCTGGAAAGCCTGGAGAAGAAAGAGCAAGGAACCAGAAAATGAGATATGCTAAATCTGCACTTGAGCTGACCCAAGTCTCAGGCTTACCCCTGAACTGCTAGTGAACTTAACAGGTCACTAGTAATTTATCAGATGCTTTGAGAACTGGACTACAATAAAAACCACCACTCAAGTCTTCCCCAAAAGATCAATATCCTTGGCCATTAAACAAATTTCATTAAGAGAATTCATATAAAGTACACCCAACAATAACAGCATTAACCTAGAAATCAATTATTCAAAGATAGCTGGAAAACCCAAATACTTGGAAAATTAAACTATATATCTCTAGATAACTTTAGATAAAAGAGTAATCCTCAAGAAATATTAGAAAATGAATTTGACTCAAATAACATGAAAATACAATACAATGGAGCCCTGAACAACATGGGGGTTAGAGGTGCTGAGCCCTTTGTGCTGTTCAAAATCCAATTATAACTTCTGACTTCCCAAAATATTACTAATAGCCTACTGTTGACTGGAAGCCTTACCAACAACATAAACAGTCAAGTAACAAATATGTTATATATTATACGCATTATATCTTGTATTCTTAAAGAGAGCTAAGAAAAGAAAATGTTAGTAAGAAAATCATAGGTGTGAGAAAGCACATTCATAGTACTGTACTGTACTTATGGAAGGAAACCAGTGTATAAGAAGAGCCACACAGTTCAAACCGGTGTTGTTCAAGGATCAATTGCATATCAAAATTTGTGGGACTTGGGTTTAAAAGGGTGCTTAAATAAAAATGTATTCCAGTAAACTTCCATATTAGAAATGAAGCGAGTTCTCAAATCAATGATCTAAGATTTCACCTTAAGCAACTAGTAAAAGAAGAGTAAACTCAGTCTAAATCAAGCGTGTGTGTGTGTGTGTGTGTGTGCGTGTGTGTGTGTGTAGCAAGCGCAAAAATCAAGGAAGTTGAAAACAAAGAAAAATAGAGAAAAATCAGTGGAATCAAACTGCTTAAACAGCAAGTCATGGCCTTCCATGAAATCATGGAATAAAAAGGCAACAATAAAATAGTAATCATACAAGTGAATAAAATGATTGTGAGGGCCACAGAAAGAACAAAGTGGTGTTTGTTTCTTTAGGAGAGTATTGAGAAAGAACTCTCACTGATTGTCACCTTTAAAGCTGACATATGCAGCATCTTAGCACAGGGAGACTTCGTGAAAAAGGAAGAAGTCACTTGGACTAGGGATAGGCTGGAGAATGCAGCACATGTAATGTTCCTGAAGCAGGGAAGAGTATAGTTTGTACAAGAACATCAGGATTAGTGCTTACTGAGTGATAGGAATCATGGTATAAGCTATGGGTATATGCATTCACTTTTCTAATAAGAAATACTTATTGAATGCTCTCCTTATTCTAGGCACTGGGATTGCCTCAAACTTAAAAAGTTTTAGTATTATTAGTTCTATATTATAGACAAGGAAGTAGATTTTAGGAGAGCTTATGATATATGCTCTAGACCACACATGGAGAGTCTGGGATTCAAATGCAAAAATGTGATTTCAGAGTCTAAGCTCCTTACATTTTAAAATGCTCTGCCTCCTGGTGGACCTTTCAGCTCAGGCTCTACTACTGGCTGACCATACTACTTGACATAACCCTTAACTGATATGAATCCCAGTTTCCTTGTTGTATAAATGATAAAAATAATAACTGTCCATCCTGTCAGGCAAGGTTTTTTGAGGTTCAGATGAGAAATTTATGGATAAGCTCCTTCAAACTTTAAAACATTCTCCGTTTATGAGCTCTTAACTATTATTTTGGGAGAAAAGATGAGCGACTTTCCCTGGTGTATATGGTTTGGATGAATTATTTTTAAAATGGAGCTACATCACTATTGCTCATCTTGGAGACCTACATAAATTTAAAGAAGTAGAGAGCCCCAGGGCTTTTCAATTTACACTGATTATTGTTACCTCTATCATATTTTTTAAAAAGTAAAAATTAGTGTGCTCAAAAATAAGATATGACTATTTGATAAGAATTCACGTTTGTACTCAGTAAATTGTAACACTGCATTCAATCTCAAATACTAAAAAAAAAAAAAAAAAAAAAAAAAAAAACCACAAAACATTTTAATTTTAAAAGGCATCTTGTCAGCCGGATAGTTTTACTTTGCTGACACACACCTGCCACATAACACCTGAAGCAGAATTGGACTCATATGATTAATAGAAACATCTCACCATCATTTCTATGGGATGGACCTGCAGGGCTCCAGGCATCTGGGATTTATTTAACTTCACGTCTGCGGCAGGCCAGCAAGAGCTACAGAGATGGAGCAGCTAAAATTACTACAAAATTCTACAACTTACTCGAAGAGAGTTGTTTTTTTTTTTAAGTAACTTTAATTTCCCCCAAATACAATAACTGTAACAGAGACTATTCTTTATATTTGATGCCATAATGAAATCCATAAAGTGCTAAATTAACAAAGTCATTCAGCAGTAGAAATTGGAAGAACATTCTATTATTTGTGGTTAATGATACTTTCTGTGGTCAAAACTTTTTGTCTATGTGAAGAAAATTAATTATTAAATATAATAATCTTATTCCAATTATCTTCCTTAAAATACAATTTAGGCATTTGGATATAGTATTTTCTGTGCTGTGAAAATGAAAAGGTGATAATATATATTGGAATCTCTATACTTCATTATTATATTTCCCTTATAAAAATTATATTTTATCTTCTCTGCTATACATTAAACAGAATATTAACTGTATTCAGTTTATATACACTCTCTCTCTTACATTTCCATATAGAATGAAGAAACTACAATGTGACTTAGTTTAGACAACTGAGTAAATTACAATAGTATATATGATAAATTTTGGCTTCTTTCAAACTGTGAACTAACAAAAAAAATTGAATTTATTCTTCTTCATTTGCTCATCATTCCTCAAGGGGGAAAAAAAAAAATCTCCATAAGAATGTAGTTGATGTTCTCTTCTTAAACAAATTCCTTTCTTGGTTTTCCATTATTTTACTATCCTGTCTACACAGAGTGTTCTATGTAATTTTAATCTATGTTTTGTGTATTTGTTATTTTTATTATTTTATTTGTAGTAAAGCGACATTCAGTATTTTATTTATCTTAATTTCTCTTTCCATTTTGAGTGAAAATGCAAATAAAGAGTTCTATCTGAACTTTTCAAAATAGATGCAGTTCTTTTAGGGATGGACTACTTGGAATTCTAGATTAACACTATATTCACCTGGTTTCATGTCTAAAGAAGCTTGGTGAGTCCTTATCTCTTGGACTTCTCTTTTCCACATTGGTCATGAGTTTTAGTTTCTTGTTTTGTTGTATATTTGGTATTTTCTTCTCCAGGCCAGTGACTCACAGTAATATATATTTTAATGGATATCTTCTATCTGAAGGACTATAAAGTCCCTCCCAGCTCAAGCAGAGATAGGATTTACAGGCACTTACAGAGGATACTAACAGAATACATTCACATTCTTGTCATGCTAAAGCTCTTGACTTTTCATGATTTGCTTTTTCTAACTTTATAAATGGTTCAGTAACCAATCTAAAAGTAATCTCTAATTTCAGGCTCATAAAATGATTCTTCTATAAAGATACCCAAGTCACATTTATAAAATGCAAATTACATTAATCTTCATCTCTCCTTTCATTAATTTAATTTTAATTTAACTGGTGTTTGTTGAGCAACTGTAGCAGGTGATTGGGGGTATAAAATTGAATTAAACAGGGTCCATGCACTCATAGGCTGATGGTTTAAAAGTGAATACATACAGATTCTTTTTAAAAATTTGGGCAGTGATATACATAATTTTTTTTTCTCTTTTATTAGATCAGTGAGTATTGGTTGAATACTTAGGATATGTTGGGTACCATGCTAGTAAAGAACTTGGAATTTAAGAAAAAAATAAACATAGTTCCCACTTTCAGGACAAAATAGTGTAGTAGGGAAGGTAAAAATAAAGAGATCACTGTAATGTAATAAAGGAAATCCAATTACATATATCTTTCAAGTAATTAGTTTATCAGTGTCATACCACGAATGACTTACATTTTATAGAAAATAGGCTTAGAGACAAACAGTGATAGATATCTGTGCCAGGATAATCAGTAAGTTATTAGTAAGTGTTAGCCTATCAATGAGATAATAATTAATAGAGATTGGGTTGAACAGAAAGTAAGCAATAAAGAAGTCCAGGTTGCTTTTTGAAGTATTTGTGGGAAAAGGATGGGGAAAAGATTGAAGGGAGAAGTAAATTTAATGAAGTGAGATTTATTTTTAGGCCAAAATCTGTAGGCAATAATTTGTTGTGGGAAAATATTCCCAGATTTTGAACCCATCATTGCCAGTTCTTAGCTGCATGTCCCTCTGCTTGCTACACAACCACGGTTCTGTTGTTTTTAGAATGGGAAGAATAATATCCTGTCTCATGCTGTTGTGAAGAATCATTGAGAAAACGTAAATAAAAGATTTGGCACAGTCACTGACTCTGGTGCGAACTCAAGAACAGATGGAATAAGAAGAAAGTCAGTGAAGAAGCATTTCGCTCTTTACACTTTCAAGACCTCAAATGGCCTTCCATAGTCACTGGATTCTTTCTTAACCTACTCCATTTCCACTGACCTGTGGGAGATTTGCTGGACCTAACAGTCCATTTTATGTCAACGCATCTTTAGTCACATGGGGCTTCTATCTGGAGTTGTCTTCCCTCCACTTTTCTGCAAACCTTAAACCATTCACCTTGAATTCAACCTAGTTTTCAACAATAAGGTCATTCTGCTGCCCCCACATTATTCAGAACTCACCATTCCCGATGTCGCTCCCTGACAGCACCCAGATACTCTTTTATTACAAGCTCTCTATGACTTCATTCCCCTGTTTTTACTTAAATGACTACCTCCTCACTTGTCACTACCTTAAGGATAGCCTAACCATCAAGGCTTACCTAATTTTACAACCTAAGTACCCAACCCAGTACTTAATACATGGCAGGGCTGATCTTGTCCTTTGTAGTAAATAAGAATTTTATGAAGATGTGGGCAGTTAAAATTGCAGAAACATATAAAATAAAAGAAATATAATGCATGAAGTCTACATAGTTGAAAAGGAAAGACAAAAGGAACTTGAGAAGTTGAAGCAAATTCAGGCAGAGAAACAAAGAATCTTCTGCAACAAAAAGCATACAACCTCTTTTGATGACTTCATACATGTCTAATCCATCAGTTTATCTGTAAATTCTAAATCCTAAATGTGACGTCAGTCTTTTTTTTTACTTTACTCCACCTCTGCACTCATTCTATTTGGACTATTATAATATCTTTCTATTGTATGTTTCAGTTTTACCCTTATTCATTTGCCTCCAAACAATCATATCTCCACATATTATGTATCCCTAGTGTCTAGAATATTATCTACATTTAGTAGGTCTCAATTCCTACTCCATAAATGAATAAATGATCTAATAAAACACATTAAATAGTCTATACCTGAGATGTCTTGTGTCTGTACTTGAATTTTTTTTATTTTGTAGCTAAAACTTTTTAAGCAATTTCCTCTAATGCCTCAATTTTTCTAACTAATTTTGTTTTGTCATTATTCTTATTAAGTCCCCAAAACAAAAAACTTCTCATTCTTTGGTATAGTGAGAATACTTGATCCCCATCAATACACAGTTCATTTAGCATCTGGCTGAAAAGAGCATATTAGTTTATTTGTAAGTTATTGAAATCTAATTCAGATCAGTTTGGACCACCAAAAATTAACACTGCATTACATAATTGATGGAGGGATTGAAAAACCTCAATATTAACAGGGACTTGAATTTTCTCATGACCTCAGCACTCAGACATCATTGTCTACTAACAGAGATGCTTCCCTCTCATGGAGTAATAGGATTTCCAACAGACCCAGAAGTTGATATTTTAAAACTTTTGCCCTCTACTTGGCAAAATAGCAAGGAAATGCTAACCTACACAGTGTCAGAATCATATAAGAACAAGAGAGCTGTCCAGGACTCAAATTGTTAGAGCGCCAAAGAGAGCAGTCATCAGAATGGGGGAAAGAGGAGAAATGGTGCAGGTGGCTCTGGCTAGGGAAGAAAGAATATGCAGAGCAACAAGGGACATATGTGAATGTACTACTACACCTCTTAGTATTAGCTGTGACAGAATCGAAAGAGGGTCTGTTGGCTGTTAAAAAAATAGAGGATTAAGCAAACCTGTACTAGTGGAGATGCTATGACATCAGTATGTGTGTGCTAATGTATGGATTAAAGGGCTCATTTGAAACAATGAATGGAAAATGATTAAACAATTCTAATGATATTAAGTAGTAAGTTGAACCTAGTTGTATATGTTGATACTGAGTTCCTCTCACGGACCTTATCTTTGCTTTCATCTCAAATACACATACACATTCACTGAGAAAAAAACAATATATATATGTTTTTAAATACTGTGTTCTCCACATTGTGGCAAGTTACCTAGACTATTTATTTGAACCCTGTCTCTGTAATTAATGCTTAAACTCAAGAGAAAGCAACAGCATTAACTTCTGCATGCAGTAAGTACAAGTTTTACTAAGCTACATTTGCATGAAGTTTATTAAAGTTAGTGTGTAGTGAGATAAAATCCTTCTGATGTTGTCAAATAAGAATTAAGCAAAAAAGCCGGATGGTGTATAAAATGGGTAAAAGTGATTTTTATTAGATTTTTATTAGAGAATATTGGTTCAAAATAGATTTTTAGTGTATGGCTACAAAATATTTATATATACATATTATACAATGTTCTTAATATTTCAGTTTGTACATTTCAGTAGTTCAGGAGTATTAATAGTACATTTGTACTTCTTTCATTTGCTTCCGACTATGAGTTTGAGATTGCTTCCTTTGGGGAGCTAAAGATCCTTCCCAGAACTTTGCTTTTTTCCCCCTTCCATTTTATCACACATCCCATCTTGCTAAGAGACTAAATCCATGTTTAAATGTTAATGTGATAAAAATATATTTATCAGAGAAAGAAAGTGATATCCTTTATTTGAATTCAAATTGATGGAGACATTTCAAATTTTATCTGGCATAAGAGAGCATAGTTTGCAAATATTAAGTTGGAGGAGAATCTCCAGAGCATACTGGTATATGCCAAGTGGAGGTTGGATTTAAATAATTAGTGAAATCACCATTTGTGTGCTAGAAATATGATATTTTTACTCTGCATATTACTGCTGCAAAGATCAAATCCAAAAAGTCTGTCTTCCAGGGACTTTAAGATCCACTGCCTTGATTGAACTATAGGGAAATTTTACCTTCAGTTGAGAGTCAAGAGTTGTACTGGTAAAAGTGGATCATTATCTATGAGGAAAAAACAAAATTAACAGTCTCCTCATGGAAAAGCAAGACTTACTAATGAGCACAAAACATTAGTGAGAGCCAATTTTTTTTTCTGTTTTTAATCACAGGATGTGGCATAATCTTTTCATATGTTCATGGTATTGCATCTTTGCATAAACCACTCAGTATAGGAGGGGTCAATAATGTGGACCCCAGGGGAAATGGACACACCACATTGGGACTTATCCAGTAGTTTGGAGGTGGGAGGGACCAGTGTGAAGCATTTCCAAATAAGTAAAACTTTAGAGTTTTTTTGGAATTATGCAAGATAATCAAGATGGATGAGAAATCTATGAGGTACTGCCTGCAGCAGCTCCTTGAGGCCTGATTATATCAAAAGTGTTCCGAACTGGAAGCACAATGGCCAGATACCAAATGAATGTCAATATTTCCTCAGCTTAACGAAATCAATTTTTTCATAATCCTTGTGGCTTGGTGGAAATAGGTATGAAAATTTATTTATACCAGATTGCCATTTATAATCATTAAACTGACTTAAAAATTATTATAGTTTGTTCTATATTCCCCACTTATTTCTTAACTTACATATTGTGTATCATTTCCCACTTGCCATTTACAAAGTGTTAGTAAAATACTTAACCATACAAATACATCTCCATCCTGCCTTTGCCTCAGTAAGTTGGTATTTGTAGCCAGGACACTGATTGTTTTTCAGAAAATTATTGGGAAATGACTTAGAAAAAAAGAGTTTTTTCCCTTCTAGACCCTTCTATTTTTATACCATATGTATAATCTTAGCATTCTTTTCTTCCATGACAGCTTGTGACATGAGTCAATAAACACTAGACTCATCACCCCATCCTTGTTTGCTAGCAACTTTAGAACAATTGTACTACATAATTTTATTGATCCATAAATAAATGGCAGAAAGTTGGACTGGCAGTTTTCTGGTTCTATATAAATTATGAAATGTACCCAAAGAGTCCAAAGGACCATACCTCACTAGAGAGTAGCTAGTCTTCAATGGGATATAAAAAGAAAGTAGAACAGTGAGATCAAAGATTGTTTTTTAAAGCAACAATTAAATCCTTCTACCATGTCATGATTTTGTAACAGGTAGGATCTTACTGAAATATCAAAAGGATGATATTGGTAATATTACTTCTGGGAAAATGACATTAATAAACACATGGCCCAGGAAAAGAAAAAACTAGTATCTCAATGGTTAAATTCCATGTGTGTATTCATGTGTATGTGTAATAAATACACATCTATGAAGCATGTAGAACCGCTTGTATTTGATATTACTTTAACCTCCAAAGTGGAAATTTGTATAACTCAACCTGGAGATGACAAGCCCATAAATGGAAAGAAATTATTTTTCTTCCCATTGTTACTCTCATTTCCCTGGCATATGGGAAAGGTTTAAAAATTATTAGTTTTCCTAATTCTGAGGAAGTGGCCTAATTCAAATACAACTGTTAGCAATGATGTGCCTAACCTTTGCTAGCAGATGATTATTTATCTTTCCACTAAAAGCAATGGCATCTTGCCAGTTTTTGAGAAAAGATTTAGAAATGAATGTTTTACTGCTCTTTTTTTCATATGGGTTTGTAGATCTGGGCTTTTCTTGTTGTTATTGGCACCATTACCTAAGTATCACTATTATTCTGTCTCTATTCTCCAGTATGTCATCCTATTCCCCTAAATTAATATGATATTAATTTGAATAAAGTTGAGAAGAATAAGTTTTTCAAACATAAGTTAAATTTGGATTGATGAAAGATGTTAGTTTCTAAAACTATTAAGAGATATGACTTTCTTCCAATGAAATCTTAGAATTAGATTTGGAAGGAATCTGTAAACCATTTATCTCAAACTTCAAGCAATCCATAAAAGAGAAGATCTAGAAATGATAGGGTTACCCCAAAATAATGAAGCTAATTAATAGTTGGCATTTTTCCGACTACTACCTAGGCAAATAAGCTGCCTACTCTTTAAACATATTTTGGAAATTACATAAATTAGCATTTCCTAAAAAAAAGATCTCGGTGTTGGCCATTTTGGGCTTATATGTTTCAGAATCTTTTGCTTTTTCATCAGTGATCATATTCCTTCCACAGCAATGATCAATTTACTACAATGTAGGTGTTTATTCAGCAAGCATCCCATTTACACAGTTTGTCTTCAAGGCTGTGTGTACAACATACAGTCTACAGTCTGATTTACAGTCTGATTTACCAGTTGCTGGTAAATCACTTCCTAATTGTATAACTTGGGTTCAAATGTCCACATGAGCTTGTGGTTAGACATCCAACACTTGCATGTCCCAAGCAACACTATGTAAAGATATTCTGGTTTTGTGGTGGAGGGAATTGTACAGTATTTGCGCTTGGAACTAAAAATGCCTCTGCATTCAGGTCAGATGCATATAGTATAGTCTAAATCATTTTATTGCATTTTGCTTTGTTGTTTCACAGATATTGTGGTGTTGTGGGGTGGGGGGCACTGTGTATTGAGCAAGTCTATTGCTGCCATTTTTCTGGCAGCATTTGCTCACTTCAGGTCTCTGTATCACATTTTGGTAATTCTCGCAATATTTCAAACATTGTCATTATTATAATATTTATTATGGTGATCTGGGATCACTGATCTTTGATGTTACTACTGTAAGTATTTTGGGGCACCACACACTGCACCCATGTAAGATTGCAAACTTAATTGTAAAATGTTGCGTATGTTCTGATGGCTCCATCGACTGGTCATTTCCCTTATCTCCTTCCCCCTCCTTAGGCCTCCCTATTGTCTGAGACACAACAATATTGAAATTAGGCCAGTTAATAACCCTACAATGGCCTCTAAGTGATCAAGTGATAGGAAGAGCTGCACATCTCTCACTTCAAATCAAAAGCTACAAATTATTAAGCCCAGTTGAGGAAGGCATGTCAAAAGAGGAGCTAAACATTTTTTCATGTGTCTGATAGCCATTTGTATGTCTTGATTGGAGAAGTGTCTGTTCATATCTTCTTCCCATTTTTTGATATGTTTGCCTGTTTTGTGTGTGTTGAGTTTGAGGAGTTCATTATAGATCCTGGATATCAACCTTTTGTCTGTACTGTCATTTGCAAATATCTTCTCTCATTGCGTGGGTTGCCTCTTTGCTTTTTTGACTGTTTCCTTTGCTGTGCAGAAGCTTTTGATTTTGATGAAGTCCCAAAAGTTTATTTTAGCTTTTGTCTCCTTTGCCTTTGGAGACATATCTTGAAAGAAGTTGCTGTGGCTGATATCGAAGAGATTACTGCCTATGTCCTCCTCTAGGATTCTGAGGGATTCCTGTCTTACTTTGAGGTATTTTATCCATTTTGAGTTTATCTTTGTGTACGGTGTAAGAGAATGGTTGAGTTTCATTCTTCCACATATAGCTGTCCAGTTTTCCCAGCACCATTTATTGAAGAGACTGTATTTTTTCCACTGTATATTTTTTCCTGTTTTGTCGAAGATTAATTGATCATAGAATTGAGGGTCCATATCTGGGCTCTCTACTCTGTTCCACTGGTCTATGTATCTGTTTTTATGCCAGTACCATGCTGTCTTGGTGATCACAGCTTTGTAATAAAGCTTGAAATCAGGTAACGTGATGCTCCCAGCTTTATTTTTGTTTTTCAACATTTCCTTAGGGACTTGGGGTCTCTTCTGATTCCATAGAAATTTTAGTATTATTTGCTCCAGCTCTTTGAAGAATACCAGTGGAATTTTGTTATTTTTTTTAAATTTTTTATTTTTTATAAACATATATTTGTATCCCCAGGGGTACAGGTCTGTGAATTTTGATCGGAATGGCATTAAAAGTATATATTGCTCTAGGCAGTATAGACATTTTAACAATGTTTATTCTTCTGATCCAAGAGAATGGAATGGTCTTCCATCTTTTTGTGTCTTCTTCAATTTCTTTCATGTGTGTCCTGTAGTTCCTCGAGTACAAATCCTTTACCTCTTTGGTTAGGTTTATTCCCAGGTATCTTATGGTTCTTGGTGCTATAGTAAATGGAATCGATTCTCTAATCTCCCTTTCTGTATTTTCATTGTTAGTGTATAAGAAAGCCACTGATTTCTGCACATTGACTTTCTATCCTGCCACATTGCTGAATTGCTGTATGAGTTCTAGTAGTTTGGGGGTGGAGTCTTTTGGGTTTTCCATATAAAGAATCATGTCATTTGCGAAGAGAGAGAGTTTGACTTCTTCATTACCAATTTGGATACCTTTTATTTCTCTTTGCTGTCTGATTGCTGTTGCTAGGACTTCTAATACTATGTTGAACAAGAGTGGTGAAAGTGGGCATCCTTGTCTTGTTTCTGATCTCAATGGGCAGGCTGCAAGCTTTTTCCCATTGAGGATGATATTTGCTGTGGGTCTTTCATAGATAGATTTGATGAGGTTCAGGAATGTTCCCTCTATCCCTATACTTTGAAGCGTTTTAATCAGGAACGGATGCTGGATTTTGTCAAATGCTTTAGCCATCAGGGAGATTCAAATTAAAACCACATTGAGATATCACCTTACACCAGTTAGAATGGCCAAAATTAACAAAACAGGAAACAACATGTGTTGGAGAGGATGTGGAAAAAGGGGAACCCTCTTCCACTGTTGGTGGGAATGCAAGTTGGTGCAGCCTCTTTGGAGAACAGTGTGAAGATTCCTCAAGAAATTAAAAATAGAGCTTCCCTATGACCCTGCAATTGCACTAGTGGGTATTTATCCCAAAGATACAGATGTTGTGAAAAGAAGGGCCATCTGTACCCCAATGTTTATAGCAGCAATGGCCACGGTCGCCAAATTATGGAAAGAACCAAGATGCCCTTCAACAGACGAATGGATAAGGAAGATGTGGTCATATACACTATGGAGTATTACACCTCCATCAGAAAGGATGAATGCCCAACTTTTGTAGCAACATGGACGGACTCGAAGAGATTATGCTGAGCGAAATAAGTCAAGCAGAGAGAGTCAATTATTATATGGTTTCACTTATTTGTGGAGCATAACAAATATCATGGAGGACAAGGGGTGTTAGAGAGGAGAAGGGAGTTGGGGTAAATTGGAAGGGGAGGTGAATCATGAGAGACTATGGACTCTGAAAAACAACCTGAGGGGTTTGAAGTGGCGGGGGGTGGGGTGGGAGGTTAGGGTACCAGGTGGTGGGTATTATAGAGGGCATGGATTGCATGGTGCACTGGGTGTGGTAAAAAAATAATGAACACTGTTTTTCTGAAAATAAATAAATTGAAAAAATTAAAAAAAAAAGAGGAGGTAAGCCTAAAGGTAGGCCTCTTTCACCAGTTAGCCAAGTTGTGAATTAAAAAAAATCTAGAAGGAAGTTAAAACTGCACTCCAGTGAACATATGAATGATAAGAAAGTGAAACAGGGGCGCCTGGGTGGCTCAGTGGGTTAGGCCGCTGCCTTCGGCTCAGGTCATGATCTCAGGGTCCTGGGATCGAGTCCCGCATCGGGCTCTCTGCTCAGCAGGGAGCCTGTTTCCTCCTCTCTCTCTCTGCCTGCCTCTCTGCCTACTTGTGATCTCTCTCTGTCAAATAAATAAATAAAATCTTTAAAAAAAAAAAAAGTGAAACAGCCTTATTGTTGATACAGAGAAAGCTTTAGTGGTGTTGGTAGAAGATCAAACCAGCCATAATATTCTCTCAAGCTGAAGTCTAATCTAGAGCAAGGCCCAAACTATGTTCAGTTCTATGAAGGTTGAAAGAAGAGAAGAAGATACAGAAGAAAATTTGAAGCTACCACAGGTTGGTTCATGAGATTTAGGAAAGAAGTCATCTCGGTAACAAAAAAGTACAAGATGAAGCAGAAAGTGCTGATGTAGAAGCTGCAGCAAGTTTTCCAGATATACCTCAGATCATTAATGGAGATGTCTACACTAAACAACAGATTTTCAAGGTATACAAACAAGTTTTTTAAAGAACTTTTAGAAAGAATTTGTCACCTAAGACTTTTTTAGTTAGAGGGGAGAAGTCAATGCATGGCTTCACAGTTTCAAAGGCAAGCTGACTGTCTTGTTAGAGGTTAATGCAGCTGTTTAAGTTGAAGCCAGTGCTCATTTACCATTCCAGAAATCCTAAAGAATTTATAAATTATGTTAAATCTCCTCTCCGCATGCTCTATAAATGCAATAAAGCCTACATGATATCATGTGTTTACGACATGGTTTACTAAATATTTTAAGCCCACTGTTGATACTTCTTAGGAAAAAAAAATTCCTTTTAAAATATTGCTCTTTGTCAATATACTCAGTAACCCAAGAGCTCTGATGGAGATGTACAATGAGATTAGTGTTATTTTCATGTCCACTAATGCAACATCTATTGTGTATCCATGGATCAAGAAATAATTTTAACTTCTAAGTCTTATCATTTAAGAAATACATTATATAAGGCTATAGCTTCCACAGATGGTGACTTTTCTGGTGGTCTGGCAAAGAAATTTAAAAACCTTCTGGAAGAATTCTAGAAACCATTCAGAACCTTCATGATTCATGGGAAGAGGTCAAAATAGCAATATTAAGAGGAGTCTTGAAAAAGTTGATTCTAGCCCTCATGGATGACTTGGAGGGGTTCAAGATTTCGGTGGAGGGGTAACTGCAGATGTGGAGGAAAGAACAAGAGAACCATGGTTATAAATGGAGCTTGAAGGGGCATCTGGTGGCTCGGTTGGTTGGGTGGTGGCCTCAGGCTCAGGTCATGATCCTGGAGTCCCAGGATAGAGCCCCACATCACGCTCCCTGCTCAGCAGGGAGTCTGCTTCTCCCACTGACCTCTCTCCTCTCATGCTCTTTCTTTTTCTCAAATAAATAAATAAAATCTTTAAAAAAAAAAGAAATGGAATTTGAAGATTTGACTAATTGCTGCAATCATGACAAAATTGAATGGATGGAGAGTTCCTTCTGATGGAGAAGTAAAGAAAATGTTTTTTTGAGATGAAAGCTACTCCTGATGAAGATGATGTGAAGATTGTTCAAATTACAATGATTGAGAGAATATTACATAACCTTAGTTGGAAATGCAGTGGCAGGGTTTGAGAGGTTTGACTTCAATTCTGAAAGATGTTCTACTAGGGGTAAAATGCTGTCAAACAGCTTTGCATGCTCCAGAGAAATCATATGTGCCAGGACAAGTCAATCATTTTTGTAAGCTTCATTGTTGTCTTATTTTAAGAAATTGCCCCAGCCACCCCAGGCTTCAGCAACCACCATTCTGATCAGTCAACAGGTGTCAACTTTGAGAAAAACCCTCCACCAGCAAAAAGATGACAACTCACTGAAAGCTGAGATGATGGTTAGTGTTTTTTTTAGCAATTAAGTATTTTTAAATTATAGGATGTACGTATTTTAGACATAATGCTATTGCACACTTCATAGACTATAGCATAATGAAGGCATAACTTTCATATGCACTGGGAAAACAAAAGAGTGTATTTGACCTACATTATTACAATATATGCTTTATTGTAGTGGTTTGGAGCCAAACCCACAATATCTCTGAGGTATACTTATAGGTGCTCTCTCAAGATAAATATCCAATAGGAATCAACAAAAACTTAATGATCATAGGGTTCTATCTGCAGAGCAATATGTAGCTATTATTTATTTTGAGAATTGCATTTCAACTAATGGAAAGAAGGAAGCCAGTCTAATTTTCAAATCTTAAGGAGATCATCTTGTCCAATTGGATCTATTAGCAATCTCGTTAACATTGCAATAACACACAAGTGATTACTTCTCTTCTTTCCGAATGAGGGTATCTTGCTAACATTTTAGGAAATTTGAAAATTCTCTTCTATATAGGCACCATGTTTTAAAATAACAGGTTGTTTTATTAAAAACAACTTCATTTGATTACATTTTTTCCATTTAGCACTCCATTTATCAGTTTGTTGTTCAGAAAAAAGATTTTTTTTTCTTTTTCTAAATGACAGAAAGGGGATGGAGGTAGAGAGGGAAGGAGAGAGAGAGTAGAACATAAGCAAGTTCATTCATGGTAACATTTATACCCATTATTCAGAATTCTTTTCTTGTCTGGAAATTCGATGATGAATGAATTAAGTATATCTTAATTTTCAAGTCAAGAATGTTTGCTCAAGCAAATTTCTTTTTCCTGGAAAAATGAATTACATTGGTAAATGCTTTTTTATAATTAAAAACAAAACTTAAAAATATGGCCATTGTAATATTAAGACCATGCAAAATAATATTAACCAATCCCATCTAACTGTAAAATTTACATGAATAATATTCTATATTTGGCACTGAAGAAAGATTTCATTGTTTCCACCATGGTTGCATGGGCCAAACAAGGGTTTGCAATTGTCAGTACAAGGTTCTTTTCCTCTGAAAAAGAATTACCTTAAATTCTCTGGCCACTGATTTTTAATTTTTGTAATTAATTTATCAATAACACCAATAGTAGTAACAATAAGAGGCAGTTATTTCTTTTAGTATATAACAAAAAATGAGTTGTTGAAATAAAAACTATATCTGAGGCTAACTTATTGATTTATTGAAAGTCCCTAATATTTTAGCTCAAATTTATTAATAGTTTCTAAAATAGAGCAAATATTTTAGAGAGTTTTGAGAGTATTTCAGTGTTTGAAATAGAAATTGTCAACGAAGCTCATATCACCTTTGGGATAATTAGCAGCATATCTCCTTCTGTAAGTCTCTTTTAGGTTCCAAGGTCACTTTTATATATTCTAGGCACTCAAGGTTTTACTTCTGATCCAAAGAAAAAGGTTTGGAAAGGTCTCAGACAAGGTAGTCATACCATAAGCAAAAACCAATAATAATAAAAATGTCATCTGTTGTGGCTCCCAAGATTCATCCATTGAGTCCAAGCACAACAGGACCTTCCAGTATTTGAAGGCATTACTTTTGACTTTGTGGATATTAGAAAATGAATATATCACAGAATCTTTTCTCAAAAGTTTATATTTAAATATGGAAGGTATAACTTAGTCTGTCAATTTTAAGAAGCTTACAAAGCTGCATAATCTGATATTTCAGAAATTTGCTTGCTTCCTTTTAATTTCAGAAGAGTTGCTGATTTCAGAAGCTTTTTTTTTTTTTTTTACATGGTTCATCTGTACCCATTTGAAATGTCTTTAACTGTCTTGCACTGAGTGGTTTATAAGCACTGCATTAATTTCTCATCAATTTCATGAATGCACATAAAACAAAGAGATGGTATTTTAGGGTTATGAAGTCTAATATTCTTTATTACTATTTACTAAATAAATGAAGTTGTATTAGATTCCTGTACCTGCCATAGTAAATTACCACAAACTTGATGACTTAAAACTACAAAACTTTATTCTCTCAGTTCTGGAAACCATAAGTCTAAAATCAGGTTGTTAACAGAGCCCTGCTCCAGATATTCCAGAGAAGAAGCCATCTTCTTCCAGCATCTGGTGGCTCTTCTTATTCTTTGGTTTGTGGCTGCATTGCTCCACTCTTTGTCTCCATTTTCAAATAGTCTTCTGTCAGAAGACTTGTAAAGACATTTGTCATTGGATATAAGAGCTACCGCAGTAATCAAGTGTCATTTCTTCATATCAAGATCTTTATTTCATTTACAAAGATTCTTTCTCCAAATAATTTTACATTTATAGGTTTCAGGAATTAGTATGTGGACATATCTTTTCGTGAGCTGCCATTCAACCCACCACATACCAAAGGTAAAATAAAAGAGTAGCCATGCTTACGGTATCCATTAGAAAGATAGGTATAACACAGAATCTATACTCAGAAAACTATAAAGTACTCACAAAAGAAATTGAGGAAGACACAAAGAAATGGAAAAATGTTCCATGCTCCTGGATTGGAAGAATAAATATTGTGAAAATGTCTATGCTACCTAAAGCAATCTACACATTTAATGTAATTCCTATCAAAGTACCATCCATCTTTTTCAAAGAAATGGAACAAATAATGCTAAAATTTATATGGAACCAGAAAAGACCTCGAATAGCCAAAGGGATATTGAAAAAGAAAGCCAACGTTGGTGGCATCACAATTCCGGACTTCAAGCTCTATTACAAAGCTGTCATCATCAAGACAGCATGGTACTGGCACAAAAACAGACACATAGATCAATGGAACAGAATAGAGAGCCCAGAAATAGACCCTCAAATCTATGGTCAACTAATCTTCGACAAAGCAGGAAAGAATGTCCAATGGAAAAAAGACAGCCTCTTCAATAAATGGTGCTGGGAAAATTGGACAGCCACATGCAGAAAAATGAAATTGGACCATTTCCTTACACCACACACAAAAATAGACTCAAAATAGATGAAGAAGCTCAATGTGCGAAAGGAATCCATCAAAATCCTTGAGGAGAACACGGGCAGCAACCTCTTCGACCTCAGCCGCAGCAACATCTTCCTAGGAACAACGCAAAAGGCAAGGGAAGCAAGGGAAAAAATGAACTACTGGGATTTCATCAAGATCAAAAGCTTTTGCACAGCAAAGGAAACAGTTAACAAAATCAAAAGACAACTGACAGAATGGGAGAAGATATTTGCAAACGACATATCAGATAAAGGACTAGTGTCCAGAATCTATAAAGAACTTAGCAAACTCAACACCCAAAGAACAAATAATCCAATCAAGAAATGGGCAGAGGACATGAACAGACATTTCTGCAAAGAAGACATCCAGATGGCCAACAGACACATGAAAAAGTGCTCCATATCACTCGGCATCAGGGAAATACAAATCAAAACCACAATGAGATATCACCTCACACCAGTCAGAATGGCTAAAATCAACAAGTCAGGAAATGACAGATGCTGGCGAGGATGCGGAGAAAGGGGAACCCTCCTACACTGTTGGTGGGAATGCAAGCTGGTGCAGCCACTCTGGAAAACAGCATGGAGGTTCCTCAAAATGTTGAAAATAGAACTGCCCTATGACCCAGCAATTGCACTATTGGGTATTTACCCTAAAGATACAAATGTAGTGATCCAAAGGGGCACATGCACCCGAATGTTTATAGCAGCAATGTCCACAATAGCCAAACTATGGAAAGAACCTAGATGTCCATCAACAGATGAATGGATCAAGAAGATGTGGTATATATACACAATGGAATACTATGCAGCCATCAAAAGAAATGAAATCTTGCCATTTGCGACAACATGGATGGAACTAGAGCGTATCATGCTTAGCGAAATAAATCAAGCAGAGAAAGACAACTATCATATGATCTCCCTGATATGAGGAAGTGGTGATGCAACATGGGGGCTTAAGTGGGTAGGAGAAGAATCAATGAAACAAGATGGGATTGGGAGGGAGACAAACCATAAGTGACTCTTAATCTCACAAAACAAACTGAGGGTTTCTGGGGGGAGGGGGTTTGGGAGAACGGGGTGGGATTATGGACATTGGGGAGGGTATGTGCTTTGGTGAGTGCTGTGAAGTGTGTAAACCTGGTAATTCACAGACCTGTACCCCTGGGGATAAAAATATATGTTTATAAAAAATAAAAAATTAATTTGTAGAGAAAAAAAAAGAAAGAAAGATAGGTATAACAGATTGAGTAACTTTTTGAAATATTACTATTCCTTCTGAAAATCCTAACAGATTGTTTCCTTGAGAAGAAATTTATATGGTGGACAGACTAAGATGGTTTGCAAATAGTTGTCAGAAAGTTAGGAGGAAAAGTCTGTATTTGAGAAGGTTACACACAGAGCCATGTGACTTGGGTACATGTATGAAAAGCAGTAGTCTCAGGTTCAAGCTCAGACTGTATCATCAACAAAGTTTTGAAATAATCAATACTTAATTTTATGGCTCTTTAATCCACATTACCGGATGCCTCTGATTCAGTCATTAGTCAAGGGTTGGCAAAACACAGTCCCCATGTCAAATCCAGCATTACCCACTCCCCTTTGTGTATATAGTACACATGAATAAAGATGTTCACTTTTACATTTTTAAGTGGTTTAAGAGAATCAAAAGAATAATCAAATTTTCTTTTTTTAAGAATAATCAGTTTTTCATGTTCATAAACAAAAATTTTGTTAGAACATAGCCTAATTCCTTTACTTATTTTCTAAGTCTTTACACTTCAGTGGAAGAGCTGAGTAGTTGCAAAAGAGATCACATAACATCATCAGTTTTCCTCTTGGCTTGAAGAGCCTACAATATTTAGTATCTGGTCATTTGTTTGCCAAAAAAGTTTGTTGAGGCCTGTCCTAGATTTTAAACTATTAGATTATTCTGTGGCAAAATGTAAAGTTTTGAGATTCTTTGCATTTCACATAATTTACATCAATATTCCCTTTTGAATATCAAGTGCTATAGATAGTGAAGTTATATCTCTTGACTTATAGAAAAGTTCTGACACTTTCTTTAGAAACTTGCTGGCTAGCTTGCCCTAATTTTTAGAAATGCTGTCATACTTACCAGTCGGATTCAAAAACAAATTACAAAATGCCAACATTTTTGTCAGGTATTTAATCCCACAGTTTGGATTCCAATGACTAAGAACATTAATCTCAGGACTTCAAAATTCCTTCAGTAAAGATTATGAATTTCTATGTGTGTATGTGCATGTGTGTATGTGCTCCAGTTTTTTAAATCCTTAATTTCCTCTGAACATTTTTTCCTTTAGGAAGTGATTTCTAACTATACCTTTCTATTTCTGAAATAATTAGAGCTATCAAAAAAAAAATGTGTATCATGAGCCTAGATGTTTTTCTCTTCCTCAATTTGCAAGTACAAATCAAGATAGTGTAAAAAATAAAGTTTCTTATACCAGTAAGTTATTTAGAGGTATCAATAACAAATGCCATGTTTTAAATACACTATATTAATTGAAAATATTTGGTAATTTTTTTACCAAAGTTTAATTTTACTAACTACACATTTCTAAGGTAAAAGAGGAAAAAGTATTTTCAAAATTGTTTTATGGAATAATCTGTAAGAAGAACTAAGTGGCAAGGCACATTATAATTGTATAATTTATTAATAATAGTTAAGGGTTACTAGAACAAGTTCAGTATTGAGTTGTTTTTCTCAAATAAGAATATAGAAACATAAATATATATACATATATATATATATACACACACATAACTAATATTTGGAAAATAACACATAAAATAGTACTACTGTAAGGGCTTCTATAATTTTTTTCTTTTTTTAAATTCACATATAAAGAGTAAAAGATGTACATGTGTACCAAGCAATTTAATAAGAATATTCATTATTCCATTATTCCATTATTTTAAAAAGGAAAACGAAACAAAACAAAAAAGTCTTCATTCAACAGAGAAATAGATAAATAACTAGAGGCTTATTCATACAATGGAAGAATATACAGGAGCTAAAACTGAACAAACTAGAGCAGGAGTGGTCAATTTCTTTCTTGATAAATAGATAATAAATAAATATTTTAGGTTTTGCAGCCCAAGAGATGAAATCAACTATGCTAGGAGGCACTTACATAAAATAGAACTAATTTCCACATTTTCTAAATTAAAATACAAAACAGAACACTTGTGAATTCTTGTGTACACTTGTGTAATAGAGTTGGGCTGGATGAGGGAGGAAGCAGTACACTTGAGTACACTTGTGTAATACAGTTGGGCTAGATAAGGGAGGAAGCAGAGGGCAGATGTCTAAGGTGTGCCCAGCAGAATAAGAGTGAAAGAGAGAAATGACTCTTGGAGAAGAGACAAAGAGAAGAAAGCAGGAGTAGCTCTCTTCAGGGCTCCATTCCCCGGGGGTTTCCCAAGTGTGTTTGGACACAGAGGTAAATTGCAAAATGTTTGTAGCCAGTAAGCATGGTGAGGAAGGTCTAGTTAAAGCTAAAACACATAGGTTGGAGACTGGGTTGGAAGGGCATGAAGACACGTCCTAGCCTTTACTCCTGCAACTACTTAACCCCCTCACTGTAGCATGAAAGCATCCATAGGCAATACACAAATACATGAATGTGGCTGTATTCCAATAAAACTATGAACACTTAAATTTGAACTTCACATAATTTTCACATGTCATGAGATATTATATTCTTTTCCTTTTTCTCCAAATACTTTAAAATGTAAGAAAAAGTGATGGGGGTGCTGCACAAAAACCTACAGAGACCAGATTTCTGTGTGGGTCTTCATTTGTCAGCCCATGAACTAAAACTATGTGGAGCAACATCAACTGTCCAGTTAAAAGGATGTGGGTATTAGTCCCCCTTCCCCACATTATGCTGAGATAACAAGCTAGAGTCACTACAACGATATTCATCTTTCATGCACATCACACAATAGTTGAGGGTCAGGTGCAGTTCTGCAGGACATGCCCTGTATCCTGAGACTCTGGCTGAAGGATCAGCCCCTACCCTGATTTATGATTGAGCAAGAAAAGAAACAGCAATGCTGCATGACGTTTCAGCATGGAGTTAGCAAGTCAAAGAACCCAGCCTGACTTTGGAGGGTGGGTAGAAAAGTGCAGGTGGGTAGAAAAGTGTAGAATTCACTGAAAGAAAGCACCATGGATTGTTAGGAACAATGATACAATCTTTCACAATTAATCGAGTACACCATTTAACACAAACAATAAAACAAATATATCATATCTTAGTTATATATGTATTTAGTAAAAAATATAAAAATATTAACTATCATAAAATATGACCAACCTCTGTTTTGGGGTTGGTAAGTAAGGAAATAGACTTAGGAAGAGCAATAGAGTACACTGCAGTGTTAATACTCATCTAAAACAGGGACACCTGACTTGCTCAGTCAGAAAAGCATGGGACTCTTGATCTCAGGGTCATGATTTTGAGCCCAGGTTGGGTGCAGAGATTATTTTAAAAAATAATAATAATAATAAACTTAAAAGACTAATCATCTAATACAAACATTCCATTAGCTTTTATTGTTTGTAGCAAGAGTGCAGAAGCATTTGTTATATCCATTTCTATTTTTAATATTAATAACTATTATAATAGAGTAAGAAAATGTTACTACAGGAATAGAACAATTAATCAATGTTTTCTTTAGTTCTACATGTTCTTCTATTAAACCCCTTGCTATATTTACTGATTTTACTCTTATATTTTCCACAAATTAAAAAATGATAATTTGTATTATGTCAAAAAAGGAATCATTTACATTGCTGCACATTAAGGACTAACTAAATGCTGTGTAGGTGAACTTAAAATACAGTAGAATTAAATTATCTTGATTAAGTTTTCTGAATAGAAGGGTCTCTGACAGCTTTATCACCATTGCATCTAAGACTGGTTTACAGTTTCTAAGAAATAGATCTAGAAAAAGCAATTTAATGGAAGGCATTGTTTGTGATTAACATAGAGGATTTCATGACTTCTCATTTGTATTCTCTTTCGATACTGTCCTATCCACTATGCCATTTCTCTTAACTGGCCTCAAAGAAAGCGTGAGTGGACTATCCCTGTTACCTTGTAATATGTGTCAACAAAGTTGTGATGTCCTACCAATGCTGAGTGTGCATTTTTTTTCTAATAGACAATTTAAAATTCATGATAAAGGCTTGACAGCTATTATTAGCTATACTACCAGCTTAATATTTAAAATATGTAGAACATTCTATAATCATCTTTCAAAGCAGTATATTCTTCAAGTTTCTTGAGAAAAGTGATTATCCTAGGAGCAAGAATAAATACGTTTTTAAGATCTAGGAAGGAAATTATTTCCTACGTGATTAAGTCTGGAAATGGCAGTCCGTGGCACTCTCTTCCTGAAAGCATTAAATCTCAGTTTCGTAAGGTATCCTGAAAACAGGATACTAGCGTGAATGGGGAGTGGAGGTGTAAAAGCACGCATGTCTTACACAGGACCAGGTTCACTGCTTTTACACCAACCATTCTACTTCTATCTTACAGCTGGGTATATATGATTTTAAAACTCATGAGAAATAAGAGGCTTTCTTTTTGCTGTTTGCCGATGGGGCACCTAATCCTTTACCCCTAATTCATCCTACAGGCGAGCTACTCTATTTCCATTTAGGAGAACTGGTCTTTAAATGACCTATAAGCCTCACAACATAAACTGTGGGAATCTAAGCTCATTCTTAACACTTCCCAGGATTCACTCAGGCCTGCCACTCTATACCTTAACTGCACTTGGACTCCATTCCTTATCGCCCCAATGCACTTAGGATCCCATCTTTGCCTTTGATCTTCCTTCACTGCTGTGGCAGAAATCAGCACATCTTCACCACTGTGTCGGAACTCCGCATAGCAACTGGCATATTAAAACACATGGTGCACTATAAATATCTAGAAATAAATGTATGGTTGACCCTCCACCTGAATTTACTACTGTCAGCACATCAGTGATGAGAAAATTGTTCAGTGCATGATTTCAAGCCACCATGTCACCCACAACTAAAATTTATTTAAAAATCAGAGTGTGGGGGATGGTTTAAATATTATGTAATTTTAGGATTGTCAACAGTTTCCTAAACACTTCAAAAATAATCTCAAGATTTAGAAAGCCTTCATTTTTTTAAAAAGCATCAATCAATCAGTGAACTACACAAATGTTTAAAAAATCACTGCTTTCTCAAGATGAAACCAGAAAGGGTATGAGATTCTTAATCTCAGGAAACAAGCTGAGGGTTGCTGGCGGGGAAGGAGGTAGGAGAGATGGGGTGGCTGGGGATGGACATCAGGGAGGGTATGTACTATGGTGAATACTGTGAATTGTGTAAGACTGATGAGTCACAGAATTGTACCCCTGAAGCAAATAATACATTATATGTTAATTTTTAAAAAATCACTGCTTTTTGAGGCAAATATTTAAGAAACTATTTTTACAAAGAATACCTTCCAAAATCTTATGTTTAATTTAGACATAATGTCCAGGGTTCTTATTTGTAGGAAGGCAGTGAAAAGTATGTCTATTCCCCCATCCAAGAATGAAAGTTCCCACATATTCAGTCTTTATGCTGTGCATGAAATAGTTTTTATTCTATATGAACAGCGTCTTCTGAAACAACAATTTAAGCGAATTTTAAGATGAGTTTCCTACTTAATTTGGCATAGGATTAAAATATATCTAGAAACTTCATCTACGTATTACTCCATTGGACAGGTGAAACTAAAGTCTGCAGTTATGACTTTAAGAAACACTTATTTGGAATATGAATAGTTTCTTTCCAGATATTATTATAGTTTCTTTGGCAACTCTTCAGCTTAAAACAATAGAAAAGCATTCTCCTAACCTTAAGATTTTGTAGACTCTGGATTTACTGTATATTTCTGAAGCTTTCTGGATGACTTATTTAGCAGAGGTATATAGCAGAATAGTTTTTGAAGCATAGAAGCTATAATAAAGAGCACCTTTGTGGCATACATCTAACCGATATCTTCTTAGTTTTAAGGAAATAAGAAATTTAACAGAAAATTGTGCTAAGGGGGTGCCTGGGTGGCTCAATGGGTTAAAGCCTCTGCCTTCGGCTCAGGTCATGGTCCTGGGGTCCTGGGATTGAGCCCCACATTGGGTTCTCTGCTTGGCGGGGAGCCTGCTTCCTCCTCTCTCTCCGCCTGCCTCTCTACCTACTTGTGATCTTTCTCTCTGTCAAATAAATAAATAAAATCTTAAAAAAAAAAAAAATTGTGCTAAGAAAGTAGAGTCGTAAAAATAATAATTAAATGACCACTATAAAAATATTCTTTAGAATATCTTTCCAACTAATATTTCCAACTATTTACATATTTAATAAAGTTGTTCATTATAAAAATAAAGTACATAGTGCGTCATTCAGAGTTACTAAATATTCCCTATAATACAATTCAATAAACAAGAAAACAAAATTAGAAAAATAATTTTTTGATGACAGAAGGGTGTGAATACATGCATAATTCAACGATATATTGATAAATCAAATTTGTGTCTCTCAATAATGAATCACAAAATGTTTCCAATTACTGTTATGTGTTATGTTAATTGTCAAAATTTTCATAATTAGTGTGGTGTAAATGACGATGTCTCTATTATGTCAAAACAGTTTCAGGCAAAGTAAAGTATATTCAGTAATCAGCTTTTTTTCTTTCATTATCTACCAGTAATTTATGTAAATAATCCACACTCATTTGATATTACATGAAAAATAATCCTGCTGTTTCTTTATACTCTATAATTTTTTAAGTATTAAAAAAGGAAAATAAACATCTAAATTGTTTTTTTGCTTTTCCTGTGATTAGTTGTGAACTTTGATGGCATGTATTTGGTAGAACATGGGCTATGAATTACATAATTAATTCCACTGTAGATTACCTAATGATGTCGTTTTGTTTGAAAGGGCACATTTTTATCCTCTCTTGTTTCCTAAATGAATTCCGCTTTGATAAATAATTTAATAACATGAAGTTATAATAATATTTTCTATATGTAATACAGAGTATGCAATTATTTTTAAAAAACAAAAATAAACATAAGATTTTTTTCAAAATAAGCATGTCTGAGAATTGGGAAATGAAGTAAGTTGCTAAAATAATGAATCACATCATAAGAATTAACATTATTTAATGATTAATGACAATTTTCAATTCAAATATTGAATACTTTATGTACAAAGAAGCTTGAAAAACCTTAATGAAAAATAACACACGTGTATGTATGTGTGTATATAAATAGTACCATTTTATATGACAGTGTTACTACCACCTTGGCCCAAGACCATCAGATCAGGAGTAATTCCAGGATATAAGAATCTAGTAATATTAATCCATCATTGTATGGAGGACATTAGGATCAAGAACTGTAGGAGAGGGAAACTAATTTTTCCTTTATCCTTCAATGTTCTTGTCAGAGATTCCCTTTAATGAAAGACAGAGCAGCAGAAGAAAAGCCAACAGAAATTTAATAACCTGTATACTCTTGTATACATCGCAGATACCCAGAATTCTCCAAAATGGCTTACACCATCACCTCCAAATACCAGCTTCAGCTGGCAAGGAAAGATTGTGGGGGCAGTCATTGTAACTACCAGGAAAAGCACAGTAAACAAGGTTTTTATGCAGATTTAGGTCATTGCCTTCTCTACTACTTCTCCACAGACAAGAGTCTCTAGAGTCAGTCATCTTTCTCTTTCTGGCACAGAGAGGGAGAAACCCTGATAAATGGGGATTTCCCACATCTTTTACAAAAATGTAACTTCTCAGTTTCCAGAGATTTTTCTATGTCTGCTGTTCCTTAAAAATAATCAGCCTACAACAATCCTTGGGCACTTGTGTGGCTCAGTTGGTTAAGCGACTGCCTTCAGCTCAGGTCATGATCGCAGGATCTCAAGTCCCACATCAGGCTCCCCCTGCTCAGTGGGGAGCCTGATTCTCCCTCTCCCTCTGCCTGCTACTCCCCCTGCTTGTGCTTTCTCTGCCAAATAAATAAATAAAAACTTTAAAAAAATTTCTTATGCCAAAGAGCCATATTTTGAGGTGGCAAATTCTACTCCTTTCCATACCATAAGAATACATTAGAAATTTGAAAATATTTCACTAATAGATAATAAAACAAAGAAATAATTGTAGTAAATTTATAGAAATGATTATTTCTTTGCAAATATTGGCATATCATAAAGTTTTGATATAGCTATTAATATTTAAAATGAATATTGGAGAGTGTAACATGACATGAATGTTGAATCTTCTTTTATAAAACCATACACCACTGCCTTAATTTAAATAAAAAATACCGTCTATATTTTTGAAGATATTCAAAGCCAATGAAAAATTAGAGTTATTAATTTCATTGGAAAGTCTTTTTGCTGGGTCGAACAGTGTCCTCTAAAAACTCATATTATTTGGAACCTAAAGCATGACCTTATTTGGAAATAAAATATTTGCAGATATAATTCATTAATATGAGTTTATATCAAATTAGAATGATAAGACTAGTGTCCTTATAAGAAGACCATGTGAAGACACGGTGAGGTACAAAGGTAGAAAGGCTACGTGACAGCAAAGCCAGAAATTGGAATGTTGTGCTTACAAGCCAAGGAATGTCAGCAATTGCAAGAAACCACCAAAAGCTGGGAAGAAACAAGGAAGGATTCTTTCAAAGAGCCTAAGGAATGAGCATCACTCCGCCAGCACCTTGATTTTATGCTTATAGCCTCCAGAACTCTAAGGTAATAAATTTCCATTATAGGCCACCCAGTTTGTGGCAATTTGTTATGATAACCCTAGGAAACTAATACAGTCTGCAAATAATATTAAGAAACTACGCATTATCTTTTAAGTGAATTGTATTAAAAAGGTAATAAGATGTATCAACTTCACCACCTAAAATATAGTAATATAACATAAAAATAACGATACTGATTAAACTTAGCCACCGATTACTTAACAACACTATGTGATAGTGGTTTTGAAAATGAAGATTCATTGCAAAATTGTGACATCAATTTTTGTTGATGCATCATTGTGCATTTTAACTAAGAATTCTTCCCTTCTATTCCCAGTTGGTTAAATGTTCATCACGAACTACTGTTTGAATGTTGTCAAGTGCTTTTTCTGAATCTATTATTTTATCACCATTTGTTTATTGCCCCTTTATATTGTTAAGGTCATGAATTGCACTGATTGACCTTTAAAACGGATAAATCTCATAAGCCTTATTCTAAAATAAGCCAGACAGTATAATAGACAATGTATCATTGCATTTACTTATATTCCCCAAACCGGCAGAACTAATGTAAAGTATTAGAGGTCCAAGTGTGAGATTACCTCTGAAGACAAGAAGAGTGATTTAGAGAATGCTGGAGAGGCTTCTAGTTCTCACTAATAATTTGTGTTCCTTCCTATATGTATGTTATGTTTCAAAAAAATTAAAATAATTAATGTTTAGGTAAACATGGATTAAACAATTATGGTTTGGGGAGAGTCAATAAATTCTCACAGAAAATATATAGGTGTTATATTTTAGGATACTTTGTATGTGTTAAAAATGAATATTCATTTCCTTATTCATGTCTAAACTGAACAAGAACTAACAGGCTTAATGGTATTTAACTTTGATTTTTAGGACATGACTAATATTAGCAAAATGTTCAATTCCAAAAATGAAAAAAAAATTATTCCATGGCATTACAGAGATTACCAATAGGATGACTCTAGTTCTACTTTTGGGAATATTTGCATGAGTTTTAAATCAAATTAATTAATCAATAATAAGGTGTTTAATCATTCAATGAATAAAGGTTCCTAAACTTTTTGAAGTAATAAAATCAATCAAAATGGTTAAAATTAAATATTGTTAAGATATGTGAAGTGATTTTATCCTGGCTTCCCCCTCACTTCTAGCTGTGTGAGATTAGGAATATTGCACAATCTCTCTGATCCTCTGTTTCCTCATCTTTAAAATTAGGGTAATATTAATAAATATTTCATTCTATCATAGTGACTGCTCAATGAGCTAATCCATGAAAAATGACAATAGCAACAGATAGCCTGCCTCATCATGAATGTCAAGTGGATAAGAAATAAATGGAACATATATTATCAGTTGTATATTTTCTAACCAGATTGTGACATTATGAGTATAACAATGACAATTTTATAAGAAACCACTAATAAACAGGTATCTCAAGTAAAAATTTCTTTCAATCAGTAGTTTGATTGCTCTCATCTTAGAGAATATCAGAGAATAAAGACAATCGTAATGCAGAGGAAATAAAAGAAATAGTTATCACTTATTCTTGGTCTCATTTTTATAGATTCTAACAGTCTTCTTGATTTCTAAAAGTCTTCCCATTCTATTAATACCATTGTACCACCTACAAATACTGAAAGTACAAACTGAATAATCATCACTTTACTTTCATAAATAGGTATTAACCTAATTCCTTAGAATATGAGACTAGCTTAAAACCTTGATTTGAATATTAGGTAGATCTGCATTTCTTATTTTAATGCCTGTCAAAGGCATCCTTCTAAATGCACATAAAGAGGAAGATAAAATATTAAGGCTTTGCAGTGCTGGCCATTATAATAATAATACTAAGGAATTTCTTCCAAGGAACAGGGACCATTATTTGCTATACTTTAAAAAATGTTTCATAATCAAGGTGGCCAAAATATGTCTTAATTTGTCAGAGTTAAAGCTTTTAGATATGGATTAATGAGCTGCATACAGTATTATTAGTTTAGAAGCTAAAACTAAAAGACACATACCCATTTCCAGGAGAATACATGATTCCATTAAAAACAACATTCAGGAATTCTGGTACTTTTTCCAGTGAATTTGTTTTATCTATTTAAAACTATGATTTTTTTTTCAGCTCTAAGGCAAGATCTACCAACAACAAGGCATTGGCTTGGATGATTATATAATTAATACTAAATTTCAATGAATAATTTATGAAATGTGTTTAACTTCTGTCCAATTAGTCTAATTAAGCAGAAGTTGGACAGAATCTTGAAGTTACTGGATTGCTCTAAGTAAACTAAGAAAAATATATTAAAACAAAATTCTCTTTGATTAATTGATGAATTTGTGGCGAATATCAGTAAGAAATATACCCTGACTAAAAGTTTTACTTTAAAGCTTTTAAAGTATATATATATAGACATTTGTAAATATAAAACAAAGATTTTCTTATATTTTTTCACTTGTATTTCCCAAAATTTAGCATTTAATGACATTTCTTTCATGTACAAACAAATACACACACCTACAATATCATCAGTTGGTCTTTTTCTGCATCATTTGAGACAAGCTGTTAATACTTTAGTATTCTTCTCCAAAGCAAGGAGACACTCTTATTCATGCCCATATAATCTTCCATTTGGCAAAGTTGGTGTTGAAACACACTACCATCCAATCCACAGACTCCATTTATATTTTTCCCCTAGTTCCAACAGGAAATTTTTCCTTATGGTTCAGTATCCCACCCAAAAGCACAGGTCACTTGTCTTGTCTCTCATTTTTGTCAAAATAGAATTGTTGCTCAGTTTTCCTCCATTTTCATGTCCCTCATTATTTTAAAGAATGCAGGCTTGTACCCTGTATCAATTCTTCCAACCTGGGTCCATCTCATGTTTTCTCAAGACAAGAATTCTAATAAAACCATGCTTCTTTTGCAAAAATATCACCAAAATTATGCTGTTCTACTTGATACATCACATCTGTGGGCACGTCTGACCTGTCTCGTTGGAAGTGGTACTAACCTTGAGCACCTGGACACATTGGTATTCTTCAAGTATTTTCACTAAAATGTCATCATTTATCCTTTTGAAATTGAATATTATTATTGTGGGGAATATTCTGATATTAAGCCAACATCCTGTTCTTCATTTCCTCATCAAACCACCCAACCTCTGTTGACAACTATACCATCTAAATCAAAAATCATTCTGATAATTTCCAAGTGTAGATTTTCTATTTCAATCATTGTGTATACTTATTTATTTTAATTACTATTTTGCTAAAATATCTTCCTTCAAATTTTTTATGGGCTGAATTATGTTATCCTAAAATTTTATTAAAATCTTAATTCAACATCTCAGAAGCTGACTTTATTTGTGGTTAGGATATTTAAAGAGGTTATTAAGTTAAAATGAGTTCCTATAGGTGGGTCCTAATCCAATGTTATCAGTGTATATTAGTATATAAACATTGCCTATCTGAAAGACTATGTGAAGACCCAGGGAGAAGACTGCCATCTACAAATCAAAGAGAGAGGCCTCAAAAGAAACCAACCCTTCTAGTACCCTGATCTTGAACATCTAGTTTCTAGAATTATGAGAAAATACATTTTGTTATTTAAACCACTCAATCAGTAATACATTGTTATGGTAGCCTTAATCAATTAATATTTATTTCAGTATGAAATCTTGATTCCTGTTTTACCCAATGGAATTAAATCTATCACTGTCATTATTTATTTGATGCTTAAATTATACCAGATGTAGCCAAGGCTGTTCCCTTTCAAATGAACTGTGACATGTCTCTACTATTCTTTAAACATCTCCTTACTTTCTGGCACAATAAGATGTCCCAGATTCATTTCTACCCCAGTCCTGGAACTGGATATTTCTGAAAGAAGTAATGGTTCATTTCAGTGGAGAATGGTAAGTAGAAATTCAGGTCTGGAAGTTAAGTATAGTCATTTGTTCTAAGTCTCTTCAACTGGCACAGAGAGGAAATACAAGTAAATTACACACACATCATAATCACAATTACAACCATAATTATTTCTATATCTATTTGTGTATGTAAGTTAAAAAATAGATTTGTATAAAAAGGGAAGCGAATAGTAACAAGTACAGGAAGGGATGACTGGAGAGGAGAGAAAAATAACAGACATAGGAGAAAAATGACTTGCTTTTTTACATTTTATTTATTTACTTATTTAGGAAAAATAAGCCTCATTGAGGTGACAAGTACATGCTTAAGTAGAGTATTTTCTATTCTTATCATACAATATACAGATATTGGCCTGGATAGTGGTCGGTTTAAATCCCTCTATAGCCATAAAGTGCTGTGCTGGCTCCCTCCTGCAGCTGTCCCCTGTTCCTAGTCCATTATGAACACCTCACTTACTACCACCATTAGTGAGGGGTCGAGTGTTCCTATGATGGTATTAGGTAGTGCAAGGAAAGATTTGTGATGAGGTGGTAAATTTTTTATTTTGCTTTTTTAAACTTTATTGACGGGTAATTAAATAACAATAAAGCAGCATCCATTTAAATTGTATAATTTATTGAGTTTGACATATATATTCATTTTTTATTAACTTATAATGTATGATTTGCTTCAGGGGTACAGGTCTGCGAATCATCAGTCTTACATATTTCACAGCACTCACCCTATATTCACTCTTAAAATCACTGCCACCATAATGCTAAACTCTGAACTCCCACCATAAACTCTGCTTTTCCTTTCCTTTCTATTTCCTGTGTGCAAATTCACTAAAATTTCTATTAATAAAATTATGCCTAGGCTGCCCTGTCCTTTGTACTTTCAGAGTTTCTATCCATCCTGGATAAAATAAGGCTTCCTTGTGGCCCTTCATCTGGATCTCTCCTAACTGGAACCAGTATCTGCAGTATGTTCAACAGTGTAGCTGAAGAGCACACCATCTGTTTATTAGAAATATTTTATTACTACCCTGCCAGAAATAAGAATTTGTAAGCCTTCACTTCTTTACCAAAGCTTGAGATACCGTTTTTCAACAGAGCAGAGATTATATGCACATGGGAAAATGCAAACACACACACACTTACACACATACAATATAGGCATTTACAGTAAAAATATATGGAGCAAATTCATCATTTATAACTTTCATTTCATTCACTAGAAATTATATGTATTCAAAATCTATTCTTCATTTTCCCTTTAAAATTAAAATTTCCCCTCCAGGAAAGATTAAACCATATCAGCACTAATAAGAAAAGTCATAATCTCCCAGAATTTGGGCATCTTAGAAAAAAAATCAATGATTTATCTATATTGCCAAGACAAAGAATGCACCAGCCTTTTTCCCTACCAGCATCTACTTTATAATCTAGGTCAGAGAACTTGTTTACCCACTGGACTACAAAATCTTTCTGATCTGTCCTTTGAGCAATAGGCACTATTGATGCTAAAAAGACTTAAATGCAATGGTCCTTTCTCTCTGGATTTAATAAGTGAGACTGTCCTTCATAAGCCCAATCTTTCAGACACTTATCTGTTCTAATAATCATTAAACAATGTGAGGGAGGAGTCAAGATGGCGGAGAAGTAGCAAGCTGAGACTGCTTCAGCTAGCCGGAGATCAGCTAGATAGCTTATCTAAAGATTGCAAACACCTGAAAATCCATCGGCAGATCAAAGAGAAGAAGAACAGCAATTCTGGAAACAGAAAAACAACCACTTTCTGAAAGGTAGGACCAGCGGAGAGGTGAATCCAAAGCCACAGGAAGATAGACCCCGGGGGGAGGGGCCGGCTCCCGGCAAGCGGCGGAGCAACCGCGCACAAAATCGGGACTTTTAAAAGTCTGTTCCGCTGAGGGACATCGCTCCAGAGGCTACCTGGGGCAAAGCCCACACGGGGTCAGCGGGGCCTCAGGTCCCGCAGGGTCACAGAAGGATCGGGGTGTCTGAGTGTCGCAGAGCTTGCGGGTATTGGAACGGGAAAGCCGGCTGCAGAGACAGAGCCGACAGTAAGCTCGCAGCTCAGGGTGACCTTGAACCGGTCGCAGGCTCGGTGAGCTCAGAGCGCGGCCAGAGGTCAGGCAGACGGGAGTAACTGGGCGCGGTTCTCTGAGCGCGCACTGAGGAGTGCGGCCCTGGGCTCTCGGCTCCTCCGGGCCGGAGACCAGGAGGCCGCCATTTGTATTCCCGTCCTCCGGAACTCTACGGAAAGCGCTCAGGGAACAAAAGCTCCTGAAAGCAAACCCGAGCGGATTACTCACCCCGGCCCCGGGTAAGGGCGGTGTAATTCCGCCTGGGGCAAAGACACTTGAGAATCACTACAACAGGCCCCTCCCCCAGAAGATCAACAAGAAATCCAGCCGAGACCAAGTTCACGTACCAAAGAGTGCGGTTTCAATACCAAGGAGAGCAGCAGAATTCTAGAGGAGGAGAAAGCAAAGCACGGAACTCATGGCTTTTTCCCCATGATTTTTTTTAGTCTTGCGGTTAATTTAACTTTTTTCTTTTTCATTTTTTGTTTCCTTTTTTTCTCGCCTTCGGGTAAAATTTTTTTTAACTGTTACCTTTTTCTTTTTTAACGATTTTTTACTAGTTTATCTAATACATATATTTTTTCTTTTTTATATTTTTCTTAGGTGTTTTCCTTTTTTTTAAATTCTTTTTTTTCTTTCTTTTTTCTTTTTTTTTTTCTTTCTTCCTTTTTGAACCTCTTTTTATCCCCTTTCTCCCCCCTCACGATTTGGGATCTCTTCTAATTTGGTTAAAGCATATTTTCCTGGGGTTGTTGCCACCCTTTTAGTATTTTACTTGCCCCTTCATATACTCTTCTCTGGACAAAATGACAAGACGGAAAAATTCAACACAAAAAAAAAGAACAAGAGGCAGTACCGAAGGCTAGGGACCTAATCAATACAGACATTGGTAATATGTCAGATCTAGAGTTCCGAATGACAATTCTCAAGGTTCTAGCCGGGCTCGAAAAAGGCATGGAAGATATTAGAGAAACCCTCTCGAGAGATATAAAAGCCCTTTCTGGAGAAATAAAAGAACTAAAATCTAATCAAGTTGAAATAAAAAAAGCTATTAATGAGGTGCAATAAAAAATGGAGGCTCTCACTGCTAGGATAAATGAGGCAGAAGAAAGAATTAGTGATATAGAAGACCAAATGACAGAGAATAAAGAAGCTGACCAAAAGAGGGACAAACAACTACTGGACCAAGAGGGGAGAATTCGAGAGATAAGTGACACCATAAGACGAAACAACATTAGAATAATTGGGATTCCAGAAGAAGAAGAAAGTGAGAGGGGAGCAGAAGGTATACTGGAGAGAATTATTGGGGAGAATTTCCCCAATATGGCAAAGGGAATGAGCATCAAAATTCAGGAGGTTCAGAGAACGCCCCTCAAAACCAATAAGAATAGGCCCACACCCCGTCACCTAATAGTAAAATTTACAAGTCTCAATGACAAAGAGAAAATCCTGAAAGCAGCCCGGGAAAAGAAGTCTGTAACATACAATGGTAAAAATATTAGATTGGCAGCTGACTTATCCACAGAGACCTGGCAGGCCAGAAAGAGCTGGCATGATATTTTCAGAGCACTAAACGAGAAAAACATGCAGCCAAGAATACTATATCCAGCTAGGCTATCATTGAAAATAGAAGGAGAGATTAAAAGCTTCCAGGACAAACAACAACTGAAAGAATTTGCAAACACCAAACCAGCTCTACAGGAAATATTGAAAGGGGTCCTCTAAGCAAAGAGAGAGCCTACAAGTGGTAGATCAGAAAGGAACAGAGACCATATACAGTAACAGTCACCTTACAGGCAATACAATGGCACTAAATTCATATCTCTCAATAGTTACCCTGAATGTGAATGGGCTAAATGCCCCTGTCAAAAGACACAGGGTATCAGAATGGATAAAAAAACAAAACCCATCTATATGTTGCCTCCAAGAAACTCATTTTAAACCCGAAGACACCTCCAGATTTAAAGTGAGGGGGTGGAAAACAATTTACCATGCTAATGGACATCAGAAGAAAGCAGGAGTGGCAATCCTTATATCAGATCAATTAGATTTTAAGCCAAATACTATAATAAGAGATGAGGAAGGACACTATATCATACTCAAAGGGTCTGTCCAACAAGAAGATTTAACAATTTTAAATATCTATGCCCCCAACGTGGGAGCAGCCAACTATATAAACCAATTAATAACAAAATCAAAGAAACACATCAACAATAATACAATAATAGTAGGGGACTTTAACACTCCCCTCACTGAAATGGACAGGTCATCCAAGCAAAAGATCAGCAAGGAAATAAAGGCCTTAAACGACACACTGGACCAGATGGACATCACAGATATATTCAGAACATTTCATCCCAAAGCAACAGAATACACATTCTTCTCTAGTGCACATGGAACATTCTCCAGAATAGATCACATCCTCGGTCCTAAATCAGGACTCAACCGGTATCAAAAGATTGGGATCATTCCCTGCATATTTTCAGACCACAATGCTCTAAAGCTAGAACTCAACCACAAAAGGAAGTTTGGAAAGAACCCAAATACATGGAGACTAAACAGTATCCTTCTAAAGAATGAATGGGTCAACCGGGAAATTAAAGAAGAATTGAAAAAAATCATGGAAACAAATGATAATGAAAATACAACGGTTCAAAATCTGTGGGACACAACAAAGGCAGTCCTGAGAGGAAAATATATAGCGGTACAAGCCTTTCTCAAGAAACAAGAAAGGTCTCAGGTACACAACCTAACCCTACACCTAAAGGAGCTGGAGAAAGAACAAGAAAGAAACCCTAAGCCCAGCAGGAGAAGAGAAATCATAAAGATCAGAGCAGAAATCAATGAAATAGAAACCAAAAAAACAATAGAACAAATCAACGAAACTAGGAGCTGGTTCTTTGAAAGAATTAATAGAATTGATAAACCCCTGGCCCGACTTATCAAAAAGAAAAGAGAAAGGACCCAAATAAATAAAATCATGAATGAAAGAGGAGAGATCACAACTAACACCAAAGAAATACAAACTATTATAAGAACATACTATGAGCAACTCTACGGCAATAAATTTGACAATCTGGAAGAAATGGATGCATTCCTAGAGACATATAAACTACCACAACTGAGCCAGGAAGAAATAGAAAGCCTGAACAGACCCATAACCAGTAAGGAGATTGAAACAGTCATTAAAAATCTCCAAACAAACAAAAGCCCAGGGCCAGACGGCTTCCCGGGGGAATTCTACCAAACATTTAAAGAAGAACTAATTCCTATTCTCCTGAAACTGTTCCAAAAAATAGAAATGGAAGGAAAACTTCCAAACTCATTTTATGAGGCCAGCATCACCTTGATCCCAAAACCAGACAAGGATCCCACCAAAAAAGAGAGCTATAGACCGATATCCTTGATGAACACAGATGCAAAAATACTCAACAAAATACTAGCCAATAGGATTCAACAGTACATTAAAAGGATTATTCACCACGACCAAGTGGGATTTATTCCAGGGCTGCAAGGTTGGTTCAACATCCGCAAATCAGTCAATGTGATACAACACATCAATAAAAGAAAGAACAAGAACCATATGATACTCTCAATAGATGCTGAAAAAGCATTTGACAAAGTACAACATCCCTTCCTGATCAAAACTCTTCAAAGTGTAGGGATAGAGGGCACATACCTCAATATCATCAAAGCCATTTATGAAAAACCCACCGCAAATATCATTCTCAATGGAGAAAAACTGAAAGCTTTTCCGCTAAGGTCAGGAACACGGCAGGGATGTCCATTATCACCACTGCTATTCAACATCGTACTAGAGGTCCTAGCCTCAGCAATCAGACAACAAAAGGAAATTAAAGGCATCCAAATCGGCAAAGAAGAAGTCAAATTATCACTCTTCACAGATGATATGATACTATATGTGGAAAACCCAAAAGACTCCACTCCAAAACTGCTAGAACTTATACAGGAATTCAGTAAAGTGTCAGGATATAAAATCAATGCACAGAAATCAGTTGCATTTCTCTACACCAACAGCAAGACAGAAGAAAGAGATATTAAGGAGTCAATCCCATTTACAATTGCATCCAAAACCATAAGATACCTAGGAATAAACCTAACCAAAGAGACACAGAATCTATACTCAGAAAACTATAAAGTACTCATGAAAGAAATTGAGGAAGACACAAAGAAATGGAAAAATGTTCCATGCTCCTGGATTGGAAGAATAAATATTGTGAAAATGTCTATGCTACCTAAAGCAATCTACACATTTAATGCAATTCCTATCAAAGTACCATCCATCTTTTTCAAAGAAATGAAACAAATAATGCTAAAATTTATATGGAACCAGAAAAGACCTCGAATAGCCAAAGGGATATTGAAAAAGAAAGCCAACGTTGGTGGCATCACAATTCCGGACTTCAGGCTCTATTACAAAGCTGTCATCATCAAGACAGCATGGTACTGGCACAAAAACAGACACATAGATCAATGGAACAGAATAGAAAGCCCAGAAATAGACCCTCAAATCTATGGTCAACTAATCTTCGACAAAGCAGGAAAGAATGTCCAATGGAAAAAAGACAGCCTTTTCAATAAATGGTGCTGGGAAAATTGGACAGCCACATGCAGAAAAATGAAATTGGACCATTCCCTTACACCACACACAAAAATAGACTCAAAATGGATGAAGGACCTCAATGTACGAAAGGAATCCATCAAAATCCTTGAGGAGAACACGGGCAGCAACCTCTTCAACCTCAGCCGCAGCAACATCTTCCTAGGAACAACGCAAAAGGCAAGGGAAGCAAGGGAAAAAATGAACTACTGGGATTTCATCAAGATCAAAAGCTTTTGCACAGCAAAGGAAACAGTTAACAAAATCAAAAGACAACTGACAGAATGGGAGAAGATATTTGCAAACGACATATCAGATAAAGGACTAGTGTCCAGAATCTATAAAGAACTTAGCAAACTCAACACCCAAAGAACAAATAATCCAATCAAGAAATGGGCAGAGGACATGAACAGACATTTCTGCAAAGAAGACATCCAGATGGCGAACAGACACATGAAAAAGTGCTCCATATCACTCGGCATCAGGGAAATACACATCAAAACCACAATGAGATATCACCTCACACCAGTCAGAATGGCTAAAATCAACAAGTCAGGAAATGACAGATGCTGGCGAGGATGCGGAGAAAGGGGAACCCTCCTACACTGTTGGTGGGAATGCAAGCTGGTGCAGCCACTCTGGAAAACAGCATGGAGGTTCCTCAAAATGTTGAAAATAGAACTGCCCTATGACCCAGCAATTGCACTATTGGGTATTTACCCTAAAGATACAAATGTAGTGATCCAAAGGGACACATGCACCCGAATGTTTATAGCAGCAATGTCCACAATAGCCAAACTATGGAAAGAACCTAGATGTCCATCAACAGATGAATGGATCAAGAAGATGTGGTATATATACACAATGGAATACTATGCAGCCATCAAAAGAAATGAAATCTTGCCATTTGCAACAACGTGGATGGAACTAGAGCGTATCATGCTTAGCGAAATAAGTCAAGCAGAGAAAGACAACTATCATATGATCTCCCTGAT
>NC_081568.1:23602334-23602652 GCF_022355385.1 Mustela nigripes
AATTGCTGGGTCATAGGGCAGTTCTATTTTCAACATTTTGAGGAACCTCCATGCTGTTTTCCAGAGTGGCTGCACCAGCTTGCATTCCCACCAACAGTGTAGGAGGGTTCCTCAAAATGTTGAAAATAGAACTGCCCTATGACCCAGCAATTGCACTATTGGGTATTTACCCTAAAGATACAAACGTAGTGATCCAAAGGGGCACGTGCACCCGAATGTTTATAGCAGCAATGTCCACAATAGCCAAACTATGGAAAGAACCTAGATGTCCATCAACAGATGAATGGATCAAGAAGATGTGTATATATACACAATGGA
>NC_081568.1:23602752-23640146 GCF_022355385.1 Mustela nigripes
ACCCGAATGTTTATAGCAGCAATGTCCACAATAGCCAAACTATGGAAAGAACCTAGATGTCCATCAACAGATGAATGGTTCAAGAAGATGTGGTATATATACACAATGGAATACTATGCAGCCATCAAAAGAAATGAAATCTTGCCATTTGCAACAACGTGGATGGAACTAGAGCGTATCATGCTTAGCAAAATAAGTCAAGCAGAGAAAGACAACTATCATATGATCTCCCTGATATGAGGAAGTGGTGATACAACATGGAGGCTTAAGTGGGTAGAAGAAGAATAAATGAAACAAGATGGGATTGGGAGGGAGACAAACCATAAGTGACTCTTAATCTTACAAAACAAACTGAGGGTTGCCGGGGGGAGGGGGTTTTGGAGAAGGGGGTGGGATTATGGACATTGGGGAGGGTATGTGATTTGGTGAGTGCTGTGAAGTGTGTAAACCTGGTGATTCACAGACCTGTACCCCTGGGGATAAAAATATATGTTTATCAAAAATAAAAAATTAAAAAAAAAAAAAGAATGGCTAAAATCAACAAGTCAGGAAATGACAGATGCTGGCGAGGATGCGGAGAGAGGGGAACCCTCCTACACTGTTGGTGGGAATGCAAGCTGGTGCAACCTCTCTGGAAAACAGCATGGAGGTTCCTCAAAATGTTGAAAATAGAACTGCCCTATGACCCAGCAATTGCACTATTGGGTATTTACCCTAAAAATACAAACGTAGTGATCCAAAGGGGCACATGTACCCGAATGTTTATAGCAGTAATGTCCACAATAGCCAAACTATGGAAAGAACCTAGATGTCCATCAACAGAAGAATGGATCAAGAAGATGTGGTATATATACACAATGGAATACTATGCAGCCATCAAAAGAAATGAAATCTTGCCATTTGCAACAACGTGGATGGAACTAGAGCGTATCATGCTTAGCAAAATAAGTCAAGCGGAGAAAGACAACTATCATATGATCTCCCTGATATGAGGAAGTGGTGATGCAACATGGGGGCTTAAGTGGGTAGGAGAAGAATCAATGAAACAAGATGGGATTGGGAGGGAGACAAACCATAAGTGACTCTTAATCTCACAAAACAAACTGAGGGTTGCTGGGGGGAGGGGGTTTGGGAGAAGAGGGTGGGTTATGGACATTGGGGAGGGTATGTGCTTTGGTGAGTGCTGTGAAGTGTGTAAACCTGGTGATTCACAGACCTGTACCCCTGGGGATAAAAATATATGTTTATAAAAAATAAAAAAATATACTTGAAAAAAAAATCATTAAACAATGTTTATTGAGTGCCTACTATGTTAAAGAAATGTGGCAGCAAGAGTAAAATATTATTACTTATCTCGAGTAGCTCACAGTTTGGGGAGGAGAATTGAAATAGAGTCCTAAGATTCATGAGAGAAAATAAATATGGAAAAACAAGCAATGCTAAATGCTTTAAGGGAAAACAAGTGGTATTAAACACTTAGACATGACTGTGAGGATAATTTCCATAGTCTGTGTGTTTTTCATATATTGTGCCTTCTCTTTGCTTCCTGTCCATTTCTTTCAATCTTCCATTGGATTAATAAAGATTTCTTTGATCTTTTTTTTTTCCCTTTACCTTGTTTGGCATTGTGAAAAAGAGAGCTGTTGGTGCTGTGATAACTGTTATTCTTTTCCATCGTAATAAACCCTCTGATTTTAGGTGGGTAAAAAGCCACCCAAGGATCACAGTACAAGTCTATGTTGTTGAGCCACTGGACTAAAGTCTTGCCAAGGAGACTGAAGCTGAAGCACTTTGTGTTGGCTTCATTAAAGGGCAACTGAAAAGCACCCTATGCCCCACCTCTTTATTTTTCCTTCCCTAATTCTTGCTGGATGGACTATGATGCATATTTGAAACTGGAACCAACACCTTAAGCCATGGGGTAAATTGAGAATGTTGGATATGGAGTGAGGACAAGAGAGAAGGAAATTAGGTCCCTCAGGGATAGTAGAGCAGGTCTATCACACAGCCCTGAATTATCTAACTGTAGATTTTCATGTAAGAAAAAGAAATACCATCCTTGCTTAAGCCATTGCTATTTTGAGTTTCTTTTACTTTCAGCCAAAACTAATCATGGTAACACATTTTTAAGAACAAATGAACATTATCCTCCAGAGGCAAGCACTTCATCTCGTGAGTTTACTTCTTTCTACCACCCCCCTTCGTACTCCCTCCATTTTTACTTCTAGATCAGTATAAAAATATGTATTCTTTTAAATGTTTATTTGTACAAAAATGAATTTATTTGTTTAACATTGTGTGTGTGTGTGTGTTTAGTCTATTTTCTTCTTTCTGGATTCATATTTTCATCTTCAGGGGAGTAAATTTTCTAGATACTTTCAGGGAGAGCCTGGTGGAGTTAAATTTTCTAAATATTTTACTGAGTATTTTATTCATCATTCAACTTGTGGGATACAAAACAGTTTGGAGATGCAATTTACAAAATCATCTTTTCATTTAGTATTTTTTAGAATATGCTCATTGTTTTCTTAATAAAATACTGATGACCAAAATCCCACCTGATGAAATGAATTGTGAAGTCAATCCGATTCTTATTGCTGTGTAAGTTTATGTCTTCACTCTGCTAAGTTTTAGATCTTTTTTCTTGAAAAAAATTTATCACAGAATTTTAAAATAGTTTTTTTTTTAAACCTGATTGGTGTTTAATATGATCTTGTAATCTGAGGATCCTCTCTTTCATTGTAAGAAATTCCTAGCTCTCATGTTTTCCAGAACTGCATTGCTATCTTTACCTTTATTCTTTTTTCTGAAACTCTGCCAGAGAGAGGTTAGGACTCCTGTATCTATTCTAACCTCTTTACTTTTCCTACTTACTATTTATTTTATCCCAGTGTGCTGTGTGTGGAGAAAATTCCTGCCTCTAATTTTCTACATCATTAATTTTTGTTCAGCTATATGCATTCTACTACCTAACCCACCTATTGATTTTTTTAATTCAGTAATTATATTTTTCATTTCCAAGATCGCCAATAAATTCTTCTCTTAACTGCCAATTCTTTACCTTGTAGATGTGGCACCGTAATTGAAATCTCTGAGCAAATTCATCGAATTTACTTTCAATATCCATTTTTCCTTGGGCCTAAAAATTTGTTGCCTCTGCTGGTCCTGGCACACACCTCAATGATTTGGTAGTTATTGACTCAGAGCTCATTTTTGCAGTTGAGAATACCCGCTAGAGTGTGAGCTGTCATTCCTTGTGATTTCCACTTGGTGAACAGGAATAAATACCTCTGGTTCGTGTGTTCAGCTCTGTGAGAGTAAGAAATGGATAAGATGTAGGATAGGATTCAATCTCAAAAGCTATTCTTTGGCCTTAATATCTCACAGCATTTTCAACTACCCGAGGACACTGTTCTGCCAAGAAACTGGAAAAAAAAAAAAAAACCTTCTAATATTTATTGACTGTTTATACTCCCAGTGCGAGCAGCCACCCTCTCAATCAAATGTATATTTTTATATATTTATAAAGCACTACTATTGGGTAACTTTTAGAATCTCTCACTGAGACCTCACAGAAACCCATAGATTGGATTGTCGAGAGAATGACTACATTTTGAAGAAGGGATGGTTAAATATCATGACAAATCGATTTCTTTCAACAATGTAGCTATTGGATGGAATCTAATGTTCTTCTGAACATTCCACATTAAAGGAAAATTTAGGTGAACTTTAAAAACATGATAATCACCTAAATAATACCCCTCAAATGAAATCAAACTCTTACAAATTTAGCACATTAATACCCTGCAAGATTTAGTCTCACACTGCAAATATGAGGAAGCTCCGATGAACTGAAACTTATTTGCTCCCTCTCTCTCTCTGCCTGCCTCTCCATCTACTTGTGATTTCTCTCTGTCAAATAAATAAATAAAATCTTTAAAAAAAAAAAAACTTATTTGCTAATATCAACAGCTGTTCTTAGGAAAAAAAAACTATTGATACATATATTTTCTTTTGCCAGTATAAACACTGGTCTTCATGTCTCTGACATGTTTTCATAAGAAGGTAGAATTAATGCCACATACATTTACAGTAATAATACAGTTTGTAAACAGTCCTTCCTTCTTTATTGTACACACAGAGACTTGATACTTCATTCATTTATTATTATCTTTGTTTCACCCTCCATTTTTTTCTCTTCCCTTCCAGTGAGATGAAAATAATGAACTTCATTTTTTAAATGTTTATGTGTATATTCGCAGAAAGTAAAATGTACATTCTTTATATAGACATAAGCTTTGGTGACTTTTGACAAATATATAATCGAAGCAGCACTTTGGGTAAGAAACACCAAATTTTCTTTACCCCAAAAAGTTCTCTTATGCACCTTTTATTGTCAATTGGCTATATCCCAACATAGTCACTATTCTGGTTGCTGTGGCCCAAATGAGTTTCATCTGGCATAGAACTTCATATAAATGGGATTCCAGAGAGTGTATTTCTCTGTGCCTGGTTCTTTTGCTAAAAATACTGATTTGAGATTAATTCACATTTTGTATATCAGAGTAGTTGATTCTCATTTAGTGCTGAATGGTATAACGTAATTTTTTTACCCATTCATGTATTGATGGGCAATTGTTTTGTTTGGTTTTGTTTCCCAGTTTTGGCTATTATAGACACAGCCAGTATGAAATTCACATAGAAACTTTTGGGCAAGTATACAAGAGAATTGCTGAATCAAGTTTATGTAACTTTATAAGAAATTGCCAATTTTCCAAAATGACTGTTTCACTTGATTTGCCCTTTTGCTTAATGATATTAAACATCATTTCATGTACTTGTGATCCACTTGGATTTCTCCTTTTTTAAGTTAAGTTTTAGATTTATTTTGTTTTGCATTTTTATTATTGAATTTTAAAAAAACCCTATAGATTCTGGATTGAAATCTTCGGTGAATACGTATGTCTTGTGAAATTTTCCCCATGTATGTGGTTTATCTCTCCATATTTCTAATGTTCTCTTTTTAGGGTTTTTTTTAATTTTTAAATTTTTTTATAAACATATAATGTATTATTAGCTCCAGGGGTACAGGTCTGTCAATCGCCATATTTACACACTTCACAGCACTCACCATAACACATAACACCTTAGGGTTTATTTTATAATAATGTCTCATTTATATTGTTTTGTCTTTCTTTGTCTACTCCAAGTCTTTTGTTTTCTTCTAATTTTTAAAAAAATAATTTTAACTTTTCTATTTAGGTCTATGATCTATTTCAAATAACTTTTCTCTGTGGTGTAAGGAAGAGTTCATGTTTCCTTTGGTTTTGATATGGATTTCCAATTGTTCCAACATCATATGCTATAAAATCTATCATTTATCCTTTGCTTACTTTGTCTATAAAATTCATTCTATTGATCTATTCATTTATGTGATCTTCACATTGTTTAGACTGCTAGAGCATGTTGCAGTTAGCTTTGAAAACAAATTAGTCTAAGTCTTCCAATATTATTATTTTTTCATACTGTTTTGGCCTCTGAGTCACTTATTTCTAGTAGTAGCTTTTTTGTAAATTGTTTAGTATTATTAATGTATATAATTCTTTTTTAAAAAAAGACAAGTTTACGGCTCCTTAGCCTCTATGACTCCAAGCTCCTTTGCTTGCCTTAGTCTTTAGCTATGGTCTCTACAACAAGACTGTCTAAAAGTCAGAAATGGACATCTCTGCCTGCTTCTGGATCTTAGGGGAATAATGTTCACTATTTCACTATTAAATATAATGTTAACTGCAGGTTTTTCATAGATGGCCTTTACCAGATCAACTAAGATCCTTTAATTAGTGATGTACTGAGACCTTTTATCATGAATTAGTGTAAACTTTTGTTAAACACATTTCTCTGTATCCACTGAGATTATATCATTTTTCATGTTAACCTACTCAGTTACATTGATTTTTTAATATAAAATAAGTCTTGTCTTTCTGAGCTAAGCTTCTTTGTTCATTTTGTAAATATTTTATACTATATTATATATCTATATTTTACATATACAATTTATATAATAAAACATTTCTATATATAATCTATATATTTACCACTATATAATTTATCTCTATATAATTTTTAATATATATAATTTCTGGATTTAAGTTACTAATATTTTGAGAGTTTTTACATCAAGATTAATAAGAAATTTTATTCTGTGCTAGAAAAACCAGTCTATATAACTAACCTTATTCTTTTCTTATAATATCCTTGTCAAGTTTTAGTATCAAAGACATGCTAACCTCATAAATAATTTAAAAAGTGTCTTTTTCTTTTCTAACTCTCAGTTTATATTAGATTGTCATTTTTTCTCCATTAAATATTTGATAGAGTCAATTAGTAAAATAAACTTTCCATGGGGATTTTTTGTGGAAAAATTTTTAATAATACATTCAATTTCTCTAAGAAAAATATGGCTATTCATATATTCTAATTATCCCATCTAAAGTTTGGTAAGTTATACCTTTCAAGAAATTAGTCTATTTTTATCTATGTTGTTGAGTTTATTGTCATTAACCATACATAGTATTTCTTTATTATGTTGCCAATATCTTAATACTTTCTAATGGTATCTGTTCTATAATCCCTGATTTTGCTAATTTGTGTTATCTTATTGGTAACATGGTAAGGATTTTTTAATTTTCTTAATTGTTTTAAGGACCCACCTTTTACTTGTTTACATTATTATTTTTCAAACTATTTGATTTTTTTTCAAATATAGTCTTCTTTTCACTTTTGTTGGATGTAATTGTCCTTTTTTTTTTTTTAACTTCTTTAGGTATATAACCTCTTTAGGTATATAACTTCTTAGGTATATAACCACAAAGCATTAAATTATAAACACTTCATCTTTTCTAATATAATTATTTAGAGACATACTCTGTTTTAGATACATTCTGCAAATTTTGGTACATTGTGTGGTCATTATCATCTAGCTAAAAACATCTTTATTTTATCTTTGCAATTTTTACTTATACCCACAGTTTATTTAGGAATTTTTTTAATGTTTAAATATTTGGTTATTTTGACATAACATCCATTTCTATTTTAATTCCACTGTAAACAGAAAATGTGTTCCATATAACTTCAATCCCTTTACATCCATTGAGATCACTTTCTAGCCCAACACATAGTAATTTCTTCCAGTTAGGGTTTGCCACATTTCTCTAACTCATTGGAATTTCAAGTCCACATTCCAGTGAAGTGAGCCAGAGCTTAGATTTCTGGTCAACACTCAGCTCTGCAGGGTTCTTTCCCCTTCCGATTCTTTGAGAATTCTCTCACTCATGTACAGTTCTTGGATCAGCCAGAGATCTGAGAGTTTATATAAATGTTATGGAGATTGTCCTTTTGTGGTTCTCCTCACTTCTGGATTATCTCTCCTCAATTTCTCTCTAAATCTGAACTCCTAAATACCATCCTCTGACCCCTTACACCAAAAAGACTGCAAATTTTTGCTTGATTTCTAGCCACCTTGTACCACAAAAACTGTGGTGTGCTCTCAGAGCAAAAGTTTTATAAACACAAATCTCACCCCATGTGATACATTTCTTTCAAGGATCTAATTCCATTATGCCTGTTTTAATCTGTTGTTCATCCTAATTAAAGTCTCTGCCTGTCTTTCAATCTATTGTTCCTATTTGTCTGAAATTTACAATGGTTATTTGAGGTAAGATTAGTGTGGTAAACACACCTTGACTTTTGTGGAAACCAAAACTTCCAAACAGAAAGTATCTTCAACCTGTCTAAATAATAATGGATTACAAGTTCTCAGCAAGTATAACCTTCATTTTTATCCATTACAAAATATTTTTAAACCTACTTGACCTTTCCAATTCTTACAGGTTTTCTTATGTATCACTTCTCAAATGCTCTATGTGATATAGAAAGTCTTCTGAAATGTGTATGCGTGTGTGTGTGTGTGTGTGTGTGTGTGTGTGTGTGTTTTAAATATTGTGATCCTCATATTCAATAAGTATGTAACACCCATATAGACATGTTAGTATAACTGGGTAAAATCTTATTAAGCAAATATTATGAGTTAGATATTCCACAGATATATAAGGATTGGAAATCTGTTTGAAGTCTCTATGAAGTTCTTGTGATAGATGGCCAAGAAAATCAGTGTTTGGACAAAACAACTTGCATGTCAAATATAATATTTTTCATTGGAAAATAAATAAATAACAAAACCTCACTCATGGAACACTAATGACATTTTCTTATGTAGGAATATCCAAAATAATGTCCTTAAATCAACACTTAAAACTTTTTTTAAATCATAGCAAGACAGCTTTCAAAATCAAAAACCTATATTCATGGCAGATATGAGCATTAAGTTATGATGTCTGGTTAAAGATTTAGAAAGCCTGATTTATTTTTGTCAGGGTGGGTCTTCTTGCAGAATGATAAAATAATTTATTTCATGTTGTTCACTGGAATAAATCTAGATTTTATGTTTAATTTGTTAAATAAATTAACAAATTTAAGCTTGAATGAATCCATTTTCCATATGTTCACCTTTTGCTTTTTTAAGTATGAGGATGAACTGTTTCCTGCATGATGCAGTAAAGTATATAATTCAGATGCCTAATTCTTTAAAAGTATAAGATGTTTCACCAGTAACTACACTAAAATATAGGGTCAAATATTTCCTCTCAAAAATTAAACTCTTACTCAAAATCTCTGTTCTTGGTTACCCTGGTCTAGGAGCAAGGTCTGTATTAATTACAATTTTAATGTTTCATATCTCTGAATGATCACTTCAATTAGAATACAGATATAAAATAAAAGTTACAAAATAAAAATTTGAAAATGAGATGTGTTCTAGACTACCAAGGGATCACAGAGACAGTTAAGAATTAGTCTCCTGGAGATCAACCACCACTATGGTTCATGGGAAATTAAGAGATTTTTTTAATTTTGTCAATATGCTTAAATGTGCTTCCAGAAATCTAGAGTGTAAACCATCCACTGTCTTATTTGAAAAAAACATTCTGACAAATTTATATTAAAAAATGTGAGAGAAAGAAAATAAGAACTCTGTTTTTCATTGCAACATTTTGCAGTTCTTCCAGAATTCAGATCCTTACTGACACAATATTAACTAAAGGTAGCTTTACCATGAAATTAATAAAGTATTAGCTTTGGCTTTTATAGGATGGGGTCTTACAATGTGTTTACATGTTCACAGAATTTTGCAAAACTTTCAAGTGAAAGTTACTGTATTTGTAATAGATTAAGACTAGTCTTTTTCTACTTTGACCATTCTTTGTATCACTTGTCTCCTTAGGTTAGTGTTAAAGAAGCTGCAGGACACTTTAGTGATCAAGTTTAAAGTAATATTGAGTAGGAGATAAATTTAGTTTTAGGTTTGGGTGAGTCTTTATTTCCTCCTATACAAAAGTGGAGATAATAATGTTTTTCATTTCTACATCATCACTCATTGGGTGGAGTACTTTATATATGTAAATATATATATTATATTTATTATATTATATATAAATATATAATACATATGTCTCCTATGTATGTGTGTGTGTCACATATATATATTTACAGCACAGGATTGATGATTACTATACAAAGAATTACATTTTTAAAACAATGATTTATTATTTATTGAGATGTATTAATTAAAAAAATGATGGTACTGATTTGTCTCAGTTTCAGAATCAGTTTCAAGGAGTCAAAGAACATGAATGGCCAAAAAAAATCAAACCATGGACCAGCTCATATTCGTTAATATCAAGCATTATTATCCTTGATTTTGCTGTGTTAGTCCTACCCCTGCAAATTAGCAACACAATTTATGTACTGTTTTAGATTATAGAAGTTGCTACATCTACAGACACAAAATGGAGGCTGAAGTAGTTGAAAAATACTGTTCAAAAACCTAAGTTTGTTTTTTTTTTTTTTTTTTTTTTTTTTTTCCAAAATGGGTCAGCAAACACAATTCACCTTTTAGAACAAATGAGTGCTGGAGCTGTTCCCACTTGAGTGACATTAGCATTATCTTTGACTGTGATGATAATTAGATCTGTGTTCTATCCTGAGGTCCTACATCTGGTAAATTATTTTCTTGACTGAGTTAGATTCCAGTGTCAGCAAGGACAACAGAAGGCATTCCACGCCTCAGGGCATCTCATCTGGCCACTTCTCTTTGACCTGTGAACTCCAACACAGTAGTGTTTTGTACTTGCACCAAGCTGCCCTGTGTTTTAGATCCATTTGTGACTTTTACTAAGTCATTGAATATGAATAAGCAGTTAACAGGGGCTCTCAGATTTATAGATATGTAACCAGTTCATTGCACAAGTGACTGAGATCATTTACACAAGTGTTCATTAAATTATATGTGAGGTGGAGAAGAGATCATCTTAAATATGATTATGAAGAGTAAACTATTTTAAAAAATTTCTCTAACTCTATATTTATATACATAGACTGTCCACAGAAAATATAAGGTATTGCTATGGCTCCTCTATACCTTCAGAGGTTTACCAATAACACAGTGATATCCCAGGGGAACTCGTTATTTATCCTCCATCATGTTGACAATATCCTTGGGGAGAACACATAACCACTTCCTCTGGATCTCAGTGTAATACTGATAGAAATTTTTATAATGGAAATGCATGGAAGATATGTATTTATTATCTATTTATTTATCTGATATAATACAATTCAGTTTCTAGAATTCTCCAATAGGATTTTAACACAATAATTTTTAAAAAGAATTATGTATTTATTTATTTGAGGGGTGGAGGAAGAGGGACAGAGGGAGAGAGAATCTTAAGCAGATTCTGCACTGAGCACAGAGCCCAATGTGTGGCTCAATTTTAGAACACTGAGATCATGACCTGAATGGATACCAAAAGTCTGACAGTTAACCAACTGCCACCCACGCACCCCAACACAGTGGTTTGTTCATAGACATGCCATGGTCAGTAATATCTGAACAAAAGATTCACTTAAATAAGAGGCTGCCACTGAATGGTCCCAAGATAGAATATGAAACAGAAAAAATCCAATATCTTTGACTAAACCCATTTGCTTAGTATAGTGGGCATTGGAATGGTTCTTCTTTTTTTCTTTTTTAGATTTAGTTTTATTTTTTATAGACAGATAATATATTTTTATCCCCAGGGGTACAGGTCTGTGAATCGCCAGGTTTACACACTTCACAGCACTCACCATAGCACATACCCTCCCCCATGTCCATAACTCCAACCCCCTTATCCCTACCCCCTTCCCCCCAGCAACCCTCAGTTTGTTTTGTGAGATTAAGAGTCACTTATGGTTTGTCTCCCTCCCAATCCCATCTTGTTTCATTCATTCTTCTCCTACCCCCCTTAAGCCCCCATGTTGCATCTCCACTTCCTCATATCAGGGAGATCATATGATAGTTGCTTAGTGAAATAAGTCAATTGTGGAATGGTTCTTCTAAGAAAAGTATTCAAATCCTTTGCAAAAGCAGATACTTTATTTGGATAGCCCAAATTCCTTCTTCATATTCAGTATCTTCTTCAAAATTAATCCACATGTGGAGTTGGAAACAAGTTGTAGGTATTTATAACATGTAAAAGTCATGTCTAACCAATAGGTTTCTTGAACCCTGAAGTATCTGAGGCCATCTCTATGATGAAAAGCCTAAGTGAAGTGTTAATTAGAGAGAGATTAAATATTTACTTTGCTAAGGCCCCCAACTTCAAAGTTGAGGTAAACAATACATGACTAAGAAAAATGAATAGATTACAAAATATAAAAATAAAATATATTGTTTTAAAAAGATACCTATCTATGTGATTCTTCCCACTGAATCATAAGAAACCATTGTTAGCAATGCTGTGATTAATTCAATTCAAGAAATATTTTTTAATATTTTCAATGGGCAGATGATCTGCTGGGTAAAATTCAAATATGATCATAAAATAATTACCATAAATTGTATCAAGAATTCTGTAGTCAGACCAAGAACTCCTTTGGTCATTTGAAGGATATGGGGTAAATTTCAGATTAGTCATCTGGGAAACAAAGACTTTTTTTTTTTAAATTAGGCTAGTGAAGGATCAGAAAATAGATAATAGACATCAGAATAAAAAGAGAATAAAAAATATAGACATAGAATAGAAGTATAGGCTTAAGTTTCATATGTATTCCTTTTCTAATTGCTCTTTTAAAACCAGAAAGTGTGGAGTGGCTGCTGAAAATCTGTGTATTATTGGTCAAGCAATGCTAAAGATAAAAGTTACAAATCTTGTGCATGTGGTTCAATAAAGGAACCACCCCAACATTCGACAATGAATAAAATCCAAATTGTATGATTCCTCCACAGAAATAATCATGTATGGTTGGAAAACAAAAATGGAAGGATGAAATTGTCTAATATAATTAAAATGGCTTCTGTACTCTGTGGCCCATGGACAAGAGATTTCAAAGATTCCCTAGAGATGTTACCTATACTATGCTTGAACTTTAGGAATTGAGGGTGGTGGGGCTGATGGACAAAATCTTAACAGGAATGATTTAATGAATAATAATTAACACTTGGTTATATCTTTTTTTAGAATTTTGGAAAATTACTTTTATCATAGCACTAGCATTAATATTAGATAACATCGAGAAAGTATTTAAAATTTTTATTTATTTACTTGAGAAAGAGAGAGCAAGTGAAAGGGAGACTACAAGAGGAGTGGGAGGCAGAGGGAGCAGAAGAAGCAGACTCCTTCCTGAGCAGGGAGACTGACATGGGGCTTGATCCCAGGATTCCAGGATCATGACCAGAGCTAAGACAGATGCTTAACAAACTGAGACACACAGGCACGCCCAGAAACCATCTTTATAACTATTGAAGTTCTTATTCTTCTATCTTGAATCAACAAGTACAATCTAAATAGTTTTGTTTCCTGGAACACTAGAAGATAAAATAATAAATATGGCTAAAACTTTTTTGGAAACCTGACCAAAAAAAGGGTTTGGTTGATTCATGTTTCAGGTGTGATCAATCACCAGCCAAGTACACAAAGGGATTCTATCTACCACTAAGACTTCTGATGTCCTTGTACTTTTGGTGGAGCATTCATGGGCAATTTCTCCTTTAATGGCATTGCTCACATCAGGTAATAATCTCTTTAGTCTAGTCCACCTAGATATGATCTTTTATTCTCTTAGAAATAGATAAAACCCATTTTTATTAAAATCTTGGCTAAGGTTCATGGGAACAAATATATCATGATATAATGCCTGTGATACAGTAGAATCTAAGTTTGTCCTAATATAACAGAAGAATTATGGGCCTTATATGCCAACTGGGTGGAGACCTAGGCATATTATCACTGCCAAATGTATTGGAGTCAAGGTGATGAATAACTTTTGACTGGTCAGTAGTGGCCCTACACAACAGTGGTATCTCCACAGCTTATATCATGACAATAATCTTGTCTTTAGGACCCAAAGCATGACCCAAGATTGGAGCAAACTTTGAATAACAAGCTGTTTAACCAAGATGTACAATGGGACTTACAGAAGAGAATACACTATTGGGCACATAACATATATAGTTCCTCTAGTCCACCACTAGGGTATGCAATGATCAACTTCTCCAGACTAATCCTTCTTTTATAGACGTATAACAAAATCCTGCTCCATATATAGAAAGTTATAAAATGTCATCAGACTTAAGGCCATAAGTTTCCAGTGAATATAAATCCATACCAACTAGGAATATGATATAATTGCATTACTCTCTTCTCCCCAGCCAACATCAAAAATTCATGGAGCCTGAGGCTTCCTCAGACCTGCTAGGAAGAAAATGTAGCATTATTAGCTACTTATAGCACATAACAATTATTGCTATCCATTTATAGCACAGGCAAGATAGGAAAAAAAAATATTTGTAAAAGTCAACAACCCTAACAAAATCATTGACATAAGGAGAGAGGCTATATTCTGCCTGATGACTCTCCATATAATCTCCCAACACTGAAGACTCCCATATGTTTGAATATCTATAAGTTGATTTACTTTAATTTAGTGTGTTTTGTCATTTACATTATAAAGCAGCATCTAATTTTCTTCTAAAAAATAGATATTCAAGCACACATTCTGAAAGATAAATGAAATTTGCGTTTGAGATGCTGAAAATCTAAACTTAAGTGAGTGGTAAATTACAACCCTTAAACCTACTTGTTATAGAAGAAAACTCTCTCAGTAGAGTTAACCATAGCTTGTCATATACTTGCCCTGGAATGATCAGGCTACCCACCAGCAGAGAATGAGAACCATTATATCAAAACAGGGATTATAGCAGCTGTTCTGTGACCTCTGGGATAATCAGTTAATCTGCTCCCATTTAACTCTAGGGGACAAAGGGATGAAGTGTCCTAGAATTAAACTGAAAAGAATCTTAGTATCAGGTCTGTCATCTTGGACATAAAACCCACTTTGTCATATGTGATCCTCTTAACGGGGAAGAGAAGTACCATAAAGTCACATTATTGAAATATGTACTAAAATAAAAATAAAGGAGAAAAAGTTCAAAATACATAGTCTAGTTTTTGGATTCAAGATGCTATTAATTATAAGATAAAATGAGGCTGCCAAGATACCAAAGCAAAACCAATGTGTCTCTTAAGGGCAATGAACTATGGAAGCCAGAATGACTGTGGCTTGCTAGAAATTTGTAGTTCATTATAATATTCAATTAAAACATGTTTAGCATGTCTCTTCTACATATACAAAGAACAAACAGTGAACTGGCGTCTTTACTAAATAAGACAAAAAGGAGTCCTGAATATAATGAAAAAGGGTCTCCCTTCACCTGACATCATGGGCCTGACTTTTCTGAAGGAATCTGTTACTGTATTAAAGTTTGGGGCACCCTTCAAACACAATGACTATATATCCCCAGGCAAATCTGGTAACTAATGTCTATAGATGTTGTCAGAATAGACCCATATGTTACCTGAATTGGTATTTCTATTGGTTATTTTATATGCAAATAATCAAGTGAAACAAACAATGGTTTTTGATCTGTAAGAAACATACAGTCACTCCTGGGCTCTTTCAAGAAACCAATACAATAAGATGAAAAATGATGAGTAACTATCATTACTTAAAAAAGAGAAATGATTCTTCTTTCATTCATTTATGCCCTTATCCTACAAGTTCAAAGGTCTAGCATTCACAAGTAACATGTATGCCATATGGTTTATCTAAATTTCCACTGGTTAAGACAGAAAACAATGAAGCAGTTATCTTTTATTTTTCTTATTCTATAGATGAATATAGAATATCAATATCTATCAAATGTCACATAGCAAGAAAGTGACAGATCTGGGACTTGAACACAAGTAGTCTATTTGTTGAGTCTACATCTTTAACATTACACTGTTCAATAATAAACCTAGGAACAAAATTAACTTTAAAAAATGGGAACTTTCACATGCATCAGCGATACCTAACTGAAAATTTAATAGAAATATCCCATTTGCAAATCAAAGCTATAAATATATCAGAATCAAATTAATTGAATAGGCAAGATTATGTATTTATAAAATGTAAAATTTTCCTCTAGTTTCACCAGAAATTCTTAATCAATCAACAGTAATGCTGTGTATGAATGGGAAATAGTATTTTTAAGTGGCAATTCTATTAATAAACTTAATGCAATATATTTAAAAATCTATGAATTTTTAATGAGATGAGGTATGTTGTTTCTGAATCTGTTAAAAAATGATGAGAAGAGTCAAATAATAAACATGACAAAGAAGATTAAAGAGTAGAATAAAACATATGGGTATCTGCTATCAAAAACATAAATAACCCAGATAGTGAAATGTAGGTCCAAGAATGGACTTTCAGAAGACAACTCAGAAACACATCCCTATATAAATACCAACTGACTCATATATAAAAAGCCTGACATTCCAAATATTTAAGAAAGGAGATATAATTCAGCAAATGAGGCAGATTCAACTGCAAATATTTGGAGAAAAAAGTAGCTCCTCATCTGTACAAATCAGTTAGATATTTACTATTGATATAAATAGGAACCAACATTATAGAACAAAAAATAGATTACTATATTTTATATTCTCTTACAGGATAAGGTATAACACAACTTCATTTTACTGTTTTCTGTATTTTTCATTTTATGTTGGATAAAACAAATGTTTAAAGTAGCAAAATTAGTCACCCTTCAAACTTCTATAGCCCCCATACAAAATAATCCATTTTTTCTTTAATCAAATGAAGAGAAGAATGTAGATGTATATAAAAAATCTTTTCACTTTCTACCTCTGTATAAAAAAAGATGCTTCATAGTATTTATATATCTGCATGGGTGTCTCTGAGTGAATTCCAAAGCAAAAACTAATGAGTGTTGAATCACCTGTCAGATGGAGAAGATCATACTGATTATTTCATATAACCCAAACTACCAGACTGAATTTTTAAAGCTGAAAATAATATAATTGCATAGTTCTCTATTGAAAACTACTCAAAACTTACTTTACATTTCAATCAATTATATAGTTTAAGGAAATCTTTCATTGTTCTTTTATAACAAATTTTTTTTAACTTAAAAATTGTATTGTGTTTAAAAAAAAAAAGGGAAGACAAACTCACATGAATGGGTCTCTGAATAACATTCTGTCATTCCTAGAGTGGTAAGGATCTCAATACCTTTGCCACTTATTTTTTCTAAAATACATTTTTCTAATTATACATTGTGGTCACTCTAATTCTTCAGCCATTTTTATTTTTATAATAAAAAATATTTTTATAATTAAATGATTGCTAATAAAAGTATAAAAGCAGTTATTTTATTGATTCATTTTTGATCTAAATAAAATATAAAATGTCCTAAAGAAGATGAAAAATATTTTCAAAATGATTTTTCATGTTTCTTCTCTTGTATTTTTTTCCCAAGATAAATTATTTTTACTCTAGAAAGGACAAGAGAAGTCTCAGTCATCAGGATGTATTGTCTCTAAACTTAGTAATTAGCAACCGCCCTGCATTGCTACCAAAACCATTATGTATTTCAATGTAAGGGTACTTCTTCTTAAAAATCATACAATTGCCTGATTTTCTAGATATTAAGGTTTGTTGAAGATTTTTCAATTTGAAGATGGAGAAACATCACTATCTAAACTCTATACTATCAAATACTGGACCTGAGAGCAAACTGTATCCTGAATCTCTGGACAGTAAATAAATTCTATGAAGTTCAAATAAATTACATAATGTTAGAAAAGCCTTCAATCGTTAATCAGTATGTTTAGAAAATGACAATTTATTTTACTGTTGACCTCAGACTTCCATTTTCAGTAACATATAGGCAAAATGGCTGTTGATATCTAATATTTCCTGGGTGCTTGCCATGTAAATGATGCTGCTCAAAAATTATCATCTGTCCTCCCCCAAACCCTAGAAGATAGATACCATTATTATACCCATTTTATATAACAGAAATGAAGAACGGGTCCAAGAGAGCACAGATGGTTAAGTATCAGAGCCAAGGCACTATGGGTGCACTGCAGACACCCTTCTTTTGGGCAGTGCACTAGGGTGCTGATTTTCCAAGAATGACTGTGAAATAATTTAGGTGAGACTCAGGAATATTGGGCTTATATATTCCTTTTTATTTTCCTCTAATGATTTAAATTTTCAATGTGAACTAGTATTTATTAGTACAGTTGTGTCACAGAATGTGAACCAGTATTTGTTAAAACAGCTCATGTCACAAAATCAGATATTTATTGAAAATGGTTAATGAATCAAGCTAAATGCCTTTTTTTTTTAATATAATTTTTTATTTTTTATAAACATGTATTTTTATCCCCAGTGGTACAGGTCTGCTAAATGCCTTTTAAATACAAGTGCTTCCCAGAGAAACATTTTGGTTGTTCAATTCACATGTTCCCTTCAGAATCACACAATGTGTATTTCCTGAGATAAGAAGAGCTTTGTAATTCCCCACCTCAGTAATTTTCTCCTGAGCTGCAACTATGTCCAGTCTAAGAATAGAGAAGTTAATCCAAATTAGTCATTCTAAGTGTGACTTTTGTTACCAGAATCTGAAAGGTGTGTAGAGTTAGCTGAAAAGAGAGTAATTAAGAGAATTACCAAATACTCCATCTGCTATGCTCTTAATGGATTCATAGATCTTCCTTCTCCGATTTTCCCTTCAGCTCTTATTTTAATTTTCCATACATAAATATATAGGAACTCCCTCTGTTTAATTGCTTGGGATATTTTCTTAGAGGTAAATAATATCCATACAATATTGTTTATTTTCTTGAAATTTTGTCACATACTGCATAAATGATTCTTGCCAGGCATATTATATCTCAAATTATTTAGAAGAAAATTGATGTGATAAATCAAATATAATAAGTGCCTTCATACTTTGTATGGTATAATTATTTCAAATTAGGAGAATTATAAGTTGGGTACATTGGTTTTCAGTTGAGCAAGAATATTCTTTTATTCTTCAATCAAGCAAGTAATACACTATAATTAAATAATGTAATAACAAAAATGTTTCAATTTCCAAACAGAGAGGGAGAGCATATAAAATTTGCCTGAAAGCAAATGGGCATTCAGATTCCAAGCAAATGTCAAATACAACCCACTATATGAGTGGTAGGGAATAATGTCTTATCTTTTTCCCTCTGAGGAGTAGTCTGGATGCAAAGAGCTACCACAATTTTTCCACATATTTCCCATCTTTCCATTTAGATTCTTACATTGTTTCCTGTGGAAACCAGAGGTTATATCAGTGAGGGCATCCTACTAAATCACATTAAATAGAACAATGGTTTTACTAGCAATTATGGTTACTAATATGTTTGATCCCATGGACCTCATGTTCAATAAAATAATGTGTCTCCAGTAAAATAACATATAATAAGTGGTCATTAGCATGATTTAAAAAAATAAAAATATGTACTATATAATTGGAGCACCTGATACGCTGTCATAGTGAAATTATATGTCTGCTTCTCCTGACAAGGCTACAAGCTTCTTTTTTTAAAAATTTTTTTTTATTTTTATCTTTTTATGACTACAAGCTTCTTACAAGCAAGGACCATGTTCTTGGCCATTACATGTTCAACAAATACTTGATAAAGTAATGAATTAGTATTATTAACTTTGTACACATTCTTTATCCCAAGTCCCCTTTTTTCTGTGTGAAATATGTATTTTTAAAGGAAGCCTCATACTGAGTAAAAAGACAGGGCCCACAGCAGAACAGTGCTGCTGCCCCTTCCTACCAATGTACTCGTTAAACTAAACAAGTTACTAGACCTCCCTAAGCCTCCCTTTTATACCTAAAAGATGAAAAAAAAAAAAAAACAATTGCACAGGATTACAAATAGCATTAAAAGAAATAGCACTGAAAAAATTGTTTGATATAATAGATATTCAGTGAATGTTCACAGTGTTCTGAAGTATTTCTCCTTTTTGTGTCTTTTTTTTTAATTGCTTGAGGTGTCACTTTTCACAGTACCATGGTCACTGATAACATTCCAGACATTCTTAAAGATCAATCTTTATAAAGCAAACATGGCCTTTGTTTAGTATTATGGACAACATATACGGGCTCCCAAAATTCCAAAGAGGAAATCCTAACCCTAATTGAGGATGTTTGGAGATGGGGCCTTGAAAGACCATTCTGTCATGAGGGTGGAGCCTTATCAACTACACCCCAGAGAGCTCCCCTCCTGTCATGTGAAGAGACCGAGAAGACCATTGACAAACCAGGAAATGAGCCCTCATCAGACACAGAAACTGCTGGTTGCTTTTGGACTTCCCTGTCTCCAGAACTTTAAGCAATAAATGTTTGTCATTAAGCCACCCAGTCGATAGCACTTTTTTTTTTTTTTTTGTACCAGCCCAAATATATTGAGATGCTTTAGCCTCTGTCATGCCCTCCAAACAGCACTGTCTTTTGTTTTTTCCAAATAATAAAGAATTTACTTATTTATTTATTTTAAGTTTTCACTTAAGTTCCAGTTAGTTAACATACAGTGTGATCTTAATTTCAGACAGAATTTAGTAATTCATCATTTACATATAACACCCAACAAACAGCACTGTCTTTGTAGTTAGGAATCATTCTTACTAAGACTTCAGATTTCTTTAATATTAAACACTCCCCTTACTATAAGTTTCATTTATTTATATTTAATCTTCCTTTTATACATGCACCAAGAATGCACCATATTCTGGAGTAAGTAAATTCTAGGTTTAATCACTGTAACAATGTATAATTTCATATTGTTTCTAGACAATACAGGGGAAACATGGTATGGTTATGAAAACTCACTGATACTAAATCCCCTCTGGGGACTCTGAAATAAATGAAAGCAAATGTTAGCATGATTAGAAACTCTGGGGAAATGCTAGAAAACTTCCTTCTATTACGCTATTTTCTACATTAATACTTCCTGAAAAACAAGAGTAGCTCCTTTTTGGATTTCTGGGAGGTTTTGATCACATCAACTTGTACAAAGTGATGATAATACAAAATGTTAGCAGTCCCTGAAACTTGATCATATATTTGTAGACCTCAGGTTTTATTTTTGTTTTGTTTTGTTTTCTTTTGTTTTGTATTTTCCAGTTTGGAAACAGTCTCTGAAATTTCCAACTGAAACCATATCCAAAATTACTCTGATAAAAACTTCAACTAGCTTTTAAAACAAAAATTTGTGTATTTGGGGGTGCCCGGGTGGCTCAGTGGGTCAAGCCTCTGCCTTTGGCTAAGGTCATGGTCTCAGGGTCCTGGGATCAAGCACTGCATTGGTCTCTGCTCAGCAGGGAGCCTGCTTCCCCCTCTCTCTCTGCCTGCCTCTCTGCCGACTTGTGATTTCTCTCTCTGTCAAAATAAATAAATAAAATATTTTTATTAAAATGTGGTCCATATACACTATGGAGTATTATGCCTCCATCAGAAAGGACGAATACCCAACTTTTGTAACAACATGGACGGGACTCGAAGAGATTATGCTGAGTAAAATGAGTCAAGCAGAGAGAGTCAATTATCATATGGTTTCACTTATTTGTGGAGCATAACAAATAGCATGGAGGACATGGGGAGTTAGAGAGGAGAAGGGAGTTGGGGGAAATTGGAAGGGGAGGTGAACCATGAGAGACTATGGACTCTGAAAAACAATCTGAGGGGTTTGAAGTGGTGGGAGGTGGGAGGTCGGGGTACCAGGTGGTGGGTATTATAGAGGGCACGGATTGCATGGAGCACTGGGTGTGGTGAAAAAATAATGAATACTGTTATGCTGAAAATAAATAAATAAATTAAAAATAAATAAATAAAATAAAATATTTTTAAAAATTTGAGTATTTGTATAATGAAGCAAATTAAGAAACACTTATTCAGCCTTATGAGGCAATAATGTATATTAAAAATAGCTAATAAGATTAGTAAGAATAGTTATTTTATATTTACGGTAAACTACTTTTCAATATATAATATAGATAACTTATATTGCTACTAGGTTTTTTTTTTTCCTTTAATTTTTTCTAAACATCAAGAAAAGAAATAAGCAATGAGACATTTATTCTACCTATCATCTAACTATCACCAGAACATGTAAGGTTTATAGCAGAGGCCCTATCTAATCAGTATGTTGCCTCTAATGGACAAGTAGAACCTGGAAGTTAATACAGAGAACCAGCAGAAAGAATAGCTTATTTTACTCCCTCAATCATCTGCCAAAGATGAGGATGATCTTTGGTTCCAATTTAGAATTAAGTCAATTAATACTTTCCATAAAAATGTCAGCCAATATTGAGAGTACATGGCATATCTTCAACATATTCCATCTCTTCCAAATAGTCTGTGCATTAAGAGTTCTGTACTTACATTACATTACATTAATGCCTTCTCCTTCTATTCCATACCTTTGCGATCTGGATTTCCCTACATTGGTTAATGTTTCCTTAACCATTTAAATAGTGAACCACTGTGACCCTACATTAGTCATAAGAAGACCTAACAATACCCTTTAACTCAGTGAATGGGACTACATGGGACAGAAAATAGGAATAACGGTTTGTCACAAACTATTCAGATTTGATACTGTTCCCAGAGCAGAGAAAATTATTTGTCCAATTTAAATGGAAATGAGATGCCCTTCAGCAGATGAATGGATAAAGAGGATATGGCCCATATATACAATGGAATACTACTCAGCCATCAGAAAGGATGAATACCCAACATTTGCATCAAAATGGATGGAACGGGAGGAGATAATGCTGAATAAAATAAGTCAAACAGAGAAAGACAATTTTCATATGGTTTCACTTATTTGTGGAACATAAGGAATAGCATGGAGGACATTAGGAGAAGGAAGGGAAAAACAAAGGGGGGAGATGAAAGGGGGAAATGAACCATGAGTGACTATGGACTCTGAGAAACAAACCGAGAGTTTTGGGGGGCGGGCGATGGGTGAGCCTGGTGGTGGGTATTATGGAGGGCATGTATTGCAGGGAGAACTGGGTATTATATGCAAACAATGAATCATGGAGCATTATTACATCAAAAACTAATGATATACTGGATGGTGACTAATAATTAAAAATATATAAAATTAAAAAAAAAATAAATACAGGAAAATTTTGGCATAAAAAATAAATACAAGTAAATAAATGGAGCTCTAGTTACTCCTGTGTTTTTATTGATGAATTCAAGTGTTAACTGGTAAAAAGAAAAAAAAGATTAGCTGAAACTCAAGCCTCTCATTTCAACAGAAGAAAAGTCAATCACATTTTTAGATGAATAAAAATTTAATATTTTAAATTTAGAGTAACCTCTCATATAAAAACTAGTTTAAACTTGGGAAAAATGCAAATCCCTAAAATAGTGTAAAACATTCTCAATATTTTTCAATGTGATGGGTACTACAATATTGACTATATTCCCTGTGCTGTACTTTTCATCTCTATAATGACATTCTTATTGTAGCCTTTCTACTGCAATCTAATACATCCTTATCAAAAACAGTATCATAGTTTAAAGTCCCAATTCAGATTATCATGTTTCAGAGGGTAAAGGATGTTCCAAGAAACTGCCTCAATAGCTGATTATTCCCATTCCCACCAAAAAAAAAAAAGAAAGAAAGAAAGAAAGAAAGGGGAAAAAATGGAGGCGGGTGGGGGGGCGGGAGTAGCTGACCCGAAAATATTTATCTACATTTAAAAAAGAAACAAAACAGAATTTTCTCTAAGAAAATCATCTGTCTTTAGTTCAGTGAGGGCTTTTGACACAGACCCACAACTCAAGTTCCCAAAATGACACTTACTTCTTCTCAGACACTGAGTTATATGACTGACTCACTATGGATTCTTCACCATAAAATGGGTAATATAATGCATTCCTTAAAAATAAACTATAGGATAAAATGAGATGGTGAGTTAATTCCTTAGCAATGGTTCTAGTGCACACTACCATCAATGAGAGGCATCCTATTATTATGAAAAGTCTAGGGGCGCCTGGGTGGCTCAGTGGGTTAAGCCGCTGCCTTCGGCTCAGGTCATGATCTCAGGGTCCTGGGATCAAGTCCCGCATCAGGCTCTCTGCTCAGCAGGGAGCCTGCTTCCTCCTCTCTCTCTCTGCCTGCCTCTCTGCCTACTTGTGATCTCTGTCTGTCAAATAAATAAATAAAATCTTTAAAAAAAAAAAAAGAAAAGAAAAGTCTAAAAAGAAGGGTGTTCTTGTTTTTCATTTTTGTTATTGTTTCTGGGAGGGGGATTAAGAGAGAAATGAACTTTTTCTACATAACTGTAGCCATATGTTTTCCAGTGATTTGAGTAGTGTCTCATGTAAAAATTACTTATTAAATGCTTATTAATCAGAGAGAATACAGGAGAGAAAGAGAGACAGAATGAGAGAGAGAAAGGGAAAGAGAAAGAACATGGAGACCAAAATAAAATTCAGTAAGCTACTAATGATAAATGGCTAACAAAAGATCTTGGCTTGGGACGCCTGGGTGGCTCAGTTGGTTGGACGACTGCCTTCGGCTCAGGTCATGATCCTGGATTCCTGGGATCAAGTCCCGCATCAGGCTCCCAGCTCCATGGGGAGTCTGCTTCTCTCTCTGACCTTCTCCTCGCTCATGCTCTCTCTCACTGTCTCTCTCTCAAATAAATAAATAAAATAAAAAAAAAAAAAAAAAAAAAAAAAAAAAAGATCTTGGCTTAGAGATGACTTCATGGATATTTTCCTGGAAAGACATTTTGTTTGCCAAATAATTATGAATTCATTCTCCCCTCGGATTACAAAATTTGTTAATTTTCTGCTTAAAAGAATCAGAATATTAATATGAAATGCATGCTTTGAGGATTAACTATCAAAGTCACTACTAATTATTGAAATTAATCAATGGCTAAGGGACTATGAAGATTTCTGTTGCCAGAAAACATTAGCTTTAAAAGCGTAAACTGCTAAGAAGTTTATGATGACGATTATTTATTAAAGAGTATTTGTAGCATTGTCAGCATTCATTTTTACTTTGATTCAAAAGCAAAGCATTTTAATATCAAAGATATTTCATTACCATGAACTATCAGGCTTCTGAACAATTTTTAAAAGCTATTGACCTTTGGTTATTTTATATATATATATATGTGTGTGTGTGTGTGTGTGTGTGTGTGTGTTATTTGCTAATTTCATAAATATTCAAAATAATATCCAGGCTGTTTGGCTCTAATATTCATTGACTAGATGATATCACTAGATATTAAGTTCATTTCTTATCTTAGTTAAGAAAAACATATTCTTGGAATACCTGTTTGATGATTTTTATTTCTATGCACAAATAAGTTACCCATTAAAATCTCATTTCTGCTAAATAAAGGTTATTCCATGATTTTATTTATGATTTTATTTGCAATCTATTATCTCAACTATTGTGAGACTCTATACTCACAGGATATAAGCCTACAGATTATTAGTGTATTTTAATTTTAAATATAATTTTAAATTATTATTCTTAACTAAATTAAAGAACATGACTATGACATAGGTTTTGTTTATACAAAAATGCATTTATGTCTCTTTCTAATGTTCTGCTTTAAGTTTAAATTTTAGTCATATTTATTTATTTCAATTTTATGAGAAAAAAATTAAATATTCCTTACTGTTTCCTTTCCTTTGTATCTTTGGATTTCAATGGCAAGAATTTAAAGTTTATTTTTATATTCTCTTGTTGTCTTTGTATTTTGCCTCTAAGGACTTTTAATTTAACCTATGGAATAGTTATAAGGGAATAAGAAACAGAGGGAAAAACAAAAAACAAAAAATCCCTTATCATATATGAAACAACAGAAATGCTACAATACTGAAACACAGACTCTGTGGGAGAATTTAGATGGGAAAATCTAGATCTCTATGGCTGATTTAGGGACCACAGTAAAAGGAATACAGATCCCTATAACTTAAATTTCTAGCACAGGAACAATTTTATAATCAAAGCCCACTAGATAAAAAGGAGACATGAACTTTCTTCTGTGAACCATATAGTTTCACATTCGTGAAAATGAAAGTCGAGGCGAAATCCAAGTAAAAGTGGCAGATTGACATAGCCCCCACTCTCACCACTCTTATCTTACCAACCACCATACACACACTCACACACACACACACACACACACACACAATTAATTAGAAGGTAATACTGAAAACCACTTTTGGTGCGTCTGGGTTGCTCAGTAAGTAAGCATCTGCCTTTGGCTCTGGTCATGATCTGGTGGTTGTGGGATGGAGCTAAGCATCAGGCTCTCCTCTCAGAGGGGCATCGGCTTCTCTACTGCCTCTCCCCTCACCAGTAGCTTGCTCTCTCTCTTTCTCTCAAATAAATAAATAATATCTTAAATTAAAAAAAAAAAACACCACTTTCCAAGGCTTGATTAATTAGAAAGAATTGTACTGTTCTCCTATTCAGAAAAAAATGGCTAAAAATTAAAAAAAAACTTAGAAAAGAAAGAACAAAATTGGAAAGCAGATTAATAAACACATGAGAATTACAGTTCTTCATGTTCTGAACTATATTACAGACAAGATGAACACATAAAAGGGAAAACCTAAAAGAAGAGATCAGAAGGTTTAAAACAGAAAAGATTTTAAGAAAACATGAAAAAAATGATCTACTGGAGCTGAGAGAGCAGTTAGAAAGGAAACAGTTATTTAATAAAGGGAATTAAATATTAAAAACAAGAAAAATACAATTAATAACCTAAAAATACTGGGAGGTGCTAGTAATACCTGATGAAGAAGGGACAGAAAATATGAGAATAAAAGAAAGATATGAATACAGATCTATAAGAATCAACATAGACAAAACTGGGTTTATAATAAACATACTGAAAGAAATTCTGTATTATGATACACAAAATATATACTGAAAGTAGTAAAAACCCAAATGTGAAAAGAAAATTTTAGAATTATCAGAAGAAAATTTATGAGAATAAATTTAAGAATCTTGGATATAAGAGAAAAACTAGACCCAAAAGGAACAAGTCTTGGATATAAGAGATTTTAAAACTAGACCCAAAAGGAACAAATCCTAATATATTTAGCTCTTCTCTAAATGGGAAAGTGTAAGGTTTCATGTTATGTGAGAATCTGAATCATCAAGGAAAAAGCTAATATATATTTGTTCCTCATTTCTGGAGCAAAACATCTCGTTCTCTTGTTTCTGTATGGCTATTATATTTTAACAAAATTATAAAATATTTTACACATTAGTCTAATGTATAAAATATCTTAAAATTAAAATTAATATTTTAAAATATAAAATATTTTATACATTAGTTAAAACATTTTATATATTTATTTGGGAGAGGTTTTAGAAAAATTACACATGAGATTGATTACTCCTGGATCTTTACTGAAAATGTACTACAGTGATGTATGCACAGAAGGATTTCAACTGTGTAACAAAATTCATGATAAAAATTCAAAAATATTAGAAGAAATTAGTCAATGTGTACACGATAATTACCTGTATGGTTGGGTTATCAATAGAAGTCTTTTCTCTAATGCCTAAATTATTATAGTTTTTTTTTTCAGGATTTTATTTATTTATATGAGAAAGAGAGATGGTGAGAGAGAGTATGAGTAAGGAGGAGAGGGAGAAGGAGGCTCCCTGTGAGCAGGAATCCCCATGTCGGGCTCAATCTCAGGACCCTGAGATGAAACAGTGGAGGAGATATGATTTGGGTGGACTTCATAATGGTGAACTTACAGAGTGAAGAGCATTTTATCAAAGGACAGTTTATCATTCTGTCCAATATCTACTGTGACATGACCTATGTATCTATATCCAAGGTCATTTGCTGTGTGTCTTTAGATACGTTTCTATTTTTCCAGTACTTTCTATGTTTCCATACAAATCTTCATTATGTAAGACAATCAGTCACATCTCTGCCTTCAAAACATAGTCCTCTGTCCCTTCTAATAGTCTTTTTCTAGATACTTCTGCACCAAAGCACCCAAAATATTAGTTTGAAATGAAGATTCCTGAGGTTATATTTACATATTAAAAAACAAAACCAGTAAACTTCTGAGATCTAATCTCAGAATTTAAAGGTTCTAATTTTACATTCACAAAAATACTAAATACTAAATTATATTAAATTTATACCTTTCCTTCCCTTCAACCCTTAACTAGTAATTTTCAAATAGAGATTTGAGGTTATTTGATTCTATGTCCAAGAAATCTGTATTTGCATAATCATTCTAGGTAAAACTGATGGAGCTTTCTGTGGCTCACACTTGGAAGCAATTCTTTAATATATTTTTTTGTATATTAAACCTCTGATAATATCCTCCCTTGAACTCTGTATAAAAACTTTGGACGATTACATTTTTTCACACTTTTTTTCAACTAAAATGTAATCTCCTGGAACGCTGGGTCCAAGCTTAAGCCCTTTTTGTACAATTTGTAGAGACCAATAAAGTACTATTCCATACCAAGAACTGTATGAAAGGAGCAATTGATAAAGCTTTCCAAGATTGCTAGCCCTCCTAGAGAGTAGGAAAATATTCTGTCCCTATGAGTTCTATCTGCCAAATTCCTAAACACTCTGCTAGTATAATGAAACTTCTCTATGTTAAATATCAAATCAAAAACCGGCAGCAAGAAAAAATATAAAATAAAACCTGCAGTAAGCACTTGCACACGTGCCCTTCATATGTGGAGGTAATGTATAGCGTGGAAAAGAGACAAATACAAGGTAAAAGTTATGTCAGTTGAAAGGAGGAAAATGGTTTTTAGTAAGTATCCCATGGATGACCTTGATAATGTTATCTTGCATAATAGATAACATAGATATTTGTGATACACCCAGTGGGCTCAAGTGCCCTCTCACCTGCCCCAGAGGCCTGATACTATATCACTCATTTCATGATTGATTAATGAACATTTGCATATGACAAAGATTCAACCCATATCTGTAGTCTGAAGTCTGTATCTGTATCTGCAGTCTGAACATATTGAAAAGAATTTCAGCAAATTGGAAAGCTTCCGATTTTATCACCAGTATTGAAGGTTTGTCAAGAGAAAAAAAAATTACTCACTTGACATTATTTCCTTTAGTATTTACTTTGTTTAATTTATTTAAAACAAAATCCCTCAACCTTGCTCATTCTGTTCATAGGTAATACATTTTATATGTTTATTTGACTGAAATTAAAATACCACATTTTACTGGAATGACAACTGAGTGACAACTGTTAAGTGTCTTCAGGGGAAAATTGTTTAACAAAAACATATTTTGAAATTTCCTATTGAATCAATCATTATTTCTAACACTAAAATTTTCATAGAAATGAAAGATGGATGAGATGATGATAAAGGCAAATAGTTTTCATGATATTATGGGGTTTTGCCTGGTTTTGTACCATGTTTGACAAACAGCGACATCTGTCTAAAATCTGTCAATATGATGGATGGGAAGCATAAATCACATTATCTTATGTCAACACTCCTCTCAGAACAATATTTTAACATAAATTCAGTGCTATGTCATGAATATGACCCTTGGGAATAAAGAGAGAACATGTAACATTCAGCTGGATCCTATGTACATAGTTATTTTTAACCTCCTTTGACTTAGGAAACCTAAACTTTCCAACAAAATCTCAAAGATGTAAAATATATTCCATACAGTTTGATAACCATTAATGTGGTATTGAAATGAAACTTTCCAACAAAATCTCAAAGATATAAAATATATTCCATACAGTTTGAGAACCATTAATGTGGTATTGAAATGAAAATTGAAGCATATATGCTATTGTTAAGTGCTGTAGCAACAAAAGCATTTCTGGCAAAATCGTGTTCTGAAGATATGAAATTAAAGCATTCGAGGGACAAATTTGGAGTTTCAGCTAAAATTCATTTGAATGCATTTATCAAAAGCTCATGCAATTCTTATACCCCCTTTACCCCAGTTTTAGAATTTATGATTTTTAGTAATTTATAAAGTGTTCTAAGACATCACAAACCTGATCCCTGAAGCATCACCTCACATAACCACATATCTTCTCTTATTTTTAATTCTTAAACAGAAATTTACCAAGGTTTGTGAATACATTAATTGTGCCCTAGATGTGTTTGGTAAAAACATTTTCTCAGTCTCAGTTGGAATAGTCTTTTCTAAATGGGTAAGACAACTAGATTTTTATTTCTTTAACAATTTTTTTAAAGATTTAAACATTTATAGCTGAACCTTAATAAAATTATCCAGAATTTTGATTGGTATATTTGGGTTCCTCTTTCTTAATCTGCAAACTTGTACACGTTTGCTTTGTCATTCTGTGCTGGAATGGGATGACCCTCTTCTGTCCATGACCTTAAAAGAGTCAATCCTAGTCTATTTTTGTGTTAGAAGAGATACAGCCCCCTCATCCTCCTACTGAACTCACTTTTTTCACTACATTGAATAAATCAATTGAACTGCCTGCCCCCGTACAACTAACCATTTTATCTAATGGAGTTTCTTTCTATTGCTTTTTAAGTTTCTTCCAGTTATCCTGAAGCAGAGATTAGAATGGCATGTTTTTCTAATTGCTGTTCTGTCTTAAAGAAACGAGCCTCAACTCTCAGGGCACAAAATGAAGGGATATTCAGGTAGTTTTAACCACAATATGCTGAATGGAGCTACCACAAACAATATAGGCACTAAAGCATTATTATTGCGATTTTGTGTTTTTCTTTTGTTTGTTCATTACTAAATCATCTGACTTAAATTATCAGAAAGAAAAACAAAAGTCTACTTCATTTAGCACAGAGTAGTTCTAATGGCATCGTGCCTAATCATTCTCGCAAAGAGAACTTTGTTGTCAGTGCGTGTGATCACACCAAATAATTTAGACACTCAAACTGTTTTACCTCACAGGACTTGTCTATTTATTTACCATTGATAATCACTCAAAATTTATATTGAAACCAACTACATCAGAAGAAAATAATAATTTGATTAAATTTAATAATATAAGTACCTGTAACTAAAGAGTTGATTCACCTAGGTAACTTAAACTTTATTTTACTTTTTTCCTTCTCTAATAGATTTTCAATATTCTCTGTCATGATTTTTACCTCTTCAGTCCTAACACAGAAAAGTTTATAGCAATTAGGTAAAGATTAATCTTATGTCTTATATATCCTTATATAGAGATGATAACTCTATCCGTCTTCATAGTTTTGCCTAAGAATGGCAAGTGACTCAGACAAACTACCAGGCCAATCTGAAATTCCCAGGACAAGACATATATTAGGTCAGGCAGGACAAGCCTCTATGATGGATTGTCTATTACTCCAAGATGAATGCAACTATGGTTTCAAGGGAGTCTAGATGTTCCCTTGATGTCCTTATTGAAATTCCCAATAAGGCTGCAGTCACTTACTGAACCATAAAGATGGCAATAACCTTGTATATTAAAAAATAAGATATTGGGAGACATAATAATATAAATGGGGTAATCTGTATATCTTTGTTGAAACAATTTCTTCTCATTTCTTCCCAAGATAAATAAGAATCAGCAAACAAATTTGGATATAATTTATAGAAATATAAAACCAACATGTTCTTTCAAAAATAGTCTTCTTAAGCTCTTTTTTAATAAAAAAGAATTTATTGCTTTATAATTGACATAGAATATTATATTAGTTTCAGGTATACAACATATTGATTTGATATTTGTATACATTAAGAAATAATCACCTCCTTAGATCTAGTTACCATCTGTCAGTAATACGGCAATATTATTGACCGTATTGCCTATGCTATGCACTACATTCCCATAACTTATTTAGTTTATAACCAGTATAAACCTCTTAATCCCCTCATAAATATAAAGTATAGGAAATACAAATGAATAGGCAATACCATTTAGTAATAGCTACGAGGAAGATCATATGGATAGCCCATTTTACTATGTAGAAAGAAATTCAAAAAGAAAATAATTATTTTTAAATGAAGCACATGAAAAACATTCATTATAGGGAAGTTATAAGAGGAATTACACCTTTATTTATGTGGAAATGAAGTCAGAAAATATATAAACCCAACAAAATGTTTAAAAAATAAGTCATTTGCTAAGGGCCATAATAGAGGAAGCTGTATTGTGAACTACTTCATAGGATGGATAGGTTTGTCCAAAGTGTCCTTTCCCTCCCTAGGCATAATTTCCAGTGATTGACTGCCAAAAGTAACTGTCAGTTTCAACAACCACTGAACAAGCAGTGTAAGGAGCTCATTCAGTAGCTAGAAGCTTGAACCAAGATAATGAGACATTACAAACGAATACCACTACATCTTTTGATTCCAACTGTTGGTAAAGTGCAGCAGCAATATGCTTCTAAGCCATCTAGATGGTTTCAAATAATGTCTCTAGGTTGAGCTGATGCAGAATTAGAATGGAAGGCCTTCCTTTACTTTTAGTTCTTGGTGACAAAGGAAAAACTGATTAATAATTTGACTTTATTGTCAATTCCTAATGTTCTAATTTGTTGATAGTATTCATTGTATCTCATGGGGTGTCAGTGATAGCAACTCCAGCATAAATCCTAAGGTAGTAATATATGATTTGATTCATTGCCTTGGGCTGCAATAACCCTGAAGAGAATTTCATTGTTCTAAAATTCAAAGAACAAAAAACTCAGGATTGTGTTGTTTCCTTTTAGGATTTAGGATTGAGGTAAAGAAAAAATATTTTGAAAGAAAGTTATCAGTTCTTTCCTTTAAACATACAGGGTTGCCTGGATAAAAGCTAGTGATTCTATGAAGAATATGTATCAAAATCAAGTAATTATGGACAGCTCATTGCCATTTTTCATGGCATATCTGGATTTAGAATAAAGATAAACCCTATTAGGGAAAACAGTATTTAAAGAGATAACATTTCTTAGAATTCTGCTTAACAGGAAAAACAGGATGTCAAGTGAAGTACATGTAAAGTATTCCCTTCAGCATAAAAGCTGAAATCACAAATCACATTAGGACAATGATTCTTATGATCTGTATCACTAGAAGCCATTTTATCACTCTCTGAATGGCAAGATCATTGTTACTTTTATCAATTGTTCACAGAGTTTACATGAACAATTTATTAAAACACGAGCAATTTCAATGTCTTACACTCTTGGTGGAAGGGTGATGACATTAGCATGTTAGGGCACTGAAGAAAACCAATAGCACCTGAAGGAAGGGAGCAAGAAAAAAGCATTCTACCTCTGGGGGCAGAGCACCTCTGTGCTCTAGTCGGAGCTGTTCCAGGAAGGGGCAGGAGCACTGAACAGGCATACCACCACAGACCAGGATCACGTTCATCTCTGGGATGAAGGATTAATCACAGCACAGCATAAAGTAGAGCCAAAAGCTGAGACAGTACAGTAGGAATAAAAGAGGAGAGGGGAAAAAAGGGAAAAAGAGAGGAAATGATAGGAGAGAAGAGACGAGTCGAGACGAGAAGAGAAGAGAAAAAAATAACCTTGGCAAACCAGGCCTCCCCTTAAATTCAGTATCACTGAACAATGTGACTGTAGAGAACTTAGAATAACCAGAGCAATCACAAATCTCAAACACAGCCCAATTCTTTTTTTTTTAATTATCTACAGTGATTCCCTTTATGCATATGCCTTTTTAAAAAATATTTTATTTATTTATTTGACAGACAGAGATCATAAGTAGGCAGAGAGGCAGGCAGAGAGAGGAGGAAGCAGGCTCCCCATTGAGCAGAGAGCCCCATCCGATCTAGGGCTTGATCCCAGGACCCTGGGACCATGACCAGAGCCAAAGGCAAAGGCTTTAACACACTGAGCCACCTAGGTGCCCCCAGCCCAATTCTTAATTAATTTCCTCACCTCACATATTAAAAGCCTATCAGAAGGCATGTCCAGTTCTAGGCATAAAACTATTTAATTGCATTATCAAAATTCCCTCATCTTTGTCATATAAGGTATGTAATCACAGGAGTAAAATCCCATTATATGCACAGACTCTACACTCAAGCAGAGAATCAAAGGGAGAGAATTATACAAAGATGTGAGTCATTGGTGGATACTGTAGAACTCTACTGGTCATAGTATGCAAACTACTTGTGTTAAAGTCTAACACACAATAGACATATAATTTGGCTGCTATTCCTATTAATGGTAGAACATAGCACATGTAATAGGGCTCCTTTTAAAACATACTAAAAAAAATGTGGTCAAGCCCAACTTTGACCCAAAGTAATAATCTTTGGCTCTTATGTAATTCTGTGGAACTAAATCCAGAAAGAATTTCAATAAATATAAGGAATTATAGTTATTTATCTTTTTTTTAACAATTAGACAGCAATCAGGTGATTCCTATCATTCAAGAAAAGAGTAAGAACAAAGTGAAAGAACAATCATCAGCCCAATTAACATCCAAACTCTTAATCTTAGTTGGACTAATTTCAATGCACATTTTGAATTTGAAGCCACAGTTACTGCATTTGGCATTTGCAAGCTATTACTTTGTCTAGATAACTGCAAATATTTAAGAACTTTCTGTGTGTCAAAAGCAATCTGGAAACACTATTCTGCAAGAACTGTTCATTAATTCTTTATTGATAAAAGTACATAGTATGCTGAAGGAAAATTATTATATCAGCTGATGAAGGATACATGATATGCATAGAGTCAGACTTTTATATTTAATTTTATATATGAGCATTGCATGAAATTTTAAATGTAAAATATTTCAAGCAAAAAGCAAAAATATTCAATCTATGTGCAGAGAATAAAGAGGCATCTTTCAGTTGGAAGGATCACAGAAGGCTTCATGGAAGAAGTAGCGTTAGTCCAGGAATTTTATGATGGTGTGATTTGTATAATTAGATGGGGAAAAGGAACATTCCATCTGAAGAAACAACATGAGTATCCTAATAAAGAAGGAGGGCATAAATAATAATCGGAAAACAGCAATTTGACTCAGAGTAATAATAGGGAATTATTACTATGGTTTATGTGGAAGACAATTTAACCACTACTTTCCCAAGGAAAGTTCTAATAGAAGAGACAATAAATGAAAGTTTTAGATGTTAGTAAGGTACGGAAAGTATAGTTTGAGAGCTCATTATCCTTTTAAAAAAAGAGAGAGAGAGAGAAAGTGAGCATGGCTGGGGGGTTGTGGTAAATGGAGAGGGAGAGGGTGAAGCAGACTCCCTGCTGAATGTGGAGCCTGATACTAGGCTGGTTCCCAGGACCCCAAGATCATGAAATGAGCCTAAATCAGAAATTTAACCAACTGAGCCACCTAGGCATCCTTCAGTATTATTATCCTTTACAATAATGGACTCATAATACTTTGTAAGGCAAAATTCAACACTTTTTACAGAGAGCTGGGAAGGTGGATAGATTTGTAAGATTGAATACAGGGTGAAATTTATGAAGCAATTATTTTTGGAATGTTAGTCACCATTTTGCTGTTAACAAAGGGATTTCTGAAAGGTAACAAGAGCCAAAATATGATGAAAGAATGCATTTGTCATTGAAGAAGCACATTTTACTTTTTCCCCTCCAATGTCCAGTCATCTAAAATAAGAATGAAATAAAGCAGTAAGGTTTTACCCAATACAAGTGATTAGCCCTTTCATACGTAAAACTCCTCTAAAAGGCACACAAAAAGAGAAATCATACTCAAGTGCATTAATAATTGAGTATAATGAAAGGAGATGTCTAGATAATATCAAAATAGTTTTAAACATTGCGATAAAAATTGTTGGTGTGAACTTCAAAAGAAAGGATATTTTAATATTAAGAGCATTAATGATAATTTCAATAAAACCAATGAGAGTGCATAGAATTTATCAACTCCCATCTTTCATCTTAAGAAATGTCAAAGGAGCAGGAAAAAATAGAATATTTAATCATGATGGGTATTGCATGAACTACACAACCAGAATGATAGAAATTAAAAGGGGAAACAATTAGTAAAGCATAGCTCTTACTCTTCAGTAGTTAAAGACAAAGAGGATTCTCTAATCGTAGTGTTTATATGGGACAGATCATGGTTTGTTTATGACAAATATATAGAGGAAAGTTTAAGTGAAAAGATATAGAATAATCTCACAAGAACTTCAGGAAACAGAGAAAGAGGCTTCTTAAAGCAAGATAAAAAAGCAATTTGAGAGAAAGTGAGCAAAGCCCACTTTCAAAATAATCAGACTAGAGTTGCTGACAGCCAATTGGACAGAGTATCTTAATATACTTACCTTCTAAATGCTGAATTCATTGAACAATATGTATATACAAATTTTATAGTGTATTTGCCATCAAATATCACCTAGCCCTAGAAAAGCCAATAAACTCTTTGCAAAGATTCAAATAGTCATGCAATGAAGTGCAGAGAGTAGGTACGATTTACTATTCTTTTCTAAGCAAATTTCTTAAAGTCATGGTTACAATCTGGAACTGGCGATTTCTTAGATGGAATTACCAGGCTGAATGGGGGAAGATTATACTGCAATAAATAAAGGGTGAGTGTTGGAAAAGGGATAAATACAGGTAAAATATACTCTTTTATATTTCTTATTTTTTTTAAGATTGTATTTATTTATTTGACAGAGAAAGAGAGAGAGATCACAAGTAGGCAGAGAGGTAGGCAGAGAGGTGGGTAGCAGGCTGAGTAGAGAGCCTGACGTGGGGCTCGATCCCAGATCCCTGAGATCATGACCTGAGCTGAAGGCAGACTTAACCCACTGAGCCACCCAGGTGCCCCTATTTCTTATTTTTAATTGAAGTAAAAGATATTTTTATCCAAAGCAATAGTATTAACAATGTTTATTGTTCATAGTATACAGAAAAGCTGAACAATGTCACAGGGGGAAGAGGAAGGGATAGTGAATATTACACCATTAAAAAAAAAAAATCACACAATTAGTGGTGATTGATTTACTTTTAAAGTCCTTGGGAACACACTTCTAAAGACTGGTCCATACCAACTATAGAATGGCAGATTAAAATTGTAAACCCATAAATTTCATCTTTACCGTCGAAAGATACATGCAGAAGACCTCCTATTTTCAGAGTTCACGTGAATCCAAATTCTAGTATGATTTGTCTTTTAAAATATCATTTCTGCAGTTCCATTTTATATGACCATTTTATATTTATATGATTTATAAATCATTATGATCACTTCTTACACTGAACCTAAAGAGGCTTACTTTTCTACTTTCCATAAAGTTTTATGAACACAGAGCCATGTCAGTATAGAGAGAATGGTCTAAAAGCATCTCCACTCTGAATTTTTTCATGAAATTGCAACCTCCCCTTTTTTTTAAGATTTATTAATTTATTTTAGAAAAAGAGAGCACAGTGGGGTGTGGAGCAGAGGGAGAGAATCTCAAACTGAGAAGGAGGACCATGTGGGGCTCGATCTCATAACCCTTGAGATCATGACCTGAGCTGAAACCAAGAGTTGGATGCTTAACTGACTGAGCCATTCAGGTGCCACTTTTACCTAGAAATATCTAATTTGAAAGCACATTTTGTTAGATACTACCAATAAAAGTCATCTATCTGTAGTATTAATAAGTGCAATATTTTATAATAAATTGAGCAGAAAGTATGAGTAAAGAGCTATAGAACTAAATGCCAATGTGTTCTTAGATAAAATTCATGATATATATATAATTACAGAAAAGTTAACATCAAAGCTAAAGTGTCATCACTTTTTTAATTACCATAAGTATGTTTGTAATTACTGGAATTTCTGAAATATTATATACAGAGAAAGGATTTTTTTATTTTTTTTTTATTTTTAATTTTTTTATTTTTTTTGGTGTTTTA
>NC_081568.1:23640246-23659314 GCF_022355385.1 Mustela nigripes
TTTTGATGGATTCCTTTCGTACATTGAGGTCCTTCATCCATTTTGAGTCTATTTTTGCAGAGAAAGGATTTTTTAAAAAAAAACACTTGGAGGGATATATAGAGTATCATAATTTCTTTGAAATTACTTATAATTCAGTGAAATATTTTATCCCTTTAGAGATATATAAATTAAATTATATTACAATTTAACATGCATTGGTATGAAATAATTGTACATAACAAGATAATATAATTCATAGCCTTAAGATGAAAATTTTATCATCAATTCTCTAAGTATATTCAAAATTGTTTTTCAAATTGACTGCATCTGAGGTAGCAAGCAAAACCACTTTTCATAAATATAACATATATATATATATATATATATATATATATATATATATACCTATAGAGTATATAGAATTTGATCTATTATGAAAGGCAAATCCATTAGTTATATAGATTGTATCTCAGTATAGGTATAGAATCTGTTGAGGCAACACAACAGATGCCAACCAAGAGCAAGCTTTAGGACTATCTTTGAGGTCAAAGCATTTCTTAACTACTAGGGAAGATACAACCCTTCAGAATCACAATCAAAATACTCTTTTTCACAATTCTTGAAGAAAGTCGATAGCATTTTTTTTTAGATTTTTTATTTATTTATTTGACACAGAGAGAGAGAGATCACAAGTAGGCAGAGAGGCAGGCAGAAAGAGGGAGAAACAAGCTCCCTGCTGGGCAGAAAACCCGATGTGGGGCTCGATCCCAGGACCCTGAGATCATGACCTGAGCTGAAGGCAGAGGCTTAACCCACTGAGCCACCCAGGTACCTGAAAGTTGATAGCATTTTTAATTCATTAAAAGTTTATGCTGTTTCATTAATAGATAATTATATTTAGTGAAAAGAGCTGAACAACATCCTTCTTTCAATTATGTATGTATAATCACTGATAATGAACTGTCAGTGAATGAACATCACCATATTTGCTTTTTTAATGAAGATGCACCTTTCCCCACATGGATTCAAACACATATCTATATTAGGATTTGTAACTTTTACTTTAAGTACTACTGTCCAGAAATATGACATCATAATCTTAGGAGAAATTACAAACCATGACTTTTCTTGTTTTCCATATATAATTGCAAATGTAGAGAACAGAGCATAGAACAATTGGGTCTTTTAACCAGTGTGTATTATTCAAAGATAAAAGAACCAATGAAACTTAAGTAGTCAGTTTAATATAATACTTTTTGCAAAATTATTGTAGTAATCATATGAAGAAATAAAAACAAATCGTGTGTTACACAAAATATATAAATCAAAAGCAATTGTCATATGAAGTAAATGATAATTTTATATGTCCTTTAACACTGATATAGAAGAATGCAGAGCTGTCACATCAGACACACAAGAAACAAGGATTTTACCTGGTATAAAATTGACTAATAATTTCAGAAGCAGTTCAGTGTGCTATTTGAGCCATCATCTCCTCATATTTAATTTCTTCACATATTTGAATATATATATATTCAAGTGCTAGTACATATGAAGCACAATGTGGAACACTAGTCATTTTTACCTATTAGGCCATTATTTTAATTAGTAAATCATAGAATTTAAAATTAATAATAGCACATCATAATCAATCAATTTTTTTAACATTTGCTTAAGTGAATTGTTAACTTTTTAGAACTCTTTAAAGAAACAAATATACTTTATACTTTATTTTGCCTATGTTTGAACATTTTAAAAAATGTTAGTTACAAATATGACATTGGTTAGTTCCTGTGAATTTAAAATATAGACCTTTTACAGACATCTATCAGTATAGGTTCATTGCATTGATTCTGATATTTTGTATTTTTGAAAGATATATAATAAAATTTTCAAATCTGGCTTCTTATGAAACTTTAGATGTATATCTAACTGTATATTGTTTCCTATTACTTTAATTTCTTTTGTTCTTCCTTTTTACTTCTAAAATGTCCTTTTTATATTAAAATAAAAACTTATTTTTAACCTCAGTTAAAGGTGATTTTATTTTACTAATTTGGGTTTTTGCGACCATTTCTGTCAAGTTTAAATGGACCTTCCCTTTCCCAGGTGAAGTGGCACTGAGCAGACATTGGCTTGTATGGACGCTTTTTCAGGTCAGTTTTTTCTCAGACACCAACTATATAAAATGTTGTCAAAATTCAACTCTGCTTCAAAGAGTCCATATATTGTTTGTGGCAATAGTCTGTAATAAATAATCCATTTGTATATCCATGTTATTTTATCCCAAATTAAATCAGTATGATGTTAATTTCTACAAAAAGTATCTAAAATAAAAAACATATTAGAGGTATTATGACCAAGTAAAATTGTCTATTCCTTTTATTTGTGTGTTCAACAAGTATATACTCAATATTTTCTTGACATTGTGTTACATATACACACAAAAAAGATGAGTATGTGAAATGTAGTCTCTGGGATCTTGGTCTAATATCTAGGATTAAATATATTTGCAAGCCTATAACATATCAGGTTTTACAAATAGGAGAATAATGTATTTCCTATGGAAACTGATCCACAAATGACAGGGATTGATACAGTTTCTATATTTCTTTCAGATTTTAAGTGTATTGCTCAAGTCCCTATGAATGCTTCCAGTGGACAAATACCTTCCCCTTACAGAACTCCTTTGACCTAAATTGTCAGAAACCCCAGGCTTTCATGGTTGAAAGAGACTGAAGTCATGATTTGGTATGGCAATACTTTGGGATTCTAAAAGTTAATTTATAAATTATAAACAAAGTATTATTTTACAACAGTATCATATATTGGTCATAATTTAGTGGCAAGACCATAGGTATTTAAGGAATGTGCAATAAAGTAAGGCACAAAGTCACAGCAGTAACAGTGATTAATTAATAGCATTAAGAATGCAGGGCCAAAGGTTCTAATCATTCATACATATTTCTCATATTGTTCTCTCAGTTCATAATCTCTTTGGCAGATTGATTTTTTCCTATTATTCCCACTTAAGTATTATTGTTCTCATGCTTCTCTAAACTTTCTTCTTTTGTACTCTGCTTCCTGTCCTTTGGGGAACTTGCCCACACCCATACTATGGCAAGTAGAATCCCTTTCCTTTGAGTGTGGGACAGACCTGTGAAATCATAGGATATCACTCCCCTGAGTCTATTCCATAGCCAAAGGGATTTTTAAGATATATTTACGTCCCTCATCAAATAACTTCAAAATGGGAGAGATTCTCCCGCTGGCCTTGGAGAAAGAAACTACTGCTAGAGATCCATACAGAAGAAAATAGAGGATGACCTCTTAAAACAGAGAGCAGGCCCACTGGCAGCTAGGAAGACAGCAACTCAGTCCTACAGCTTTCACAAACTAAACTATACCAACACCCAGTGAGACTAGAGGACACCCCGACACACGGATGTGACTGTAGCCCTGGTAACCAATACCTTCTTACGGTCTGGATAGAGACTTAACCAAAGAAATCCTGACAGAGAGCTCAGCTGAGCCCAGCACACACTTCTGACCTACAGAACTGTGAGATAACAAATGGATATTTTTCAAACATCTACATTTTTGATAATTTGTTTTTCAGCATAGAGAACTAATATGTATAGCTTTAATTGTAGCCCCCAAACTTAATAAATCCCAAAACTAACAGGCAAAGGTCTCCTCAGAGCTCCAAAATAATATTCAGGGGTTTTCCATCATCTCCACTTTGATGCTCCAGAGATGGTCACAAACTAACATGATTCAAACAGAACTCTGTCTCTTCTCAACTGAACTCTGCACTTTGTTCCTCTATTTAGTGAAGAGGTCCATTATCTACCATCAAGCCAGAAATATAACAAGGCAGTCATTTATAATGACTCTCTCTACTTCATTCTTTTTTGTTTTAAGGTTTCACTTAGTTGAGAGAGAAAGAGAGCGAGAGAGATTACAGAGGGAGAGAGAGAAGCAGACTCGCCACTGAATGGAAAGCCATATGTAAGGCTTGACCCCAGGACTCCAAGATCTTGACTGGAGCCAAAGGCAGATGCTTAACCAACTGAGCCATCCAGGCACCCCACTACCTCATTCTTTATAGCTATTTAAAACATGGATTCCTATGCATTTTCCCACTTTAACATTTCTTAAACCAAACCACATCCTTCTCTCCTACTGTCATATCTTGTTCAGTCTCCCCTCAGGGCTTACCTCAAAGTGTTGCTATACAGACTACTGACTGGTTCTCCTGACCATTTCCTGTCCCCTGTCTTAAGCATTCTGCAGTCTGTTGCTAGTGTAACGTTTCTATGATGTAAACATAAATCCCTATTTAAAACACCATAATGCTTCCCCGGTGTCTTCAGGAAAAAAAATACAAATTTCATAATATCATTTATAAGTTCCCTTGTGATCTTGCTGCCACAAATCTCTTGGTCATCATATCTTGGCATTATTCTTCCTCATACTCCTTACCCAGTCTTTTTAGAACACTGTGTCTCTTTTACTTTCAAAAGTTAATGATGCCATTCCTAGTCTCTTCCTTGGAAATACATTTTATTTTCTCTAACATATTTGTCTTCATAACAAAGCAGAGTGTTTCTTAACAACGTACTAACTCATTTGTTAATAACTCATTCCATTTTATTATAAGAGTTCCCATAAAATAGCATTGCACTGACAGTCTCTGAAATTCTGACCATGCTGATTCCAATTTACAGGGCTACCTTGGTGGTGTTTCCTTTTCTTTCAGAGTTCTTTTCTAACACTGGCCGACCCACCCCCCTCCCTTGGGATATAGGCTATCATCTGGCCTGGATCTTCAATACAGGGCCACTCTATGATCCAGTATTCTTCCTCAGTACAAATCATACTTGCCAACACCAAGCACATCTCCTAAAGGGCTTGCTCTCAGGATGCTGTAATCTGGAAAACTACTTTCTAAACATGTCATCACCTGGCGTCTGTTATAATACCACTGCAATGCCTTCCAGCTCTCAACTGTATTTGTTTGTAAATTGAAATGTTAGTTTATAACTTTGAAGAGTAATGGGAAAGCATATAAAGAAAACGACCAACTTATTTAAACCAAATCTCAGAAGTTGTCAGAAAATTAGAAGAAAGAGGCCTGGACACAAACTGGATGAATTTCATTAGCTCTTACAATTACTTGTTCCTATAATTACTCTTTAAGCTTTCTTCACCTGTAATGCTAGCATCAGAGTAAATCATCTCTATGTAGCTTTAGATATGTTATTTATCTTTAAAACCATAGGCCCAACAAAAAGCCTAAGCCTGAAAGATGTTTGGATCCTGGAGCTCTCCTGACAACCCACAATTCATCTCATTTAAGCCACCCACTCTGGTTATCCCAAGTTCGTATATAATTTGTTACTTGCTCCACGTTGAAGGTGACATCTGCTAAAAATACCAAACTGCACAAAAGGAAAACACCTATTAAATCTACCACTCCAGTTATTTGATTCATTATACGAGACAGAAGTAGAAGTCTCTGGTGATCTAGGACATATTTTCTTCCCTTTAGACTTAAAAAAAAAAAAAAAAAAGATGAAAACTTCTCCCACGACAGAAAAATTGTCCCTCAGAATAGAAAGTAGCACAAAATGATATACTCCAGGGATCAGAAAGAGAGAATATATTTCATGCTTTTTCCTACTATATTAACTCCATGCAGCTCTTCACAGTCACATTTAGTCAATAGTCATTGAATGTTTACCATTTCTATGCCCAATGCTGTGAAAGGTGCATCAGCCAGGAGGCACCTGTACACAGCAGTGAGTAATGGATAGCAATGACAGGCTGCCTGGGGGTAGTAAGGGAGAAAAGAAGAACATATTTTTATACCGAAAAAAAAAATCTAGCAAAAATGATTAATTCTCAAGCTTCCAAGAAATTTTATTTGGTACTAAGCTCTATAAATCATGAATTCCACCCAAGAAAAGTTTTCATCATTCAGTTAAATCACAGTTGAGAGATTTGCTTAGAATTTATCATTTAGATCACAGCTGAAAAAGTAAATAGATTTAAATCCTTTGAATCTGAGTGGAACTGCATATGCAAGAGTTCTTTTCTTGACATCTTGTTTGCACTGAGTGTGTAGAAATGATTTGCTATCATTGTGCTCACAGAGAGCTACAAACATAGGTTCCTAACCAGAGGCCACAGTAAATACCACCTGGCTACTTACATAAAAAGTAAGCGCTAGGATGAAGCTGGCATCAATAGATATTTTTAATTGTAGTTGTTAACTGTATACAAACAATTTTGCTTTACTTTACCATTAACATTTTTTAATAAGGAGAGTTTTCAGTTATATAAATTAAAAATTCCTGGGAATGTTTTCTGTTATCTTATACAATATTGAATTATTCTGTTTTGCACAGATTAACAAATCTAGTGGTCTCTTAACCAAATGGCATATATTAATGTAATCAGTTACATCTTCCTTATGCAAAAGCTCATCTACTCTCATCGAATCCATTCCAAGCACTGTTAGGAAAAAAAATCTGCAAAAGATATAAAGTATTCTGCATGCACTCTGTTCTTAATCAACAAGAACATCTTTAAAATGAAGAAAATATTTATCCTTCATTAGTACTTTCATTGCCAGGGTATGAATGAAGTTTGAATATTGGTGGAAATAAGTTTTGTGTTACATTATTTTAGGATTGCACAATTACAGAATTTGTTTAGTTAAAAAACACTTCAATATACATCCCCAGCCATCTAAACAATTAATTTATGAGTACAGAAATGATAAAGTCTACTCTACAACTATTTTGGTATTAAAGGTACAGGAGAATATTTTTATAATTTTCGGTTAAATGGAAAAAGCCAGAAATGAAAAGATTGATGCATTTGACTACATGTAAACAAAAAACTAGGTTCTGAAAATACAGTGGTGTTGTAAAGATAAAAAACACAATTTAAATTTTTTGTTCTTTCCTTGGTAATCTATTATAAATTAACAATGCACCTAATAAAATTAGGGGTGACTGGGTGACTCAGGGGATTAAACCTCTGCCTTCAGCTCAGGTCATGATCTCAGGGTCCTGGGATTGAGTCCCGCATTGGGTTCTGCTCAGCAAGGAGGCTGCTTCCCCCCTCTCTCTGCCTGCTTCTCTGCCTACTTGTGATCTGTCAAATAAATAAATAAAATCTTTTTTAAAAATGTGGAATTAGTAACAACATTATATATTGTTCTTTACAAACTCTAACCCACTATAAATTTTAATAGAACAAATTTCTCTCTCTACCTTTTTTTTTTTTTTGACTGTGAAGAGGAAATTATATACAAGTGTTTTACAAATTGTTTTAATTTTATAGTTCATGGTAGGAGGCACTTGTAACCTTGGAACAGATGAGGGTCTTGATGTTCCTGACTTATCCTTCAGAGGTCTGTAATGTCCATGAACTTGCATATTTGCATATGCCGTGAAGCTAACACTGAATTTTCAAGTCATAGATATAGGATAGGAGATTCCAATAAGGGTATACTACAACTATGAGATGACAAATTTAATAATATTTCAGGTTATTTTTATATAATGGACTTATTACCTAAAAATCTGCTTATAGATAATGTTATACTACTACTGAAGAAAAATTAAAGATCAAGATGCTCTACAGTGGTTATTGGTTTCTACAAAGCTAAAATTCAGTGAACAATAATTTAATTCTCTTTGTTGTATCACCTTTATGCATCTATGTACAGAACAACAAAAATAATAATGTCAACGGATTGATTATGTGAAAATTAATAATCAAACTCAGTTTACAAATTCAAGTTAAATTATTTTTTACAATATTCTACATCAAATTATTAATTATAAGGATTTTATTTCTGTGTTCTTTCTAATCACTTCATATATTATGCCCAAAGTTACTAAAAGTATTTAAATGTGTGTGCGTGTCAAATTTTTAGGAGTGAATAGTTGCCTATGATAACATTTTGCAAATATTAACTTATGTAAAAATCAACTGGTAACTTCAGAAATGATGGAATAGGTGGATTACATCAACTCTTTCACTGAGAACTAGAAGAGTTGGAGTTAATATAAAGAGTATATTTATCTCAGGGCATAAGAAAGGGGCCACAAACTATAGAAAAAAATGTAGGAAAGTGAGTGCAGTATGGGAACTGCTAGATACTACAGGGCACCTTCTCATTCCAATGGCATAACCCAAAGGCTGAGAAGTAAGCAAGGTCTTCTGTTAGCTCACCATACCACCAAGACATATACTGAAGTACATGGCTTAGCAAAGGGAGTGGTACCTGGAAAATACTCAAGCTTTAAATAATATTTGGAGATAAGAACTAACTCCTGGTTTCCCACGACCTAAATCCTTGATCAGTTTATGGTGATGCAAAAATGCTTGTGCTATTTGCCTAGCTACCTATTAGAGAAAACAAGTAAATGCTTTTTGGTATAAATATTATCAAAAGCCACAAATTATTAAGAATTTTTCAGATAAAATGAGAAACACACAGAAATAAGACTAGGACAAAGAAAATGATGAAAAAACAAGAATAGAGGAAAAATGATTGAAAAAATTATCCAGGCATTCAGGTGGTGATATCAGACACAGACTTTTTAAAGGATTATGCTTGGAGCACCATGGCGACTCAGACAGTTAAGCATCAGACTCTTGATTTCTGCTCAGGTCATGATCTCAGGGTCCTGAGATCAAGTCCGGCTTGAGCTTCCATGTTAGGTGTGGAGCTTACTTGAGATTCTCATTCTCTCTACACCCATTCCCCCACCCACATGCACTCTCTCTCGCTCTAAGTAAAGAAAGGAAAGAAGGAAGGAGGGAAGGAAGAAAGGAAGGAAGAAAGAAAGGATCCTGCTTACCAAATTAAAAGAAAAGACAAAAAGCTTTATATATCAAACAACAACAACAATGAAATTCATGAACTGAAAGAAAATATAGGTTAAACACGTAATGTTTAGAGTCAGTACTCCTGAAAAAAGAAAGAATTCAATAATCTTGAATATGGACCAGAGGGAAAAAAAGTACATTTAAACATGAAGAGACAATACAAAAGTAAACCCATAGAGAGTATCATATATAAATGACATGTGAAAGGAGACTATTTCTAATAATTGTAAGGAATTGGAATCTTAAAAAAAAAAAGAAGGAGAAAGTAAGGATATGCAGTATCTTCAGATAATGGATGACAGTTTTCCAAAAGTGATGAAAAACATTCATCTTTGACTTCAACATGTCCTACTAATCCAAAGCTTCATAAATATAAATAAAGCCACACCAGGGAACATCATTATAAAACTGCTGAACACTAAAGATACACAGAAAAGGAAAGATCTTTAAATTAAACAGTCAAAAGGATATAACCCTGCAAATTATAGCAAAGAAATAAAAAGAGATTGAACTCCTATGGCAATAGAAAATATATTCTATTCCACCCTTAGCATCATATATTCTATGACATCCTTATGTCATATATTACATATACATTCTTTATGTGTCTCACATACAATTTATAACTTGGATGTATAAGTGATGAATCACTAGATTCTACATCTGAAATCAACTTTACCATATGTATTAACCAACTAGAACTTAAATGAAAACTTGAAATAATAAATTAATAAGTAAATAAATAGTTAAACTAAAAAAATAGTTCTCTCTCTCTCTCTAATGTATATTAAACATATACATTAAATATATACATTAGAGAGAGAGTAGCAGGGCAGTGGGGTAGGGGAAAAGAGGGAGATGGAGAGAGAGAGAGAATCCCAAGCAAGCTGCTCACCCAGCACAGAGCCCAACTTGGGTCTCCATCTCATGACTCTGAGATCATGACCCAAGCCAAAATCAAGTGTCAGACACAACCACCTGCACCATCCATCTGCCCCAGTTCTGTGTATTTCCTCACATATTTACCATTTTCAGGGATCTTTATTACTTTCTATATCTGGGTTTAGACCAGGTATGATTTCAGCTTGAAGAACTACTTTTAGTATTCCTCGTAATGCAATTCTGTTTGGGCTTTTATTGGTTTTCTATGTTGCCATACAAATCGGCAAAAACTTAATGGCTTCAAACATATTCATTATTCTACACTCTGGCTTCAGAAGGCCAAGTAGGCTTGTCTACATTCTCTGCTAGAGTTGCACAAGGCCAAAATCCAGATGTCAGCCAGGCTGTACTCTTCTCTGGAGGCTCCATGGAAGAATCTACATCCAGATTCACGCAAATCCAATTCCTAAAGGCTGATAACCTCTTTCACCCTCACCTACTAGAGGGGATCTCCCTGGTTCTCATTTGAGACCCTCTCCATCACGAAAGCAGCAATCATGTGTTGAATCCTTCTCATGTCTGATACTCTACCATCCCCTTCTGACTTCTTCTCTTGTTGTTTAGAAGCATGTGTGATTGTACTGGGTACACCCATATAATCTAAAATATTCTCCTGTTATAAAAATCAGCAAAAGTCCCTTTTATATATCAAACAACAAGGTAATATGGTCAAAATCCCCATGATTAAAGAGCATGGAAGCATAATTCTGCCTATCACAAAGCTGAATTCTGTCATTAAAAAAAAAAAGTTATCTGAACACGTGTTTATGTTCTCCTCATTTTTTAATAAATTTAAATGGATGTAGAATTATGGGTTGATAAAGTTTATAAAATTTTTGTCAGAACTTTAAGGATATTAATCCACTGTCTTCTGGCTGCCCATGTTTATGATGAGACTTTATAGATCATGTGTATCAATGTTTACCTAAATGGAAATTTTTTTTTCTCTAGATACATTCAATATTTTCTATGTTTCTTTGCCTTTTACCAATTTGACTATGATGTCCCTTGGTTTTTCTTTGTAACTTCTATGCTATTTTGAGTTTGCTGAGATTCTTGCATCTGTGTTTTTGTACTTAATTACATTCAGTAAATTGAGGTGATTATTTCTACAAAACTGTTTTCTACCTTCTTGTCTTTCTGCTCAATACTGTCCCTCACTAATGCTCTGTTCTTTTTTTTTAAATTATTTCTTACTCGGTGTCCTACAGACTGCAGAAAATCTATTGACCTGCTTTCATATTTACTGAAGTTTTTTTCTACTATTATTATGACCATTTAGGAACATTTCATTTCCCATATTATAAATTCCAGTTTCTATTTTTACCTATTATCCCTCATATAATAATTTGTCATAATAATTACTATTTTTTTAAGTAGGGTCCATATCCAGTGTGGAGCCCAATGCAGGGCTTTAACTCACAACTCTGAAATCAAGACTTGAGCTGAGATCAAGGGTCAGATGCTTAATCAACCAAGCCACCCAGGCTCCCTAATGTCATAATTATTATTTTTTATCTTGAACAGTTTGCATATATTTACCATAGCTCTTTTAAAGCTTTGTCTGCTAATCCAAAATCTGGCTCATCTCAGCATTTGTTGCTTTAAATCATGGAATATCTCAACGGTTTTTGTTTTTTTTTTTTAGGTTTAGTTAACTTTTAATCATATATTCAATATTAGGGATGGAATGCTTTGCGCAAATGGTGATGAAAAAGAAACCCTGAATAAATATGTAGAAAAACATGAACCTTTACATCTACTTCAGAGGATGTATAAAAATGTGTAACAGATCAGAGACCTAAATGTAAATGTCATACTGTAAAGTTCAAAGGAGCAAGCTTAAAGAAAATACCTTCACAATCTTCACATAGGCACAATCAGTAAGAAGAGAAAAATGGGCAAATACTTGAATAAGCACTCATAAAAGAAGAAAACCAAGAGCCTGTGTTACATGCTTCCTTTAGATCATTAAATCAGGGAAATAAAATGAAAAATGGAGAGATAATATTATAGAGCATCAGGATGTCTAAATTTAAAAAGCCGTGATACCACATGTTGGTGAGAAAGTGGAAGAACTGAACCTCTTACTCTGTTGGTGAAATGCAAATTTGTTTAATTATTTAGAAAAGAAAAAGTTTGACATTTTTTAAAATTAATTTATTTTAGACAGAGATATGGCAAGTGGCACGGGGAGGGTCACAGAGGGGGAGAAGTAGACTCTGCTGAGCAGGGAGCCTGACATGGGACAAATCTCACAACCCTGACATCTTGACCTGAGCAGAAATCAAGTGTTGGTCACTCAGCTAAGTCACTCAGGTACCCCTGTTTGACATCCTCTTATAAAACTGAATACATGTCTACTCTCTGACCCAGGAATTCCACCTCTAGGCATATAAGATAATTTATTTTCTCACTTTAAGTCACAGATATGACTGAAACATCTAATAGCAAAGCCTCATACCCCCTAAAGCTTCTTTCTAGGCTTTTTTCTATATGGTATTAATTTATAGACTCAGGATTGTAAATTTTAACAAAATAGATATTTTAAAGACTTGCCTTTGGTTTGAAGAACACCACTTCTGCAGATGTGATAACTTATCTGTCAAATATTTATTGTCTTTACTAATCATTACTATTTAAGAAAAGCAACTTTGGATGACAATCAAATTGAAGGCATGTTTTGTAGAGATTGAACTCAATAAAATAACATTTCAACAAAATTTTAACATAATTTTAAGTTTCTAGGACACCAAAGAAATATTTATTCTAACTATAAACCACAACCAAATACAAACAGCCACCCTCCTTACAATATTCTTTCTAACCCATTTTTCCTTCTCTTCCACACTACAGCTGATCAACAAAATGTTTTTCTCCTCTTCCACATTCTAAAAAATTTTTCAATCAACTCAGCCAAAATAGAATTCCAGGTCCTTCTCTCTGGTTATATCTCTGTCTGTTTCTCTCTGTTTCTGTCTCTGTCTCTCTCTCTCTCTCTCCAGTACTCTCCCAAGTATGATTTTAGTTCTCATGACCTTTGGGCTTCTATGCATTTAACTGCCCATTCTCTTTCACTTAATGATGGGCAGAGTGTCAGTTTTCACAATATTCATATTTTCCAGTGATTAGTTGAACCCAATAACCACAATTCAAAACCTAATGACAAAAACTGATTAGCAATGCATTTGTAGACCAAGTTTTGACACAGTTACCAGGAGTTTCTGGATGCTTCTGGGAAAAGTTTCCCATCTTATCAAAAGAGATACAAGAAAGAGAAAGACATTCTATGTCTGCATATACTTGCAAATGCTGTAGTCATCTTTCATCAATGTGGAGAAAAAGTAAACAGATGACAAAGTAGGCAGAAATTCTGTGTCAGTCAGTACTTATATCTGCCTGCCAATGGACCACCATTAACTCCTCTATTAATTACAAATACAAAACAAAACAAAAAATATTGTTTAAACTAAAAGAACTGAAGGTTATTATTTATAATAGAATTCTTTCTAATTGAAATAAGAGATCTTTATAATAAAGACCAAGCATGATTGAGCAGTAAGGTATATTTCTCAGAAGAATGAGAGAATGTGCATGGGTAAGACCACATGGTTAATGGAAAGACAAGGTATGAGAGGGAATGATAAATGCCCCCATAAAAATCTGGAGGAATGAGAAGGGAAAGACAGTAAATGGTCCTACACTATTTTGTGTTTGTAATATAATAAAAGTGATAACTTCGTTTAATGAAATAAATGATAAAACTGTGTTTTCTTAATCATCAAATGAACGTCAGAATTATATATTAAATTAATATAAAATAGTACTGCTTAAAAATTTGGCATTTTTTAAATTAATTAATTTATTTCTTTGACAGACAGATTACAAGTAGGCAGAGAGGCAGGCAGAGAGAGAGAGAGAGAGAGGAGGAAACAGGCTCCCTGCTGAGCAGGGAGCCCGATGCAGGGCTCGATCCCAGGACCCTGAGATCATGACCTGAGCCGAAGGCAGAGGCTTTAACCCACTGAGCCACCCAGGTGCCCCCCATTTGGCAGTTTTTAAAAAAAGTTTAGCTTCATTTTATATAATCCAAGTAACATTTACTTGCACAGTTTTTGCATTTCCTCCCCACATTGATAGATATCTAAAACAGCCTCAGTAACAAGTCTTTAATTATCACAATTCTGTATTAATGAAGAAAAATTAACCTATCTAAATTAACCCATCTCTATTATTCAGTGGCTAGAGTGCAGTTTAGATGTTTGAAAATGTGCTGTCTTAGAACAAGATAAAACTAATTATACTTGTGTGTTAATGGGCAAATTAATTTTATGTGGTCAATATTGTTTTAAACCTCACAATTAATTATTTTACAGGGACAAGAGTTTTATAAAGGACATGACATGCTACATCTTATTTGAAAGATGAAATTTTGATATTGTTGAATTCTCAACTAAAGATTTAAAGAAAATACATTATGTTTAATTTTGCTGCATTTTTGTTATAATTGGATTTATCTATACAGTAAAAAAATTGCCAGTTGAAGTCTGTATGAAAGAAATCAAACCTATGGCTGCATCTAACTATTTTTCTAATTACCTGAGACTTACTTACATATTTAGAATAACAGAATAAACCATACATCTCACAAGCATTGTTTATATGTTTGTATTTATCTAGTAGATGAAATATTCAGATACATTAATAACTTAATTTTAAAATGAGTATTGATCTCAAGTACATACAAAATCAATTTATTTTCTTTGAATTTTTCATGACATTTATTATACTCATGGGTTTTATATTTTCAAACTGAAAAAGACTGAGATTTTAAAATTATGATAGTAAATAAAAATGTTTATCTTTCCCCCCTCTCATCTTTGCAATGATGGAGTAAGATGGACTGAATTTGGCCTTCTGTTTTAAATAACTAAACAAAATGTACTTAACTGTGTTCAGACAATAGACAACAGGGAGTGTGGGGCTGTAATACTGAAAAAAGGAAAAATGAGGTGAACCTGAGATTGTCCAGGCTTCATGCCAGGGGGCATATTCTGAATCACAGGGCAGGAAAGAAGATCAATAGAGTGTGGCAGTCTTACTAAATTGAGGAGACACAGATCAGAGTTCATAGATGTAGCTGCAGGTGGTGGGACAGAGATCTAAAGAGAGGGAAATAGTCAAGAAAAGAACTTCAAAAGTCTGCATTCCCTTGAATCTTTATTGAATATTAAGATATTCATGTATAGGACCTAACTCCACAGGGTGATACAACGGAGTGAGTAGCTGGAAGCTGAATCGTTCCCAGAAGTTGCAAAGAGCTGGGAACTGTTTCTGCCCCCCCCCCCCCGCCCGGATCACAAAGTCTTCAGTAATCAAATACAACATTGACTAGAAACTCCAGAGGGTCATGCCTAAGTAATGAAAATAAATTACTCAGAGAGTAAATGTTATCTTAGACAATCTTAAGAAAACATTAAAATAAGCCTCAATGATCATACAGAAATAAAAGTAACTTAATAGCCAATCAGAAAAAAGAAACAAACATTTATTAAACAAAACTAAAAAGGTCAGAAGATGTTCAACGACAGTAAGTTACTAGACATGCTAAGAAATGGGAAAATGTGAAAAATAACCTGTAGAAAGAAACCCAAACATGATATAGTAGAATAAGTTGACAAAACAATAAATGTATCAAAGGTAAAATGAAGATTTTCAAAAAAATTCATGAACATTAAGAGGAAGGAAATGGAGGATATAAAAAAGATCCAAATTTACTATCTAAACTTAAAAATCTTTTTTTTTTCATTAAATGTATTCCCACTTATTATATCCGCTTTTGTTGCCTATGCTTGTGGTATCATACCCAATAAACCATTGCCAAGACCAATGTCAAGAAGCTTCTCACTATGTTTTCTCTTCTAGGAGTTTTAGTTTCAGATCCCAAGTTTAAGTCTTTAATTTTATGTTTATTTTTGCATGTGATAAAAAGATTCAATTTTACTTTTTTGCATGTGGATATCCAGTTTTTCCAATATTATTTGTTGAAAAGGCTATCCTTTCCATATGGTGTGTTCTTGTCAACCTTGTCAAAAATCAGTTGACCATATATGTGTGGGTTTATTTTTGAACTCTATATTCTTTTCTAGTGGTCTATATGTCTCTCTTAATGACAGTATAATATTGTTTTCATTGCTATAGCTTTACCAACCCAAGAATCTATTGACAGATCCATATATAAAGAAAATATATATACATTTATCATAGAAATATCATTTAGCTTTAAAAAAAAAAGATAGAAATCCTGTCATTTGTGACAACACAGATGAATTTGGAGGACATCCTACTAAATGAAATAAATATCATTGCAGAAGGACAAATATTGCAGGATTCCACTAACATGAGTTATTTAAAGTAATCCAGCTCAGAAGAAAGGAAAGCAATAATGATGGTCAGAGCTGGAGAATGAAGAAATGAGGAGTTGTTATTCAGTGGCTATGAAGTTTCAGTTATGCTGAGTAAGTTCTATAGATCTGCTGTTCAACAGGGTATCTATAGTTAACAATATGGTACTGTGCACATCAACACTTGTTAAGAAGGTAGATAGATCTCATGTTAAGTATTCTTACATACACACACCAAAAAATCCAAATGAAAAGCAACAAATAATGGAAAGAAGTAATTTCTGGGAAAAGTTGGATATATCTGTTAATTAATTGTGGTGTTGGTATCATGCTGTCTGCATGTCCAAATTCATCAAATTTCACACATTAAATATATACAGTTCCTTGTATATCAACTAAAACTCAATAAAGCTATTACAAATAAATGAACAGAAGAAAAAATCCACTGGGTATGATTAATGGCATAGTAGACTCTGAAGAATAAATTAAATAAACCTGAAAAGCAATGGAAATTATTCACATGGAACATAGACAGGAATAAAGACAGAAAATAATGACAAGTCTTAGTAATCTGTGGGCCAGTAACATTTGGTTGAGCATATCTCTGATTGGTGTCCAAGAAGGCCAGAGTAGAAAGATAACATTTTTTTTTCAAAATATGACTAATAATCAAAAGCATAAAATCTATGTGTCAAAGAAACTCAACAATATGAAAATAAAATAAACAGAATAACAAACGTTAAAATTAATACAAGCTTCTTATGAGAAACTATATACACCAAGAAGGGATGGCAGTACTATCGTTAGGAACAAAACAAAGAATTTCTCAATAAAGTACATTTATTATTCTTATGGATATAGAATATATATCACATCCAGTTAAAACATATTTTAAAATGAAGAGAAAAAAGACCTTTGTTAGATGATTGGAACTAAGGGAAGATGATGCTAGCAGACTTTCACTATGAAACATGTTAAAGGAATTTTGACAAGAAATCTTAAAGAAAAAAAAAGACAGTAGACAAAACATGGAATTATACAAAGGGATAGAATACCATAAGTGGTATATGTTTAGGTAAATACATATAAAAATATCATTTCACTTCTCGATATTTAGAAAGTTATTTATTTTTAGCAATTATTTTAAACAAATAATCCAATTAAAAAATGGGCGGAGGACCTGAATAGACAGACATTTTTCCAAAGAAACATACAGATGGCCAGCAGAAACATGAAAGGATGTTCAACATCACTAATCATCAGGGAAATGCAAATCAAGCTATAATGAGATATAACCTCACATCTGTCAAAATGGCTAGAATCAAACAGAAGAAATAACAAGTGTTGGTAAATGTGTGAAGAAAGGGAACCATTGGGCACTGTTGATGGGAATGCAAATCAGTGCAGCCATTGTGGAGAACAGTACGGAGGTTCCTCAAAAAATTAAAAATAGAATAACCATATGATCTCATAATCCCATTATCCATTCTCTACCCAAAGGAAACAAAAATACTAATTTGAAAAGATATATGCACCTCTGTGCTTATTATGGCATCATTTATAATAGCCAAGATATGGAGCAACCTGAGTGTCCATCAATAGATAAATGGATAAAGAAGATATGAGATATCCATACATATACATGCAGGGGAATATTACTCAGTCATAAAAAGAATGAGATTCTGCAGGAAGCAAGATGGTGGAGGAGTAAAAAACTGAAATAGCATTAGGTCCTAGGAGTTCAGCTAGATAGTTATCAAACAATTCCAAACACCTATAAACTCCACAGGAGATAAAAGTAAAGAAACAAAAAATCACTTTTGGGAAGGTAGGACATGTGGAAAAGTGAATCCCATTCAAGGAAAGATAAAACACGGGGGGAGGGGCCAGCTCCCAGCAAGCAGTGGAGTAGCAGAGCACAAAAGCAGAACTTTTAGAAGTTTGATCCACTGAGGGACGTTGCTCCAGAGACTAAGCAGGGGTGGAGCCCTCAGAGCTCTATGGAAAGCATTCAGGGAACAAAAGCTACCAAGAATGAACCCAAGCAGATTACTTAGCCTGGCCCTGGAAAGGCAGTGCAATTCTACCTGGGAAAAGACATTTGATATTTACTGCAACAAGCCCCTCCCCAAAAAGATCAGCAAGAACATCCAGCCAAGATCAAGTTAACGTATTAACAAGAACTGCAGAACTCGGGAACTAGGGGAAAGCAACTAATAGAAGTCATGACATTTTGCCCTTGATCCTTTAGTCTTGCAAAGCTAATTTTTTTTTTAAATTTTACTATTTTCTTATTCTATTTTTTTAACTTTTCCTCTTTTAATGCTTTCTAACTATTTTATCTTATCAATAACTTTTTTAAATAATCTTTTAAAGTTTTCATTGTTATAGTCATATTTTATCCCTTCATTGTATTTAACCTTACTTTTTATATACATACAGGTTTTTTTCTTTACAATTTTGGGATATAATTTCTTCTAATAGAACAAAATGTACCCTAAATCTAGCTCCAGCGTGATCACATTCTCTCTTTTTTTTCTTTTTCCAACCAATTTATCTTATCCATTCTTCGGAATAGTTTTGAATTTTCATCTTTACAGTCATATTCCATCCTTCATCGTGTTTACCCTTATTTTTATATATATGTAACTTTTTCTTTCTTTAAAATTTTGGAAGCTTCTTCTAAGAGATTGGTATAACCCAAAGTCAAGTGGATGTGGCTCTGTTCTATTAGCCAGTCTAATATATTATGTGTGTGTGTGTATATATATATACACACACATATGTATATATGATATACTTTTATATATAAAAGTGAAATATATAT
>NC_081568.1:23659414-23958557 GCF_022355385.1 Mustela nigripes
TTTAAATTCTTTTTCCCCCTTTATTCTCCCCCCAGTTTTAGGTCTCTTCTAATTTAGTTAATGTATATTTTCCTGGGGTCTTTACAACCCTTTTGGTATTTTACTCTATCATCCATATATTCTTATCTGGATAAAATGACAAGGTGGAAAAACTCACCACAAAAGAAAAAAGAGGCAGTACCAATGGCTAGGGACCTAATCAATATGGACATTGGTAATATGTCAGAACAAGAGTTCAGCATGACCATTATCAAGGTGCTAGCTAGGCTTGAAAAAGGCATGGAAGATATTAGAGAATTGCTTTCATGAGAAATAAAATCCCTTTCTGGAGAAATAATAAAACTAAAATCTAACCAAGTTGAAATTTTAAAAAAAGCTATTAATGAGGTGCAATCAAAAATGGAGGATAAATAAGGCATAAAAGAGAACTAGCAAAAAAGAAGACCAAATGGCAGAAAATAAAGAAGCTGAGCAAGGGAGAGACAAACAAGTACTGGAACATGAGTGGAGAATTCAAGAGATAAGTGATACCATAAGACAAAACAATATTAGAATAATTGGGATCCCAGAAGAAGAAGAAAGAGAGAGAAGGGCACAAAGTATAATGGAGCAAATTATAGTAGAGAATTTCCCAAATATGGCAAAGGGAACAAGCATCAAAATCCAGGAGGCACAGAGAACTCCCATCAAAATCAATAAAAATAGGTCCACACCCCGTCATCTAATACTAACACTTACAAGTCTTAGTGACAAAGAGAAAATCCTGAAACAGCTCAGGACAAGAGGTCTGTATCATACAATGGTAGAAATATTAGATTGGCAGCAGACTTATCCAAGACACCTGGCAGGCCATAAAGGATTGACGTGATATATTCAGAGCACTAAACGAGAAAAATATGCAGCCCAAAACTACCATATCTATCTAGGCTGCAACTGAAAATAGAAGGAGAGATCAAAAGCTTCCAGGACAAACAAAAATTAAAAGAATTTGCAAACACCAAACCAGCCCTACAAGAAATACTGAAAGGGATCCTCTAAACAAAGGAGAGCCTAAAAGTAAGACCAGAAAGGAACAGAAACAACATACAGTAACAGTCAGCTACAGGCAATACAATGGCACTAAATTCACATCTTTCAATAGTTACCCTGAATGTGAATGGGCTAAATGCCCCATTCAAAAGACACAGGGTAACAGAATGGATTAAAAAAATAAGACCCACAGATATGCTGTCTGCAAGAAACTCATTTTAGAACCAAAGACACCCCCAGATTTAAAGTGAGGGTGTGGAAAACAATATACCATGCTAATGGACATCAAAAGAAAGCTCGGGTGGCTATCCTTATATCAGATAAATTAGATTTTAAGCCAAAGGCTACAATAAGAGATGGGGAAGGACACTATATCATATTTAAAGGATCTGTCCAACAAGAAAATCTAACAATTTTAAATATCTATGGTCTGTAACATGAGAGCAGCCAATTATATAAACCAATTAATAACAAAATCAAAGGAACACATCAACAATAATACAATAACAGTAGGGGACTTTAACACCCCCCTCACTGAAATAGATCATCCAAGAAAAGATCAACAAGGAAATAAAGGCCTTAAAGGACACAGTGGGCCAGATGGATATCATGATATATTCAGAACATTCCATCCCAAAGCAACAGAATACACATTCTTCTCTAGTGCACATGGAACATTCTCCAGAATAGATCACATCCTGGGTCATAAATCAGGTCTCAACCAGTACCAAAAGATTGGAATCATTCCCTGCATATTTTCAGACCACAATGCTCTGAAGCTAGAACTCAATCACAAGAGGAAAGTTGGAAAGAACTCAAATGGAGGCTAAAGAGCATCCTACTAAAGAATGAATGGATCAACCAGGAAATTAAAGAAGAATTTTAAAAATTCATGGAAACAAATGAAAATGAAAACACACTTTTCAAAATCTTTGGGATACAGAAAAGGACGTCCTCAGAGGAAAGTATATAGCCATACCAGTCTTTCTCAAGAAACAAGAAAGGTTTCAAATACACAACCTAACCTTATACCTAGAGGAGCTGGAGAAAGAACAGAAAAGAAAGCCTAAACCCAGCAGAAGAGAAATCATAACGGTCAGAGCAGAAATCAATGAAATAGAACCAAAAGAACAGTAGAACAGATCAACAAAATTTAGAACTGGTTCTTTGAACAAATCAATAAGATTGATAAACCTCAGGCCAGACTTATCAAAAAGAGAAAGGACCCAAATTAATAAACTCATAAATGAAAGAGGAGAGATCACAACCAACACCAAGGAAATACGAACAATTATAAAAACATATCATGAACAACTATATGCCAGCAAATTTGGCAATCTGGAAGAAATGGATGCATTTCTAGAGACATATAAACCACCAAAAGTGAGCCAGGAAGAAATAGAAAACCTAACAGACCCATCACCAGTAAGGAGATTGAAGCAGTCATCAAAAATCTCCCAACACACAAGAGCCCAGGGCCAGACGGCTTCACAGGGGAATTCTACCAAACATATAAACAAGAATTAGTACTTATTCTGCTGAAACTATTCCAAAAAAATAGAAATGGAAGAAATACTTCCAAATTCATTTTATGATGCCAGCATTACCTTGATCCCAAAACGAGATGAAGACCACACCAAAAAGGCGTATTACAGACCAATATCCTTGATGAACACGGATGTGAAAATTCTCACCCAAATACCAGCCAATAGGATCCAAAATTCCACTTGGGATTTATTCCTAGGCTAAAGGTTGGCTCAACATCCACAAATCAATCAGTATGATATGATACATTAATAAAAGAAAGAACAAGAACCAGATGATACTCTCAATAGATTCTGAATAAGCTTTTAACAAAGTACAGTATTCTTTCTTAATCAAGACTCTTCACTGGTAGGGATAGTGGATTCATACCTTAATACCATAAAAGCCAACTGTGAAAAACCCACCACGAATATCATTCTCATTGTGAAAAAACTGAAAGCTTTCACCCTAAGGTCAGGAACATGGCAGGAATGTCCACTATCACCACTGCTATTCAACATGGTACTAGCAGTCCTACCCTCGGCAATCAGACAACAAAAAGAAATACAACGTACCTGAATCAGCAAAAAAGAGGTCAAACTCTCTCTCTCTGCAGATGATATTATACTTTATGAGGAAAACCCAAAAGACTCCACTCTAAAACTGCTAGAACTCATACAGGAATTCAGTAAAGTGTAAGGATATAAAATCAATGCACAACAATCAGTTGCATTTCTACATACCAATAGCAAGACAGAAGGAAGAGAAATTAAGGAGTCAATCCCATTTACAATTGCACCCAAAACCATAAGATACCTAGGAATAAACCTAATCAAAAACTATACTCAGAAAACTATAAAGTACTCATGAAAGAAATTGAGGAAGACACAAAGGAATGCTCATTGTTTGGAAGAACGAATATTGTGAGAATGTCTATGCTACCTAAAGCTATCTATACATTTAATGCAATCCCTATCAAAATACCATCAATTTTTTTTCAAGGAAATGGAACAAATAATCCTAAAATTTATATGGAACCCAAAAAGAACCCAAATAGCCAGAGGAATGTTGGGAAAAAAAGCCAAAGTTGGTGGCCTCACAATTCCCGACTTTAAACTCTATTACAAAGCTGTCATCATCAAGACAGTATGAAGAAAAATAGACTCATAGATCAATGGAACAGAATAGAGAGTCCAGAAATAGACCCTCAACTCTATAGTCAACTAATCCTCAACAAAGCAGGAAAGAATGTCCAATGGAATAAAGACAGTCTCCTCAACAAATGGTGTTGGGAAAATTGGACAGCCACACGCAGAAAAATGAAACTGGACCATTTCCTTACATCACACACAAAAAATAGACTCCAGATGAATGAAAGACCTCAATGTGAGACAGGTATTCATCAAAACTCTTGAGAAGAACACAGGCAGCAACCTCTTTGACCTCAGCCACAGCAACTCCTTCCTAGAAACATTGCCAAAGGCAAGGAAAGCAAGGGCAAAAATGAGGTACTGGGACTTCATCAAGATCAAAACTCCTTCTTTGCACAGCAAAGGAAGCAGTCAACAAAACCAAAAAACAACTGATAGAATGGGAGAAGATATTCACAAATGACATAATCAGATAAAGGGCTAGTATCCAAAATCAAGAAAGAACTTATCAACCTCAACACCCAAAGAACAAATAATCCAGTCAAGAAATGGGCAGAGGATGTGAACAGACATTTCTGCAAAGAAGATATCCAGATGGCCAACAGACACATGAAAAAGTGCTCCACATCACTTGGGAATAGGGAAATACAAATCAAAACCACAATGAGATACCACCTCACACCAGTCAGAATGGCTAAAATGAACAAGTCAGGAAATGACAGATGTTGGCACAGATGTGGAGAAAGGGGAACCCTCCTACACTGTTGGTGGGAATGCAAACTGGTGCAGCCACTCTGGAAAATGGCATGGAGGTTCCTCAAAGTGTTGAAAATAGAGCAACCCTACAACCCAGCAATCGCACTACTGGGTATTTACCCTAAAGATACAAATGTAGTGATCCGTAGGGGCACATGCACCCTAATGTTTAGGTTTGCTGCTTAATGTTAGCAGCAAGGTCCACAATAGCCAAACTATGGAAAGAACCTAGATGTCCATCAACAGAAGAATGGATGAAGAAGATATGTTATATATATACAAAGCAATACTGTGCAGCCTTCAAAAGAAATAATTTGCCATTAGCAATGACATGGTAGAACTAGAGGGTATTATGCTGAGCAAAATAAGTCAATCAGAGAAAGACAATTATACGATCTCTCTGATATGAGGAATTGGAAAGGCAGGGCAGGGGGTTGTGGGGGGTAGGGAAGGAAAAAATGAAATGAGATGGGATCGGGAAGCAGACCAACCATAAGAGACTCTTAATTTCACACAACAAACTGAGGGTTGCTGGGGGCTGGGCTGTTAGTGATAGAGTGGTTGGGTTATGGACAATGGGGAGGGTATGGGCTATGGTGAGTGGTGTGAAATGTGTAAGCCTGATGATTTATAGACCTGTACCCCTGGGGGAAATAATATATTATATGTTAATAAAAATGATTAATAAAAAAAGAGTGAGGTTTTGCCATTTGCAACAACACAGATGGACCCAGAAGGAATAATGATAAATGAAATAAATTAAATAGGTCAGACAGAAAATACAAATACCATATGATTTCATTCATATGTGGTTTTTTTTTTTAAGATTTTATTTATTTATTTGACAGACAGATATCACAAGTAGGCAGAGAGGCAGGCGGGAAGGTGGGGGAAGCAGGTTACCTGCTGGGCAAAGAGCTTGATGTGGGGCTCCATCCCAGGACCCTGGGATTATGACCTAAGCCAAAGGCAGAGACTTTAACCCACTGAGACACCCAGGTGCCCCATATGTGGCATTTAAGAAATGAAACAAACAAATGAACAACAACAACAACAAAATGACAAACAAACCAGACTTTTAAATTCAAAGAACAAATTGGTAGCTGCAAAGGAGAGGTAGTAGGGGGATGAGTGATAGAATTAGTGTGAAGAAGAAGAAGAAGAAGAAGAAGGAGGAGGAGGAGGAGGAGGAGGAGGAGGAGGAGGAGGAGGAGGAGGAGGAGAAGGAGAAGAAGAAGAAGAAGAAGAAGAAGAAGAAGAAGAAGAAGAAGAAATAAATAAATATAATCAATTTTAAAAATAAAATTTAAAATAGCAGCATATTAGAGGAGATGTATCATATGTGGAACTAAAATCCCTATTAAACAAATAGCACAATGGATGGAGGAGGAAATATATTGATGTAAAAATTTTTACATTCAACATAAACTGGCATAATATTATTTGAAGGAATACTGTGATAAGTTAAAGATGCATACTTAGAAGTTTAGACTAATCACTAAAAATACAACTATGATATTCAAAACACTATTGCTAATAAGTTTTTAGTTAAGATAAAATAAAATATTTTTATCTATACTCTGTTAATAAAAAAAAACTTTGTTAATTCAAAACATTCAATCTAAAATGAGATAGAAAAGGGAGAAATAGCTTAGAAAGAATAGAGTAGGCAATTGAAAAATACATGATTGGAATGGTAGCATTCAGACCAACCATATTGATAAACACACTAAGTAAAAAGGGCCTAAAAATCCTCATTAAAAAGTATACATTGGTTTATTGTCTTAAAAATTAAAAACTAATTATACTCTTTCTGTATGAAAACAATGTTTAATATAAAATAAAATAGTCTAAAAATGAATAATGGAAAATATGTAACACACAAACACTAATTAGAAGAAATACAAAGTGGCTGTGCAATATAATTCAAAGTAGACTTCATCAGACTTCACAAGAAAAAATATTAGCAGGCTTTGGGTGGAGGGGTCATTGAAAAAAATGTGACTGCCAGTTGAAGAGAACCCAGGTGACTGGAGGCTCCTCACCACCTCACCAGTCCTTGTAATGTAGGTTTTCTTGTTTTTCCCATTCCCGGAGACGGCTCCAAGGCATAAGCCTTAAGATAATGATATGGTGTTGAGAGCACCTGCACAGTATACATGACTAAATCCAGTTAGCTTCTTCATAAAATTTTAAGATTTGGCAGGGACATGCAGAGATACATTCATTTGCTTCTACCCAAGACAAGCCTCATATGTAAGTTTTCTTTGTATATTAAAACTGCCACCTGCCAATGTAGTTTGTCCTGCCTCTTTCTTTGTTCTCTCCCTATCCTGTACATATGGAAGCCACTTTCAGATTACACCAGGTAAGCTCTTGAAAGGGTTTCAACCAACACAAGAATAAAGAAGGGTAATTCTCAATAATAAAAGAGTAAGTTCAATAAGTAACTGTAACAATTCCAAATATATATGTCCCTAATAACTAAGTTTCTAAATGCATAAAAGCAAAAACTCAGAGAAGTAAAAGGAGAAATAGACAAATTAACAAGTATAGTTGGAGATGCCAACACATACCTCTTTTCATCCCAATGATACAAAAATAACTCACAAAGTCAATTTGAATATAAAGGACTTGAATAATAGTATCAGACAGCTTAACATATTGATATCTATAGAAAATTCAACCAAATGGCCAACAAAAAGAGAATGCACATTCTTTTCAAGGACATATGGGGCATTCAAAAAGTTGAACACATGATTGGTAATGAAACAAATCTCAATAAATTTTAAAAGAGTAGTATAGAGTTAATACCTGACCAACACAGAAAAATAAACAACAGAAAAAAATTGAAACTCAATGAATGTTTAATAACAAGTGAAACACATAAAATAATATGTGGACAAGATAACAATATTTTAAAAAAATGGCAGTTGACAAAAATGGATAGAAAACAAATGAAATGGAAACTAAATGTACTAACTAAAGTAGCACTTAGCCAAGGTAGATTTTAAGTCATGTGCTATTAAATCTCTCAGGAAAAATTAATTAATATTTATTTAAATCTTTGTAGAGATAACTTTTAGAAAAACTGGAAATCATTTAATTTATTTCTAAATCTACCATCTGTTTTGTAACAACCCAATTAGTTATGCATACACACAGGTAAAATTAAAAGCTTTTCACATTTATAAATATTAATGAATAATTCCCAGTAGAATACTAACAGCTTTAATCTAACACTTTATATTTCTAAATGTACCATATAGAATTTATGCTAGAAATGTAAGTCTGGTCAAAGAAGGATAGATCCAAATGCCTTTTCAGTGAATTGTTTCTTAAGAGTAAAAAAATATCTGAAGCAAATACATCATCATAACTTGGATTTAATAAATTTACTAAGACTTCATAAACTGAAATGGAGTTTCTACATGTCTATGGTACATCAGCACACATACCGCTCTGTATATATGAAATTATCTAAAATACAAATTTGACAACCTAATATGTTTAAAAATCTATTGATAGTAGTGGTTCTACTTCTGGCAATGACATAGATGTTTCTAATGGACACCGGCAACAGTTATAAATTCTGAATAAAACCAAAACCAAACAACTATTAGAAAATTAACAAAAGTGGGCAGAATATTGAGAAAACTTTACACTTGAAAGAAAGGAATGACACTTCATGGGTCACAGTAGTTGGCCTGAAAGCAGGTTGAAGTTAGCACCACAGAGGGCAGCTAGAGCTGCACAGAATCCTACAGTTTTACTGGCTTGAAGAACCAGAGGACAAGATTTGGGGTAAACAGAGCAGCTAAAAATCAAGAGTGGAAAACCCAGAAAGAAGAGAACCTATGAAAGTGTTGGTTGTCTATTGCTGAATAATAAATATAAACTTAATATCTAAAACAACAATAATCAATAAAATATGTTCTTTACATTTCTAGTGGTCAAATGGGCACAGCTAAGCAACTCTCTGGACATCCCTCATATAGTTGTGGTTAGATAGATGATGGAGCTAATGTCATCTTAAAGACTGTCACTTACACAACTGTTGGTTAATGTCAGCTGCCAATGCGTATTTCAGTTAGGACTGTTGTCCAAAAACAACAAAAGTAGTAAAAGCTGTATTAACCCATATCACCTGCTCTTGGACATTATATAGCATTACTTCTGTGTTAGGATTGCTCTGGAGAAAGAAAATCAAGTACATATGAATGAGAAGATTTATTAAAAGCATTGGCTCACCTGATTGTGGAGGTCTGGAAGTCCCAAGATCTGAGGCCAGAGAGCTGGAGAACCAGGAAACCCAATGGTGTAATTCAGTTCAAGTCCAAAGCCAGGAGAATCAGAGACACCACTCTCTGAGGGCAGGAGAAGATAGATGTTCCAGCTGAGAGAGCACAATCACTCAGCATCCACCTTTTTGTTTTATTTAGGGTCTCAACAGATTGGGTGATGCCTACCTGCACTGATGAGAGTGATCTTCTGGTACTCACTCTACTTGATTCAAATGTCAATCTCTTTCCAGAGACACCCTCACAGCTACACCCAGAAATAATGTCTACCAGCTATTTGGGCCTCCATTAGCGCAATCAAGTCAACACATAAAATTAACCTTCACAACTTCCATGCAAGTTACAAGCCTGTCCAAATTTAAGGAGGCCCTTATCTCTTGATGAGGGTTTTTCTATATCATCTTGTCATAAATGCCTATAGGATAGTATGGTGTAATGGGCAGAATAATGATCCTTATATGAAATGTCCACATCAATGTCCCTGGAACCTGTGAATATGTTACCTCACACAGCAAAAGGGACTCTTAGATGTGTTTAAGATTAAGAACCTTGAGATGCAGGATTATCCTGGATTATCCCAAAGAGCCAAAGCTAATCACATGAGTCATTCAAAGTGGAGAGGCTTTCCTTTTGATGGTCAGAGAAAGATATGACCACAGAAGAAGGAATGATGCAGCAATGTTGACTTTGAAAATGGAGGAAGGGAGACGCAGGTGGTGGTGGAGTGTGGAGAAAACTCTAGAAACCAGACAAGAAAATGGATTTCCTCTGGAAAGGAACTCAGTCTGCCAACATTTTGCTTTTACCTAGTGATAGCGCTGTTGGATTTCTGACCTAAGAACTGTAAGATGATAAACTTGTATTGTTTTAAGCCCATAAAATTTGTGGCAATTTGGTATAGCAGCAACAGAAAATTGAAACAGGATAGTTTCTGAGGATTATTTTGGCACATAGGAAAGCCTTGATATGTAAGTCCTGTTTAAATTCCAGCTGACCCCTAAACTAGACATGCACTGGGCAGACAATATGCAGCTGTACTAAGACTAAGAGGAGAGACGTTCCAGGCCCTGCCCTTCTAAGGGGCACAGAGTTTGTAGTTTGAGTCCAGTCAAGGTTAACTCTTACAGAAGAAACTAAAATGAATACTTTTCAGAGGAACAGAAGAAAATCCAGAAAAAAAAAATAAAAGAAGAAAATCCAGAGTCTCTAGGTAACATTATTTTCAAATGAATATAATCCAAATTTAAAGGACATATAAAAAAATGTATATGACTCCTACTAAGGGAAAATATCATCAATGAAGATTGACTATAAGATAATCTATATCCTGTGTTAGTAGAAAAGTATTTTAAAGGAGCAACTCTATCTAAACTAAATTAAAATGTCAAGCATTGCCATAGTTAATGACTATAAAGGGAATTTCAGCAGAGAAGTAAAACCTGTACAAAGAAGAAAATGGAAATTACAGAACACACACACACACACAAATGTGTCTGCTGAAACAGAGATTGAACCTAACAGAGTAAAGAATCAATAAATTTGAAAACAGATCAATAAAAATCATCACATAGTACGCAAAAATGAAAAAAATGAAAAGTAGAGTATAAATGACTTTAAGACAATATCAAAAATTTAATAATAGCGTAAAAGGAATAAACAATTAGAAAAGAAGGAGAAAATGAGTCTGAAAAAAAAATGAAGTTGAATGGCCAAAAATCTCCCAGAAATAAGGAAATAGTAAAAATCTGAAAACTCTAAGCAGATAGAGTAAATGACAGGTAGTTACATCATAGTCAAATCAAAGTAAACCAAAAGCAAAGAAAAAAGTCTTGAAAGCAGGCAGAGGAAAAATAACACATTGAATTCAGTGTATCCAGGATACAAATGACCTTTGTTCTATTGACAGAAACAATGAAAAAGAATGTTATTAAGGATTCCATGCTAACTGAATAAAATTAAAAAATTTTGATTATTAAAAAAATTCTATGTGCAGTGAAAATGGCCTCCAGTAGTGAAGGTAAAATAAAGATATTTCATATAAAATAAAACTAAAGATTATACCCCCATTACAGATGCACTACAAGAAATATTCAAAAAAACTCTTTAGGGTAAAAGGAAATGACACTAGGTGAAAATTCAAACCTGCAGGAAGAAAAATTAGCACTAGAAATGATTAAAAAATATGGATAAACATAAAAATACACTAAATTTTCTTCATAATTAAAAAAAATTATATAACTGTTTAATCCCAAAGGAATAACATAGTTTTGTGCAGTTGGTAATGTATGTAAATGTCATACATAGAACAAGTACGGAATAGAATGAGGGAGGAGGTAAGTAAATCAATCTTTTAGTAGCAAGGTTTTTACATTTTCCTATGAACTGGTTCAATATTAGCTTCACACAAAACATGAAGGTTAAAAATGTATTTTTCAAACTACAGAAATCCCTAAAGAAACAATACAAAGAGTTATATTCCAAATGCTATACATTAAAATGGAATTTAAAAAATACTTATTTAACCCAAAAGAAAGCAGTAAGAGGAAATAGAAAAAAATAGGTAAGACAAACAGAATACAGTGATAGATATCTCCTATATATCTCTTACATTCCAGGATTCATATTTTTATCTTTTATTTTTAATTCACATTTAATTATACTTACTAATTTTAGAATAATTTCAAGTAAAGGGATTTTGATCTCTTAGTTTCAATGAGAATATCCATAATTTTTCACATATACCAGTTATTCATTTTGAATGCCATTTATCTTTCAGAGTTGTTATTTGGCATTTTGCACCCAAAATCTACATTGTCTGTGAAAAATTTCAATATTTGTAAGTTCATTTCATGTGACTTTTTGGAATCCTGATAAATTTTATTAAAAACCAATGAACTTTAAGTTTAGGGAAGAACACTGTTAAATGATCATTGGGTAAAAAAGTAAATGGAAATGATAAATGAAGACTAGATCTTAGAACTGTTCTCCCCTGGCATCTGTGCAGAATGGAGCAGCTGAGTGAACATGACCTTTCCAACTGGAGGTAGATTGGATTTATGGGAGTAGTAGAGTAAAAGGCAGGATTCAATGTTTTCAGAGTCCAAAAAAGCTAACACCCAACCTCTCAAACAATTAAAACCTTGCCTAGTTTTTCCACAGGAACTGAAACAATATTGTAAATATTGGTTTGAATGGAGAGGTCATGGAAGAAGTGCTAAAGTGAGAAAAACAGACACATCTCTGTATTAGGATTGTAAATGTGATATAATGTAGGGTCAAACACTTCTTGAAGATGTTGAGGAAGAATTCATTAGTGTTCCTTTTAGTTCTTTCCTTCCTTCCTTCTCTCTCTTTCTCCTTTCTTTCTTTCTCACTCTTTCTTTTCCTTCATTTCTTCCTTCCCTCCTTCCCTTCTTCTTTTTTTTTTTACATTAATGAATCTAATTTGAAGCTTATTGAAGCTTTCATTGGTTACTCCCAATTTTTTTTAATTTTCTCTATGAGGTCTCAATTCCCTCTACTGTAAATTCTTCTTCTGCTAGGGTAAAAAGAAACATAACTTCAATCAGTCACAGTCCTGGCAAGGAAATAAATGGCATGTTCAATGGGTGTTACTCAAGGAGAGATCAATAAAAATTTTTTTTAAGTACAATCAAAATATAAAGTATACCTCAAAAGAGAAAGTTGTGCCCAATGTTGGGGAAAGTTGGTGCATTTGTTGCCTCTACTCTCAAAAGGAAAGGCAGGTGATGGACATTAAGGAGGGCACATGATATGATGAGAACTGGGTGTTATATGCAACTAATAAATCATTCACCATAATATCAAAAACTAATGATGCACTATACATTATATGATTGAATTTAAATAAAAAATAATATAAAATAAAAAAGTTTGAAAAAAAAAGTAAGGCAGGGAGCCATGTGTTTCCCAGAACCCTCAAAAGACAGAAGGCTGTGTAGAGACAATTCCCTTTCGGGAGAGAGGGCGCACTCCACAGAGAGGGTTCCCCAAACAGAGAGGGTCACCTTCCTGAAAAGTGCCAAATGCAAAGGAGGGAGGAATAAGAAAATTAAATAACGAACATACTTTCCTCCCTTGCTCAGGTCTCCTGCCAGTTCCTCAGTTGGCCAAGAAAGTAAAGGTGGCTCTGGGTATTCACGTACATCACACTTGTAGGCACACACCTAAGAGAAAAGTGAGAAGCAGAGCTATATTGTGAGAAAGCCCAGGAGACAGAAAAACTCCTCTCTCTCTCTAAGCTTAAGTGGGCACGGGCTTCTGGGTGGCTCAGTCCTTAAGCATCATGATCCCAGGGTCCTGGGATGGAGCTCTGTGTCAGGCTCCCTGGTGGAGTAAGGAGCCTGCTTCTCCCGCTCCCACTCCTCCTGCTTGTATTCCTTCTCTCACTTGTCTCTGTCAAATAAATAAATAAAAATCTTAAAAGAAAACAAACAAACAAAAAAAACTTAAGTGGCGATATCTTTTTAATATACCAGAAATAGTATCTCTATATAGTATATGCCCTTTTATCCATTTTGACAACTTTCTCTTTGTTTAAGATTTTATTTATTTGACAGAAAGAGAGACAGCAAAAGAGGGAACACAAGTAGGGGGGATTGGAAGAGGGAGAAGCAGACTCCCCACTGGGCAGGGAGCCCAATGCTGGGCTCAATCCCAGGACCCTGGGATCATGACTTGAGCTGAAAGCAGTTGCTTAACCGCTGAGCTACCCAGGTACTCCTTTATATCAGCTTTAAATGATTTATGCCACACTCATTTCCAACACATGTCACTGACTTCCTGTGGACTTAATATGCATGGTATTATAGGTTATATTATATATCATACTATATCATATCATGTTATATAACTTATACAAAAATTCTGCTTGTCTTTGTTAATTCGTGTGTTTTCATTTCATTTCCCAAGTCTCTTCTTATCCACTGGAATTTTTTTTTTCTAATTTGCATCCTCTGAAAGACCATATGTCTTTTTTAGTTGATGTTTTCATTTATGTTAAAACAATTTTTTTTGGTACATAATCCTTTCAAGTCTGTCATATGCCTTTGAAAGCTTCATTAATTCTTGTAGGCCACTAGCAAATTACTACTTCAGTGCACCAAATGGTCCCCTTGTCACCTAAAATAGTTTATGTGCCTTCAAAAATAGTCCAGCTTGCTCTCAAAAACTAGCTTACCACTGAGAGGCTGACTGTGAGAAAGAAAAACACAATTCATAGAACATTACTACTTGCCAGAGATTCAGTCCTCTCCCTCCCAAGTGGGAGCGGGGAAATGCGTGCAAGGATCCATGGAGGTCTCCATATAAACAGTGAATACACACGTCTGCCAAAGAAAGCAGAACGCCATTTACTTCCACGAAAACTGAGTGTGCAAGTGTCTACCTGGAAGGACAGGAATAATCTGGAGGTCCCCCTAGGCTATGCATTGACTTGCATACTGTTAGACATAGAGGAATGGAGATTTTCCCAAAAAGTGATGGGAAAAAAAGCTATTTACACTCAATAGAGTTGATGTAGCTCCGAAGAGTCAATTTGGAAGGAATCCCTTAAAATGAAGGGAAGCAGTAAATAGAATACATTAGAATCTTTCACCAACGTAAGCAATACAATCTATTTTAAGCAGTTGGACAAATAAGTTGACTGAGTATTTATATTAGGAAAGAGTTTCTAAAATACAAACTAATAGTTGATCACTCAGAGAGATATTTGTCCTTCAGTTGCAAAGGGTATTATTTTTATTTTTAATCATCAAAATTCCTTCTCCAGATATTTATAGAGAATCAATAGTGTTTAAGTGGATATAACTGCAAGAAAACAGACGCATGGTCTGCCCTAGAGAATATTCCTGTCTAGGAAAGAAGATAGAGATTTATATTATAAATATAATTTGAGATAAAAATGCTAAATATTATTGTGTTATTTTCTAGAAGTATGGTATATCTGTTGGGCCCATGTGGGTTAGCCTACACTTTTAGCCTACTCCTTCCAAAATGACATTTATTTTGTTACAAAAATTTATTGACATATTGACTCCTAATAATAAAGAAAGCTCTTTAGGTTAATAAGGAAAAAAGAGCTTTGTAGAAGATTCCACTACTGATGAACAGAAATTATATGTGCTTAGTTGCAATAAAATAGGTAGGTGCCTGGGGTGCCTGGGTGGCTCAGTGGGTTAAAGCCTCTGCCTTCAGCTCAGGTCTGGTCCCAGGGTCCTGGGATTGAGCCCCCCATTGGGCTCTCTGCTCAGCAGGGAGCCTGCTTCCCTTCCTCTCTCTCTGCTTGCCTCTCTGCCTACTTGTGATCTCTGTCAAATAAATGGATAAAATCTTAAAAAAAAAAAAAAAAAAAAGATAGGTAGGTACCTTACACCAGGGCTTGACATATTTCAAGACCAATTACACTTCCCAATTCCTACAACTATGTCTCTACAATCTAATTGGACAAATTGCAGATTATGGATAGCCAGGGCTTTCCTCCTTAGCTATGTATGTTTGTACATAGTACATTTGTCTATCTGTGTGTCTATCTACCTACCTATCATCTATTTACATGTTTATGGAAATTAAACAGATTTAATACTATACTACATTAAATTTTTGACACAATATAAAAGAAAGTTGAAATATATGATACAGACTCAGATTTTAGTATTTTTTAAAGGCTTTTATTTATGAGAGAGAGAACAAGCAGGGGGAGAGACAGAGGGAGAAGAAGATTCCCCACTGAGCAAGGAGCCCAACACAGAGCTCCAAACCAGGACCCCAGAATCATGACCTGAGCTGAGGGCAGATGCTTAACTGACTGAGATACCCAGGCATCCCTCAGATCTGAGTATCATCACAACATCCCTGAAGAGGAGCCACATAATTACATAAAAATGAACAAACTCTTCATACTAAACTGTGCATTCATTTTTCACTAAATATTGTATGTTATAGATTTTCCCTAACAGCCTACCTCATTTATTCTGAAACCAGCCGAATAAAGATATACCATAATTTATTTAACACACACTTGATAGGTAGTTTTGCTGTGTCAACTTTTACTATTGTTTTGAATTAAAGCAGTATTTAATAATGTGTACTCTTTCACATGTATTCAGCAAATGTTGATGAGTGTATTTTATAAGTATATTTAATGTGGCTGTTTTATCAAAAGGTAGAGGTAGGTACATTTTTCAGTTTGGGTAACTAATGATAAATAACTCAATAAACTTTACATCTTTTTACACATCTTTTAACATTACATAAAAATCCCTGCTTCCCCAAGACCTTGTTAATTTGATGATCACCAAAATTACTTTAGTTTGAACAGGAAAATTCCTGAGCCTATTATTATTTGCTTCTTCCCCGAGAAACTTCTGATAGGTCAGAAATACGTTACCAAATAAATTTTATTTTTCAATCTTTTATCTTTGTTAAGAAGTAGAAAATAAAGAGAAAGAAAAAGGAGCCCAGTTGAAAAGCACAAGAAATGTAATGCACCAATATAAAAAACCACCTGTGATCATAGCCAGATTATTTCATTGGGAGTTGGAGTTTGTAAAGCAGGTATTGGTGGTTCAGTCATATGAAGCTCAAAGGAGACAGGTTCTAGTTTGGAGAGCACAGATATCATGGGGTCAAATGTTGGAAAGACTCTCATTTATACGTCAGCACTGAAGAGCAAAGGAGAAGGGTATCTTCCTCTTAATGCCTACCTCTCTTTTCTTCCTTCTTTCATTCCTCTAACATATTTTGTGGCTTCACAAAATAGTCACAAATACCTATTTTTTACACATCAAATACCTATTTTTCACACACAAATACCTATTTTTTACACATCTCTTACTTCTACTTTAAGAGATTTTATTTATGTATTTGACAGACATAAATAAATCACAAGTAGACAGAGATTCTGGCATGGCAGGGAGCGCGAGGGGTGCAGAGCAGGCTCCCTGATGAGCAGAAAGCCCGAAGTGGGGTTCAATCTCAGGACCCTGAGATCATGACCCGAGCCAAAGCCAGAGAGCCATCCAAGCACCCCTTATTTTTTACCTTTTTTTTTTTTTTAGGATTTTATTTATTTATTTGACAGACAGAGAACACAAGTAGACAGAGGCAGGCAGATAGAGAGGAAGGGAAGCAGGCCCCCTGCTGAGCAGAGAGCCCAATGTGGGACTCAATCCCAGGGCCCTGAGATCATGAGCTGAGCTGAAGGCAGTGGCTTAACCCACTGAGCCACCCAGGCGCCCTTATTTTCACTTTTTATTTCAAGTTTATTTCATACTACTTTGATAGTATTATCCATACAACCCACCCCCTCTATACTCTTACAGAAAAGTCGATTATTGAAATATTAGTCATAAGACAGTTCAACTGATTCTACCAATCTTCTCTTTAAAAGAAAATAATGACAACAAATAATAGTTGTCTTTTGCTCACTAGTGCCTCAGAGTAGCTGTTTTTGGTGAGGGTGAGTTATATATTCAATACACACTTAATTTGACAAGATCAGAACTAAATTGCTTTTCTGAGTAGTCCTGATTACAGCATATTGTGCTAAACTATTATGTCTAACTGTGTAATCAAATACACTATAAACTGTCTTTTCTCTGAAGCATGCCAATGCCATGCGAAAAGGAAGTGGATAAGAAATATGAAGGTACAAATGCAAGCAGTTTACTTGGGAAACACACACGTGATATTATACAAAGCATTTCTTCCAGAATCTGATCAAATAAAGCTCTAAACACAGAGCTGGGCAGACAAAGCAGTGCATTACATTAGCACAGTATTACAAAACACCACAAAGACGAATAGAGAAGTCATCTCAAAACCTGGCAATTTATGCAATGTGTGTGCAGCTAGATAATGTAAAGTGCAATTTTTTGACAACAGATCTAATGGAGTAATATTACAGGCATCCACGGCATATTCTAGCATGTCAATTCTCCAAAACTAAACCAGGACCTCTTTTGAATGAGAATAATAGGTACTTCTGTATTCACTGAGAAATAGTCTAAGACTTCAGTATTTTGGTTTAAGTACATTCTGAGTGCCTTTATCTTATCAAATGCCCCTATGAATTAATTTGGTTTAAGCAAATTGTACAGAATAATAACAGTCCTCCAAGTCAAGTTTACTATATGGCAGTGTTCTCATGAATTGTTTTCATGTATGTTAAGAAGACCAACCGTTTATGACCTCCAAACACACTAAAATAGTGTATAATTACAGTGTCTACTTACTACTTCTTCTTAATTAAATGAATATCCTTGTGTTTTTAAAGTATATATGCAAATGGCCCAGGTCATGGTCCCATACTGAGCCCCACACTGGGCTTCCAGCTTGGCGGAGAGCCTGTTGCTTGTGCTCTCTCTCTCTTGCTCTCTCTCCCAATCTCTCTCAAGTAAATAACAAAATCTTAAAAGAAAAATGATTTCTATGACATTTTCCAGCATAACTTTCTGTGATTGTATAAAAGTCACTCCACATTTCAAGGTTTCCATTGTATTCTCCTAAATACATTGTTAAGGTTTTTATTCTATCTCTATGATAATTTAATTTTATGCTTAACTCTATGAGTGTGGATATTTGGACAAGCATTCCTTTCTATTATCTCAAATAATGACAAAGACAACACTAGGCGTAAATTTGATAAAAATCCTTTAAAGAGCTTAATGTTTGAGACTTCACTATGATGCATTAATTTAAGAAAGAATCTCTCTTTTCTATCCTACACTGTCATAAGACAAAACTGAAGTGGACTTTCCAGCCATGCATAAGTAAATTTAACTTTTCACAACACAGAAATTATAAATACAAAGATTTGAACAGATGCAGAGCTGATAACAATGTGGGTTCAAGACATGAAAATGCTAGTCTTTAAATTATTTACAGTAAGTAAACAATCAAACCTGTCTTAATCTTCAGTCTGTTAAGATTAAATCAATACATATCTTATAAAGATGAAAGACCTAATGAAAAATAGGTACATTTCCTATTAGTAATGAAAGAATACAAAATAACTACTTAGACATAAATCTAACAAAACATACACAGGATTTACATGAGGACAACTACAAAGTCTGATTTAAAAAATCAAAGATTTAAATAAATAGATATTTCATGCTCACATATAAAAAGACTCAATAATTTTTATTATTTTTATTAACATATGATGTATTATTTGCCCCAGGGGTATAAGTATGTAGATCATCAGGCTTACACATTTCATACCATTCACCATATCACATACCCTCCCCAATGTTCATAACCCAACCACCCCCCCATACCCCCAGCCCCCCAGCAACCCTCAGTTTGTTTTGTGAGATTAAGAGTCTCTTATGGTTTGTCTCCCTCCCGATCCCATCTTGTTACATTTTTTCCTTCCCTACTCCCCAACCCCCCTCCCCTGCCTCTCTAATTCCTCATATCAGAGAGATCATATGATAATTGTCTTTCTCTGACTGACGTATTTACTCAGCATAATACCCTCTAGTTTCACCCATGTCATTGCAAATGACAAGATTTCATTTCTTTTGATGGCTGCACAGTATGGCCTTGTGTGTGTGTGTGTGTGTGTGTGTGTGTGTGTGTGTGTGTGTGTGTATGACATATCTTCTTCATTCTTCTGTTGATGGACATCTATGTTCTTTCCATAGTTTGGCTATTGTGAACCTTGCTGCTATAAACATTGGGGTGCATATGCCCCTACAGATCACTACATTTGTATCTTTAGGGTAAATACCCAGTAGTGCAATTGCTAGGTCATAGGGTAGCTCTACTTTCAACTTTTTGAGGAACCTCTATGCTGTTTTCCAGAGTTGCTGCACCAGCTTGCATTCCCACCAACAATGTAGGAGGGTTCCCCTTTCTCCACATCTGCACCAACATCTGTCATTTCCTGACTTGTTCATTTTAGCCATTCTGACTGGTGTGAGGTGGTATCTCATTGTGGTTTTGATTTGTATTTCCTTAATCCCGAGTGATGTGGAGCACTTTTTCATGTGTCTGTTGGCCATTTGGATGTCTTCTTTGCAGAAATGTCTGTTCATGTCTTCTGCCCATTTCTTGGTTGGATTGGGTATTGAGTTTGATGAGTTCTTTTTTTTTTTTTAATATTTTATTTATTTATTTGACAGAGAGAAATCACAAGTAGATGGAGAGGCAGGCAGAGAGAGAGGGAAGCAGGATCTCTGCTGAGCAGAGAGCCCGATGCGGGACTCGATCCCAGGACTCTGAGATCATGACCTGAGCTGAAGGCAGCGGCTTAACCCACTGAGCCATCCAGGCGCCCGAGTTTGATGTGTTCTTTATAGATATTGGATACTAGCCCTTTATCTGATATTTAATTTGCAAATACAGAAGGTTCAATATTATTAAGATGTCAGTTCTTTCCAAGTTGATGCATAGGCTCAACATAATTCAAATCAAAATCTCAACAAGATGTTGTTTTATTGACAAACTGATTCTAAAGTTTATATGGAAATTCAAAAGACCCAGAATAGCCAACAATATTAAAGAAAAAGGACAAAGTTCGAGGACTGCCACTACTCAAGTTCAAAACTTGCTATAAAGCTACAATAAGCAAGACAATATGGTATTGGTGAAAGGATGGACAAATAGATTAATGGAACAAAATAGCAAGCCCAGATATAGGCTTACACATGTATAGTCAACTAACCTTTGGTAAAGGTAAAGACAATTCAATGAAGAAAGAATAGTCTTTTCAACATATTGTGCTGGATAAACTGGATAATCACATGCCAATTATCACCATCGTCACTATCATCACCATCATTATCTAGACACAGACCTTACATTTTTTTCACAAAATTTAACTCAAAATAGGTTATAGACCTAATATAAATGCAAAACTATAAAAATTTCTAGAAAAGGAGGAAATCTAGGTACCATTGAGTTTGGTGATGATTTTCTTTAGATATACAGTGGTGATTTATGAAAGAAAAATATTTATTAAGTTGGACTTTATCAAAATAAAATCTTTTGTACTGAAATTGACAAAATGACACAAAAATTAAGAAAATGAAAGGACAAATCACAGGTTAAGACAAAAAATTTGTGAAATATATTTCTGATAATATCCAAAACAGTGAGAATACCAAACACTGGGTAGGATGTGGAGAAATAAAAACTCTCATTCACTGCAGTGGGAATGCAAATTGGTACAGCCATTTTAGAAGATAGTTTGGCAATTTTTTAAAGAGGTAAGCATAGTATTAGCATACAATTCAGCAACAGTGGTGTGAGGATTTACCCAAATGAGTTCCAAACTTGTGTCCACACAAAAACCTATATACAAATTGCATATAGCAGATCTATTCATAATTGCCCTAAACTGGTAGCTGCCAATGTAGGTGATTAATTAAACAAACCACAGTGTACTACATCTGTATCTTTGGGGTAAACACTCAGTAGTGCAATTGCAGGGTCATAGTATAGCTCTATTTTTAATTTTTTGAGGAATCTCCACACTCTAAAGTGGCTACACCAACTTGGATTCCCACCAACTGTGTAAGAGGGTTCCCCTTTCTCCATATCCTCTGCATTTTGCTAATTTTGGCATTCTAACTGGTGTAAAGTGGCATCTCAATGTGGTTTTGATTTGAATTTCCCTGATGGGTAATGATTATGAACAGTTTTTCATGTGTCTGTTAGCCATTTGTATGTCTTCTTTGGAGAAGTGTCTGTTCATGTCTTCTGCCCATTTTTTGACATATTATCTGATTTTGGGGTGTTAAGTTTGAGGGGTTCTTTATAGATCTTGGATATCAGCCCTTTGTCTGTAGTGTCATTTGAGAATATCTTCTCCCATTCTGTGGGTTGCCTCTCTGTTTTGTTGACTCTTTCCTTTGCTGTGCAGAAGCTTTTGATCTTGATGACGTCCCAAAAGTTCATTTTCACTTTTGTTTCCTTTGCCTTTGAAGACATATCTTGAGAGAAGTTGCCGTGGCCAATGTCGAAGAAGTTACTGCCTATGTTCTCTTCTAGGATTTTGACAGATTCCTGTTTCACATTGAGGTATTTCATCCAATTCAGTTTATCTTTGTGTGTGGTATAAGAGAAGGGCCAAGTTTCATTCTTCTATACATTGCCGTCCAATTACCCAATGTTCATAGCACCAATGTTCACAATTGCCAAACTATGGAAAGAGCCAAGATGCTTGTCAACAGGTGAATGAATAAAGAAGATATAGTCCATATATACAATGGAATATTACACAGCCATCAGAAAGGATGAATACCCAACTTCTGTATCAACATGGACAGGAGTGTAGGAGATTTTCTGAGTGGAGAAAGTCAACTATCATGTGGTTTCACTTACTTGTGGAACATAAGGAATAACATGGAAGACAGGAGAAAGAAAGGAAAAGTGAATTGGGGCAAATTGGAGGGAGGAATGAACCATGAGAGACTGTGGATTCAGAGAAACAAACTGAGGGCTTGGGAGGGGAAAGGGTAGAGGGATAGGTGAGCCTGGTGGTGGGTATTAAGGAGGGCATGTATTGTATGGAGCACTGAATGTGGTGCATAAACAATGAATCGTAGAACTGAAAAAATTAAATTAAATTTTTAAAAGTAAAAAAAAAAACCACGGTTCAGCTATACGATGGAATATTACTCAGAGATACAAAGATATGCACTATTAAGATGTGAGAAGACATGGAGGCAACTTAGGTAAATATTGCTAAATGAAAGAAGCCAGTGTGAAAAGGCTATACACTGTGATTTCAACCATATGACTTTCTGGGAAAAAGCAAAACTAGAGAGACAATAAAAAGACCAGTGTTTGCAAAGGTTTGAGTCAAGGGAAGGAGGTATAAATAATCAGAACATAGAGGATCACTGGGGCAATTACTCTACATAATTACTCTAAATAATTACTCTATGAAATTACTCTATATAATATTATAATGTAGATACATGACATTATGCTTCTGGCAAAAATTCATGGAACTGTATAATACAAAGAACAATTTCTAATACAATCTATAGGCTTTGTTAAAAATAATGTATCAATTTTGGTTCATCAGCTATAAAACAAAGTACCACACTAATACAAAATGTTAGTAATGGTAGAAACTTTATGTGTGGGGACAGTGGGATTATAGGAATTCTGAACTTTCTGCTCAATTGTGTAAACCTGAAACTTCTGTAAAAAATAATAAAATATTTTTAAAAATATATATGCTCTATTAAGAATTTTAGGAGAAAAATTAGCTCAAAGCATGGTATACAAGAATAAGCAACCATCTAAGGAGTATGTACACAGTTTTTAAAAAACTAAAACAGGAAAATTAGAGAAACTATGATAATATTTACCAGATTATAGGCTTTTGGAATACAAATGATGTATAACTCTGGCTTTTCCATTTAGAGTATTTTCTGTGTGAATATATAGAAGACTATCGCAAAGGGAAAGAAGGGATTTTTGCTCAGAGAACAAAGCCCTATGAGTTCATCACCTTCGTGTATATCTTCTAACAGTCGAAGAAACTAAATATGTCATGGATTATTCAGATCAACACTTTGAAAATCAATGTACTCCCAAAGCTTATGTCCCTCTTCTAAGTTTCCCTAGGGTCCTTACCAAAAGTAACATTTGATCTCTTGAATAAACAGATAGTCTTTGTTTGTGACTCCAGATCAAAGCTAGTACACAGATGGGGAATCTCATGGGAAAGGAAGTGGAAAGAATTTGTGGCTCATACTAAGCTTGCTATATTTTCTGACTTCTTAACTGTCTATAAGAAACTACTAAATCACCTGGTTATCGACATGACTGTGAAAAAAATACTTCAGATATTTCTCACTGCATTCTGGTCTTAGAAAGAAATTTTAAAGACCAACTTTTATGTTTTATGTTTTTGGGAAAAAGCATCTTTCTCACTCTCTTCAATAAGCATAATCCTCTCCTACAGGAAGGTTATATTGGTTACATGTTAGTCTGATCAAAAGCATATGCTATTTTCCCTAAAAGTGTGTCACGGATTTAATATTGACAATTCAGAATCTGCCTTTATCCAAAACTGGGAAAACACGACCTATTCAGTGTGTTGTGTATGCACACATGCAGGCCAATGGGTGTTCATTGCTAAGATGATTGCAATTCTAGCTTGATCCTTGCCTGACATTGCCGAGCATAAGGCAAAATAAAAGGCACTTCCTAAACACCACACTACAATCAGGTGGCTACAAGAAGAAACATATAAATAAGACACCGTGGGCTTCCTTCAGAAGACTGTTGCTATGGGAAAATGTGTTTTGTGCTCTTGAAAGCACACGGACAAAATGAACTTTTGGAATACAAGTCATTCTGGGGAAGGGGACTGCCTGGAGGTAAAATTCTTATAGCACAGTGAGAGCAAAAGATTTTTCTGAAATCCCATAGCTAGTTTCTGGTTATGTTTGGTGTCTAGGTCCCCTGCCCTCCAGTTCACTGTTCTTTCTGCTGAATTTTACTGCTTTTGTTCTTGGTTTCTCAACTACCAAATCATATTTGACAAGTACCACTTAAGGTTACCATTGCAGATCACTAGAGTTCATTTCCCTAGCACCTCAAATCAAAAGGAAAATAGGATAAAGAAAGTGGAGAAAAAAATAAATCCTTGGGTTCAAAGGAAAGTGCAGAAGGCCGTGCCTTTCCCAAGGCTACAGAAATCATTAATGTACACAGCTCTGGAAAAAATATGCGCTCCATGCTACTGATGTTACTACTGATGTGCTCCTAAAATTGAGTGTGTTAATGTCACATGGCTGGTTATGCCTTTGTCTTTTGATGTTATGTTCCACTTTTAGATTACTGAGGCTTTAAAATATTTCAGTGGCAGATTAAGATACAGTTCTGAGAATGTGCTTTTATTTTTCCATATAGAAAACCAAAGAACCTTGAGTCAGTAAGGAGACTCGCTGTGACTCACCTTGTTTCTAAGAAGATTTTACTCTTTTCCACTTAATTTAATACTATTTCTGCTCCCACCACCTGACTTATGCAGTCTCTAATCCAAGAAAAGGATTTACCAATTCTATCTTATTATTGCATCATTCTTAACGCATACCAAGGACTACAATTCTGTTAAAATAATGAACTTCATACTTTTAGGCATGAGTGCTTATGGAGAAGGTATTATTGCTTAAAATCCTATAGAAGGCAACCTACATCCACCCTGTGCATGACATGGGGGAATCATCAACTCATTTTCATTCATTGTGACTCTGTGTAAATCAGGAATAACAACTTTCATTAAGGAGCAGATGCTGCAAGTCAATGATCTTGAACAGTTTCTGGTACACAATAAGTGCAAAGGAAACACAACCATTTTCATTTTATTGTTGTTCATATGAAGGGGGTCATTCACTGTTTGCCACTCCAAATCCATTGTGTACCCTTCTCTGCCCCGTTTTGTGTCATGGGAGGTTGCTCCTATGGAATGTCTCCTCAGGGTACCCATGTTTCTGGCTTCCTGTTGGCTGCAGTTCATGGAGACACTGCAGGATATCAGAGGCTCCCCAACTGAGCTGCCTCTATGAAGTGGCTGATGTCCGTTATCTTGAACTGTGGTCCTTATAGGTGACTCATCATCTACGGCTACAATTCTCACTCAGTTCCAACTCCTTAGCCCCAGCTCAGTATGTTTTCAGTGTTACTAGTCTCTCTTTTATCTCTTGCTGGTTCCATTTGTTCTTTCCATAAATCTACAAGGATCCTTCATTAAAATTTCTTCCATCAAGTCTTCCAAGTGAAGTATGTGTTCCCAGCTAAGAACTTGGATCCTAAAATAGTAACACCAATTACAACCTCTGCCATCACATCATCACCATCACTACTAAGAAATGACTAGCGATATTATTCAAATTACGAGTACTGCTACTATGGCAGTTACTATGATGACTACTATTACTATAGCTGCTGCTGTTACCATTATAGGGAGTAGAATAATGCCAACAATAATATTAATGTCACCATTTAAGATGAGGATGAGGTGAAAGGGCAGATTATACTTAATTCCGTCTATGAATTAAAGCATTCCAGTGCCATACCTTTCAAAGGGAGGGCACCCTTCTCTTAGTTTCATTTATTTCTCTATAATACTCAAAGATCATGGTAACAATTTCCACTTTCTTTCTTCTTTAATAACTGCCTAATCTTGACTTAGCTTCTAAAATTTCAGCCCATAACCCTAGCTCATTCCACAGAAGAAAGAAATCATCTGGCACATTAGTTTCATATTTTTATTTACCTGATGAATGAATCAAATAAGTTAAATATAACTGAAGACAGGAAATCATCACAGGCAAGAGAATAACAAAGATATCAGGCGTGCTCAATGGCAATAAAGTGTGACAGGTGTAACAGACATCACACCCATCACATATTCTTTCAGATCAATTTAGTATGGTTTTGTCAGGACCTGTCTTATTTTATAAAAATAAGGACAATTTAAGAACTGTATCAACCACTTCTATAAGAGAAGGCATGACATGAAAAAAAGCAGAATTAGACCTACCACTACAGAGAACTGATGGTTGCCAGAGAAGGCCGGAGTGGGATGATGGGCATAATGAGTGAAGGGGAGTGGGAGACACAGGCTTCCTGCTATGAAGTCATGGGAATAAAAGGCACAGCACAGGGAATACAGTCTGATATTGTGACGTTTTGGATGGTGACAGGCTGGTAGTAGCTACACTTGTGGTGAACAGAACATAATGTATAAAGAAGCTGAATCACTATGTTGTACACCTGAAACTGGTGAAACATTTGTGTCAATGATACTCAAATAATTTTTCTCAAAAAAGAACATTATTTTTACAAGTGGCAAAAAGGAGAAAAGAAGAAGTTGTAGTAGTAGTAGTCCTAAGAAGAACCTGGATTGTGTAAATTATCACTGCTGCAGACCTACCTGTATGTATTTGCCAAGAATCTTATAGACGGCTAAGTGCTGGTAAATATCACTAGCTGGACTAATGCCATAGAAATTTTGATCTCTTGAGACACTGGCTAACATTTTACCATACCATGAACACTCTCTTTAAAAATAAAATATGGGGGCTCCTGGGTGGCTCAGTGGGTTAAGCCTCTGCCCTCAGCTTGGGTCATGGTCTCAGGGTCCTGGGATAGAGCCCCACATCTGGCTCTCTGCTCAGCAGGGAGTCTGCTTCCCCCTCTCCCTCTGTCTGCCTCTCTGCCTACTTGTGATCTCTCTCTCTGTCAAATAAATAAATAAAATCTTAAAAATAAAATAAAATAACTATTAAAAAATAAAAAATAAAAATAAAACATGTCCTTTCACAGCATGAATTCTTTATATTATTTTCATATTTTCTTCATCTTTTAACTGTTGTTTCAAAATAGATCCCATCTTTAAAAATTCCCAATTTATAAGTACATCTTATTTACACATATGTCTTAAGCTAGTGATATTAAATTATCTTATTAACTCTATTGCCATTCCTGCTAACTTTTAAAATACCTATATTGTGTTAGTTCTAAATGGCATCAAAATACATTCCTTAACAACAAGCTGACTCATGTTCAAAACTCATTATCTCTTATGGCCTAATAAAAATTAGCACTATATGCACCAAAAAAATGAACCAAGCTTAGTATTAAAAATCCTTTCAGTCTCATAGATTCCATGATTTGTCCTTCAAAACCAAGACAGTCAATGATACAGGAAAAGAAATAAATCACAGAAAGTAATGTTTTGATTGACATGCCTTCCTCATTCTACTTGGCAAGTTTGAGTATTTTATTATGCTATACATGCTTCTTTTTATATGGTTGTAATTGTGATGGGCATGTAAATGACAGTCTCAAAATGAGTCTTGTTTTGGAGTCTTGTTAGTTTAAAGCAGCTGTCAAAATCTCCCTTTTCCAAATTGTGAATTCCATCTTAAAACCTTGCCTGCACAATTTTTGGCAAATTGTGTTTCCCTTAACTTTTTATTTATGGGTCATAGTACTATATTTCCTCATCGATTAATTTATCTGGTCCTATCCCAATATGCTCACAGAAATTCTGTCAGAATGAAACTATAAGCATTCTTTTTTTTTAATTAATTTTTTATTTTTTATAAACATATATTTTTATCCCCAGGGGTACAGGTCTGTGAATCACCAGGTTTACACACTTCACAGCACTCACCAAAGCACATACCCTCCCCAATGTCCATAATCCCACCCCCTTCTCCCAAACCCCCTCCCCCCAGCAACCCTCAGTTTGTTTTGTGAGATTAAGAGTCACTTATGGTTTGTCTCCCTCCCAATCCCATCTTGTTTCATTGATTCTTCTTCTACCCACTTAAGCCCCCATGTTGCATCACCACTTCCTCATATCAGGGAGATCATATGATAGTTGTCTTTCTCTGCTTGACTTATTTCGCTAAGCATGATACGCTCTAGTTCCATCCATGTTGTCAAAAATGGCAAGATTTCATTTCTTTTGATGGCTGCATAGTATTCCATTGTATATATATACCACATCTTCTTGATCCATTCATCTGTTGATGGACATCTAGGTTCTTTCCATAGCTTGGCTATTGTGGACATTGCTGCTATAAACATTCTTATCTCAAAGTAGATGATGCTGTAATCATGCAAACAGTTATTTAGACCTGCCCCTTTTTTATTTTACTTTCTCGTATCCTTTCTTTTATCATCCCACCCTCTAACATCTCAAAACTTTCTTTTTTTGAACCTGGAATAAAATGATCATCAAAACTAGTCTAGCCCCTGCATTCAAGAAATTTAGTATTTCATGAAGACAAATCATCAATCACATAATCTCACGAATACATATAAAGTCATAATTATAGCAAATGTAATGAAAAATATGTATTATATAACAGCATGCAACAAGGTAAACTGATCTGACCCTAAAGTTCACATTAGACAAGCACAGACACCAAAGAGAGCTCCATGAGCCACAAAGAGGATTTGACTCTTTTACTGAATATCGCAAATTCAATAATATGTTTTAAACAAGGTAGAAATGTGATCCCCAAAAAGAAAACAAAAAAAGTTGAAATGTGATCAGATCTGTCATTTTAAAATTTGACTTGGGGAAAGACAATTATCATATGATCTCTGTGATATGAGGAATTTGAGAGGCAGGGTGGGGGGTTGGGGAGCAGGGAAGGAAAAAATGAAATAAGACAGGATCAGGAGGGAGACAAAACATAAGAGACTCTTAATCTCACAAAACAAACCGAGGGTTGCTGGGGGATAGGGGGGCAGGGACAGGGTGGTTGAGTTATGGATTTTGGGGAGGGTATGTGCTATGGTGAGTGCTGTGACATGTGTAAGCCTGATGAATCACAGACCTGTACCCCTAGGGTAAGTAATACATTATATGTTAATAAAAATAATTTTTAAAAAAGAAAAAAATTGACTCTTGTTTTCATCCAGAGAGAAAAAGAAATGTAGAAGTAGGAGAACATTTAAGGAACCATTCTCAGAAGCTAGGTGCTCCTTATGTCTTATGTTGTTAAGCTCACAATTCCATGGTTTGGAAATCTGAATGGAGCACGGGGAATACAACTGAGGGTGACTCCCTGAGTTGAGAAGTGAACTGATCTGGAGGCTTCTCCACCAACATCTGGAATGGGATTTCTTGAAGGCTGGGTCCAGCTGAGGTGTTGGCCAGAGCAGCTACACATCAGCCTTTCTATCTGGGTTTGACGTCCTTATGTGTGACGGATTCCTAATAGGACTTCCTACATGGTGGTTTGGAACTCTAAGTGTTACTGTTACCAGCAAACAAGAAGGAATCTGCAGGGCCTTTTATGACCTGTCCTTGGAAGTAACATGGCATCACCTCTACCCTACTCTATCGGTCAAAGTATTCACAAGCTCAGCCAAATTGAAAGTGAAAAGGATAAAAAAGTTGGCAACTCTTAAAGGAAATGAATGTCAAAAAATGTGCAGCCCTGTTTTAAACTTCTGCAAAAGTAATAATGTGATGCTAATTGAGACTAAAGAAGTTAATAGGATGAGAATAGAGTATATTTGAAAATACTGAAATGCTTCTATGATGCACTAATATCTTTGATTCATTCCTGGCATAGATGTTTTATTTCTCTTTTTCTTTATTCAGGCTTCTTACAAGTTTAGAATTGAATTACTCCTTTCAGAGAATCAACTTTTATATTTGTTAGCTTTTTCTATTATACGTTTGTTTTCTATTACAGTAATTGTGATCTTTATTCTTTCTTTCCTTCTTCTTATAAGTATAATTTGCAGTTTGTTTTCTAACTCATTAAAGTGGATGCATAGAACTCTGACTTTCAGCATTTCTTTGTATGTAAAATATGTTTTGAGCTCTGTATTTCTCTTAAAGCACTGTTTCAATGACATCTTTTGAGTTCTGATACCTAGTATACTGTTTTCCATTTATTTAAAGTATTTTCTCATTTTTGTTTTTCTTTGATGCATAATTTTTAGAAGTATGTTAATTAATTTCCAAATAAATGGGAATTTGTGCTTATTTTTCTGTATTAATCTCTAGCTTAATTTTACTGTGATCAGAGAACATATTCCATATTTTATCAGTGCTTTGAAATGTGTTGAGACTTGCTTGATGGCCCACCATATGGATAATTTCTGTCAGTGTTTCATGGGCACTTAAAAAGAATGTGTACTCTGCAATTGTTGAGTTTAATTGTTATACACGGCAATTAAACAATTTTGTTTATTATGCTTTTCAAATCCTCTATATCCTTACAGATTTTTAACGCTATTCTATTAATTACTGAGAGTCGGTTAAATAAAATACGCTACTGGTTTTAGATTTGTTATTCCTCTTCTTAGTTTTAGAGAATTCTGCCATATACATTTAAAACTATGGTGTTAAAATTCTTATATTCTCCTGTTGAATTTACTTTTATTATCTTAAAATATCTCTCTTTTTTAAAGTAATGCTTTTTGCTTTAAGTTTACTTTGTCTAATATTTAGTAGAACTTAATTTTCTGTTAAAGTTGGCATGTTTCCCATTTTTTACTGTCAAATCTACATACTCCTATATTTTCATGTGTATATTATAAGTAGCATGCAATTTCATTTTTATTCCATATGAAGAAGTTCATGTTTTAGCTGTATGATTTATTCTGTTATATACTGATGAGTTGGAACTTTGGCTAAGTCTTACCACTTAACTTTATTTTGTACCTCTTCTTTGTTCTCTCTCCTCTCATTAAAAAAAAAGAAGAAGAAAATTCTTTAAGATTCATTTAGTTCCATTTTTCTCTATTTTTAGGTTTTCATTCCTTCAGTTTATATTTATCATTTCTCAAATAACATAAGCTCTCAGGATACATAACTAACTTCCTCTTGCATTCCATTCATCTATTTCAATTCTCCATGTTTAATATGTGATAAAATGTTATTGTTTTGTTTTATGCAAGCAGCAAATTATTTAAATTCACACATATGCTTATCAATTCACCACTCTTCATTTCTCCTTACATCTCTAACATGTAATCTTAGATTTTCCACTTCCCCAAAACAAAACTATCTCCATAGGGTAGCATTCTAATTTGATAGTCATTTTCTTTTGAATACTTTACAATATCGTTCCTGATTCTCTGGCTTCCATGTACTTCTCTTCACAAATTAGTTATTTACTTTCATTTAGATCTTTTGATGATAAAATTGTCTTTATTCTTTGGCTACTGTCATAATTTTCTTTGACTTTTGGTTTTTAGTAGACTTGCTATAATGTACCTAGATGTTTTGCATTTTTTCTTGGTATTTTTTCCCTTTTTTCCTGGTTGAAGTCCTGGACAATTCAGAAAAACTGTCAGCTATTATTTCTTTACTTGTTCCTTGTAAACCGTTCTCATTCTCCTTTCCTTATGCACTGACTATATACACATTAAAGCTTTCTTTGATCCCTCTCCTATGCTCTCTTATGTGTTTCCCTCATTTTGTTTTTCTGCATTTTAGTGTATACATTCTCTACTGACTTACCTTCTCATTGGCTAATTCTGTATCATTCAAATAGGCTTTAATTTCAATTATTGTTTCTTTCATTTCTGGGTATTCTATTAGACTTTACTATACTTATAAATCACCTCCTGAAATTCCCAACCATGTCATTTAATTTCCCGATAATTATTTTTTTATTTTGTTTATTATTTTATTTTTTAAGAGAGGGAGGGAGGAAGAGAGAGAGAGAGCAAGAGAGCACAGGTGAAGTGGAAAAGGGCAGAGGAAGAAGGAGAGAGAGAATCTTAAAGTGGTTCCATATTCCTCGTGGAGCCTGACACAGGGATTGATCTCATGACGCTGAAATCATGACCTAAGCTGAAATCAAGAGTAGGACACTTAACTGGTGAGCCACCTGAGCAACCCTAATTATATTTATTTTTAGGTCCTGCCATATTTGGATATACAATGGATTTGTCTCTATTGTCTGCTATTGTACATGCTTTTTGATCAATTGCTGTCTTTTGTATATGTGGGGCTTGTTCTTTCTTACATAACATTGACATAAGAATCCCAAGATACTATCTTCTTCAAAAATGACATACTTTTCTTCTATAAAGCAGATGGCCATGGACAAGCTTATCCATATACTGTTCACAATAAACTGAACTTGGCCTCAGTGTCTTTTAGGATTGGCCAAATCCTCAATAAACTTTATCTTTTTTGTAGCTTTATGGGCCAGTTGAAAGCTTGGGGTAATTATCAGGGTCCATCATCTTTAATGGGCCATCAACACCATTTTTCGCTTTCCAGCCCCATGATTTTGCTGAAAGCTCTATTCACTCTTCAGATTTCTAGTCTCTGATTTGGAATCATCAAATGCCTTCATGAGAAAAGCCATACTGAATACTGGAATCATTTGCTGGACTTTCATGATCTCTGGGATCTTGGTGTCACAATCCTTTACTCCCTTCACACTTCACATAGATATGTAAAAACAACTTTTTTCTGCTTTCCTCACCACTCCCCCCCCCCATATTCTCAGCAGGAGACTTGGTTAAAAGGATGTTTTCTACCATTTCTGGAAGCAGAACTCTGTCCCTGCCTCATTTTTCTTCACAGGTTTGCCCCATGGCAGAATATTAGAGATTTATGTATTTACTGGCTGGCTCCTTTCACAATAACTCACAGAGACTTTATTGGCTTGCTGCATATATTTTTCCTACTCCATGTTATATCCACAGTGGCAGTCACATATGACATAAGGAATTCACATTCTTATATAATTTATAAGAATTCAGACAAGAGGTCATAATAAAAGATGCCAATTTTGGAAAACATTGAAGGTATGGTTCTCCTAAGTAGCTTTATCATGCATGTGCACAGTTTGTAGAATTCCCCTTGATCAAATGGACCAGCATGATATTTGTTACTTGAAGAAGCAAAAGTCACACAAATTGTGTCACTGAAATTTGTGATATTAGTATGAAATCATTTTGTGTACATATAAATACACATCATATTAACATTTCTGATACATGAAGTGAGTTCATATATTTCTATAGAATCAGAGCTATGAATTCTCATAGGGTAAAAAAGCTATCAGATATACAGTAATAATTTTAAGTGAGTAACATTTTACATTGCATTGCTTATATTTTTCAAATTTTTAATTACCAATACAAATAATAATTCATTGAATTTCCTTTTGAAATTGTACTTAAATAATTTACAAATGTAGGCTTAATCTTAGCTATGTATTTTCCTATAAAAATAAAGTGTTTATTTTTCATTTTTAATATCTACTATCTTCACTTTTTACTTTCAAAAAATAATTTTAAATGAGGGAAAATGATAACAACTTGAAATCATGCTAATTCTGACAGAAACAGCATTGTCCCTAAGGCTGTCAATGATGAAATGACAGTAAGATCAAAGCACTATCCAAACTATGCCCAGTGAATCTGTCTTAAGCAGCATCAATCAAATAATAAAGTACAGATTTAAAAAATGCCTCAAAATGCATCATGCATTTTATTATCATGGAGAGATACACTGTCATAAACTTTACTATTTATTCTTCCAGAAAAACTGAGCGATAATTCACTTAAAATATTATTCAGGAATACTTAAAATCCTCTTTCATAATGCTAAATGAGGCAGTAGAATAAAATGAAAGCAGTTACATTTTAGTAAAAAAATAAAATAAAAATAAATGAATTCAGAATTTAAATTAGGACACCAGGGAAAAACAAAAGTAAACCAGAGCACATAGGAAAAGGGAATTTAGAGAGTTGAAAGCTAAAATAGTTGAATTAACCCTTCTATATACAAAATTTGAGAAATCAAAGAATTGCTTTAAAAAAAAATAAATATAATTCTTATATGGGTATCTAAGAAATCATTTTAAAATACACCAAAAAATGAGGACAATAGAGAAAAAGAGTACACATGTTATATATTTAAACATATATATTAAACCCATGTGAAATTAATACCTGTTTGATAGTATGGATTTTTAAAAGTGTCTCAAGAAAAGTTAAAAAACGGGCACCTCGGGGCGCCTGGGTGGCTCAGTGGGTTGAGCTGCTGCCTTCGGCTCAGGTCATGATCCCAGGGTCCTGGAATCGAGTCCCCCATCGGGCTCTCTGCTCGGCGAGGAGCCTGCTTCCCTCTCTATCTCTCTGCCTGCCTCTCTGTCTACTTGTGATCTCTGTCTGTCAAATAAACAAATAAAATCTTTAAAAAAAAAAAAAAAAAACGGGCACCTGGTGGCTCAGTGGGTTGGGCCTCTGCCTTTGGCTCAGGTCATGATCTCCGGGTCCTGGGATCAAGCCCCACATCGAGCTCTCTGCTTGGCAGGGAGCCTGCCTACCCCCCTCTCTCTGGTTGCCTCTCTGTCGAATAAATAAAATCTTTAAAAAAAAGTTTTTTTTTTTTTTTAAATCTGAGCAAAAAAATGAAGGATTTTTTTTCTTAATTACTTAAAAAACAGGTACTGGGGTGCCTGGGTAGCTCAGTGGGTTAAACCTCCGCCTTCTTCGGCTCAGGTCATGATCTCAGGGTCCTGGGATTGAGCCCCACATGGGGCTCTCTGCTCAGCAGGGAGCCTGCTTCCTCTCTCTCTCTCTCTCTGCCTGCCTCTCTGCCTACCTATTATCTCTGTCTGTCCAATAAATTAATTAATTAATTTAAAAAAAACAGGTACTAGATTTAGATGAATTCATGAATTCGTTAAGTAGAACATCAGACCGTGCTGTGGTACAAGCCAGAAAGTTATTAAGAAGATTGTTAGTTGAAAAAAGAAGGACACTGAAAAAATTCTTATAAGAAACTGGAATAAAGATGACATGCGTGGGGCGTCTGGGTGGCTCAGTGGGTTGGGGCCTCTGCCTTCAGCTCAGGTCATGATCCCAGCGTCCTGGGATCGAGCCCCACATCAGGCTTTCTGCTCTGCAGGGAGCCTGCTTCCTCCTCTCTCTCTCTGCCTGCCTCTCTGCCTAGTTGTGATTTCTCTCTGTCAAATAAATAAAATATTAAAAAAAAAAAAGATGGCATGTGTAACAAAACAAAACAAACAAACAAAAAAAATGGTTCTCTTAAAACAGAACCATTGCCTGTAGTAACATGGAAATTAGAAAATTTACTTTAGATCTGGTGGATCTAAGGAGATTTCCAAGCAGAATTTTAGCGATGTGTGGTGGCAAGGAATAGAGAGAGGTAAGGTAATGTTTGAAATGTTTCTCTTTAAGTAGAATTTATTCAAAACATAAGGGAGTCAAGACTTATTGAGTTTGGAAATCATGCTTTCACTGTATGTCTTTCCAACCGGGGTGGGGGCTGGGGAGTAGAGTTTTCAAAATGGGAAATAACATCAGAGCAAAGGTGAATTCCAGGATGTTGCTACTAAAACATTATCTCAGGATAACATTGACATCAAGAGGGGTGATTGTAAACCCTTTGTTAAGACATCAGAAATATTTAAGACAGTGCCTTATAGACTGTATCATCTGGGCCAGGGGTCAGCAAACTTTTTTTTTTTTTCCCCAAACTCCAGATGGTGAAATATTTTAGACTGCTGACCATATGATTTCTGCAGCAACATTCAGTTCTCATTGTCAAGAGAAAGCAGCCATACAAAATACGTGAATGAATGGGTGAGGCTATGGTCCAATTAAGTTAAATATAAAAAAAAAAAAAAACAGTGGGTAGGCCAACTCTACTCCATGGACCATAGTTTACTAACTCTGAACCAGACAAAAAGATATCTAGATTTCATAAGGGAATGCCTTCTAGACCTTCTCTGATAAACTGAAAGGCCTTTAAGAATCCTAAAGTTGCCCTACGTCAACCTGACACTCATTCCACATCAGAGAATAGCCTGTGTTACAGAGATGTGAGGGTTTTCCTCTTGTCCAAGTCTCAACATTAATCATATACACACAAAAACCATACTGCTTTAAAGAGAACTGTATTGGGAGATGCACCTTTATGTGGTGATAAAAGTGATGAAGGCAGTTCAAAATGAAAGGAGCTGTCTCTTCAACTTTCTACACTTAGGACACAAGCTGCAAAATCTCAGCAACAAACAGAGGTTATTTCTAATGTAAAAGGAAATATGACTCAGAATCAGAACCAAGTGTCAGAAGGTAAAAACCAAAACTATAGAAAACCACCCCCAGGGGGAAGGACTGGGACCACTAAAGGCACTGGTCCATATACTGCTTTGGAACTGTGTGAACCAGTGACTTCTTCTGTATATCCCATTCTTCCTGTTTCCTAGTGGGAATACCCAAAAATATGCCTCATCATTACATACTGAGAGTAGGAGGGATGGATATTTGTCTCTTGAGCTCAAAGGTTTTCAGATAAAAGGAACTGTATACTTGCAGATTTGATCTCAACGAGTCTCATCTGCACCTTGACATGACTGAGATCATGAGATCCCAGATGCTTAGCTGATGCCTGAACTTAAACTGATGATGTAATAGTATAATATATTGTCTTAATCTCATGAAACAAACTGAGGGTTTCTGGGGGGGTGGCGTGGGGTGGGTAGGGACAGGGTGGCTGGGTTATGGCCATTGGGGAGGGTATGTGCTATGGTGAGTGCTGTGATTTGTGTAAGACTGAGGATTCACAGACCTGTGCCTCTGGGGCAGATAATACATTATATGTTAATAAAAATAACAGTATAATCTTTTGGAGAATAGACTGAATGTATTTTACGTGTAGAAAAGATGTGCGTTGTTACTATCAGAAGGAAGACTGCTTCAGACTGCATTTTGCAAAAAGGACTTAAACAAGAAATCCTATGATACATATTCTTCTGCAAAATGATCCTGTGATTCTCTAAGCAACAAGAAGGGTCTAACTTTCTGTACCACTGAATCTGAGTAGGCCCTGAAACTATGAGCAATAGAATGCAGCAGAAACTATGCTGCCTACTTTCGAGGCTGTACTTCTACCTGGGCCTATTGGAATATTGATTTTGGGATGCTCTTTCACAACTCAGACATCATATGTTGAGAAACTCAAGGCAAATGCAAAAACCATTAGTAGGCACCTCATTTGCAAATCTAACATAGGTCTGAGCCAACAGCCAGCATCAACTGCCAGCCATGCAAGCCTGCATGCATCTTGGGCATTTCAAGTCCAGTGAAAAGTCTAGATGTCTAAAGCCACTATCTGAATGCAATTTTATGAAAATATTAAGTAAGAACTGCTTAGCTGAGCCTTGTCAATCTATAGAACTATGAGAGACAATAGTTAAGTTTTTATTTAAAGTCATCAAATGTTGGGCTGGTTTTGATAATCAGAAACATGATTAACTAATTCATAGACTGCCTATTATTATATAGCTCAAAAGCTCAACTAGAAGTTATTTTCAGGATAAAATCCTTGGATCAACATTTTTTATGTTTTTCCTATATAGGTCATTATCAAAGTCATTAAAAGGAAGATTATGAGTTGGCAGAAAAAAATAGATTATAGATACTCGTGGTCATTTGAGACAGTTTAATTACATGTGATGAAAGTTAGAGCATTGGTGGTTAAGTAGAAACCATAATCAGTCATTTTTTTGCAATTAAATATTACTTGACAAATATTTCCCTAACAGAGTCAGAGACTAATGGTCAGAGATTCCATCATTCTGCCATATAAAAAGTGTTTGGACCTTACATCAGGAAGTTTCACTTTTTGAGATGCCTACTATCAGTAGCTTGATTAATTTTCAAAATACCATATTTTTGACAGACTACTGAACTTTGGGTACCTGTGATAATATGTAACAACTTGTTAAACAGTGAAAAATAACACAAAAACAAATAATCAAAGATTTAAATGAATTATTATTGTCAAAATATTGTAACACAAAATTTGCAAACGTAAACAAGTTGTATGCTGTACCAATCATAGGCAACTTTTTAATAGTCTTATTTTCAAAAGTTGTTGATAGATTTAGAAAAACATCTTTCACGTTAATCAATGAGGAATTTTTTTTGCTTTCTTCCCAATACATATATATATGTATTTAAAATAAGAAATTGTATTTTCTTAAAATTCTTTAAAAATGGATATATACGGGGCGCCTGGGTGGCTCAGTGGGTTAAGCCTCTGCCTTGGGCTCAGGTCATGATCTCAGGGTCCTGGGATCGAGCCCCATATCGGGGGGGTCTCTGCTCAGCAGGGATCCTGCTTCCCCCTCTCTCTCTGTCTGCCTCTCTGCCTACTTGTGATCTCTGACTGTCAAATAAATAAATAAATAAATAAATAAAATCTTTTTAAAAAATGGATATATACATGTTCATTTTTAAAATAAGAATTTTTTAATTGTATATATACATACATATATAAATAGAGAGAGAGACAGACAGACAGACAGACAGACACATAAGACCATAATGTAAACAACACAAGTCTGTTAAAAGTTCCCATTTTCTTCAGGACATATGTAAGTACATAAGAATACATACTTTCCTAATTCTGCCATCAGTGGGACTTTGAAGAAAAGTTCTAGAAACACTGATATATGGCAAGATTTAAGAATAATAAAATATGTGCTTCATTCAAATATAGTAAATCCAAGAGAGTAGGAATGATAATCTGAAAAACGAATTGAGGGTAAATTGCTGAGGCTCTTGCAAGTCCAAAAAATTAGAACTATTTCCAATAGTTACTAAAAAGCTGTTAGATGTGCATCTATTAGCTGAAAGAAGAAAGGAAGGAAAGGTGGAATGAAGTAAAAGAAAAAGAAGGCAAGAGAAGGGAACAGAAGGAAAAGGGAGGAGAGAAGAGGGGTCAAGAGATAATAAGAGAGATGGGAAAAGAAGAGACCAAAACCAAATACAAATTATTTATTTATTGTCACGCTATTGTTTCAAAAGTTACTAGAACATGTATTGTTCCTTGGGCAGCTGTGGCAAAGCTATTTTCAAAGCAGAGAGATTAGGACAGAACATAATGGAGTTGAAAAACCCAAATGGCATCTTCACTTTGCCTTTTAGTTTGCAGCATCTGAGAAATATCCATGAAAAGGTTTCCGCTGAGTTACTAGAGTCTTCTGGAATTCCCCTCCAGTTCACTAGCTTCTGCATTTGCCGTCAGCCTGCTTTAACCTGTTTGAGTTCCTGGTCCGTTGTAGATAATGGCCTCTCCCTTTCAGTACCCCCTCTTTTCTTTTATTTGTTCTAAGGATTTATTTATCTGAGAGACAGAGAGAGAGAGCAGGAGCCAGGGAGGGAGGGAGGGAGGGAGAGAGAGAATCTTAAGCAGGCTCCCCATCCAGTGCAGAGCCAGGCATTGGGGCTTGCATGACCCTGAGATCATGACTTCAGCCGGAATCAAGATTCAGAGTATTAACCGACTGAGCCACCCAGGCAACCCTTGGTGTTCTAAGTACGCTAGTTTACTTTACTGAACACTGCAACATTTCCTCAAGTGTTCTCTAGCATCAGAGACATTGTCACAGTATTAGATTCTTCCTCTGCTCACCTTTCAACTCAGGTATTTTCACTATTTGCATATCCTGGACTCCCTTATACCTGGGAACCTGTGCTGTGCTTCTGTCTCAGTGAGCGGCTGGTGCCACTTGTTTCTCCTACACTAGAACTTGAGATCACTCACTATGGTACTAGATTTGGTTATTGTCCCTACCATTCCTGAGTATCTGTAGTGGGCATAAGAAAATCTGGATAAATTATGAAAAATATACTGTATTTCATTGCTTTTCAGAAGCTCAAAGATTTTTTTTAACCTATTAGTGGAAATAGTTTAATTGTGTTAAAACTAAGCTAAAAAAAAAAAAATCCATTCTCAAGGACGACTGTAGTAACTCTTAAGGTCAATGAGGTTGAAACTTTTGCAGCTCTTAGTAAAGTATTTAATCAGGGGTAATGAAGAATTTGATGACAGTCTGCTGTTTCTTAGGATTCTAAACCAAAAATATGTATATATTTATGCATATGTGCAGTAAGAGCTGCACAGCATCCCAAATACTGCAGATCCCATAACAATCCGAACATAGCATGGTATAGAATCTCCCCAATTTTATCAGATATTTATAATACAAATATTCCTACATTTTAATTTCTTATGTTTCATTTTCTCAAAAGCAATAGTGCTTTTATAGATATAATGCTAAATATGTGATATTAAATATTGAACCCCCAAATTTCACAAAGAAAACTGAGTATTTCATTCTAACTATTGCAAAAATATAGGTTGAACTAAACCTTCCATGATATTTTTGATTCAATATATTCAACATTAATAAATGCATAGGAAAAATATGGTGAGAATACTTTTATGTATCTGTAATGAAATTTAATTGATACCCATCTCATTCAAAATGGGATTTCTTGTCAAAAATTTAGCAGACACATAATAAAGATTTGTTCGACATATCAAGCTACAGCCCAGGAGAAAGAGTGGAATCATAAGACTCGTGACATTTATGTTTGTATACACCTAGTTTGCAAATGAGAATGTACTATGGATACTGATATTCTGAAACTTTTCCTCTTTTTCACATCATAAGAGAAAGTGCAGTTGGACTGATGTTGATTTCTGCCAATATAATGGAGGTCATAAATTCTATGTCACTGGTTCATAGGACAAGAGCAGAAATGTTTTGTTAGTTTCTATGTTCGTTTCTGGCAAGTATTTTTCTTTCAATGTCTGTCTAAAAAAAAAAAAAAAAAAAAAATACCCTCTTAAATCACTTTTAAAGACTCAACATGTGCCGATTAAAAAGTTACAAGTTGGGGCGCCTGGGTGGTTCAGTCGTTAACCTTCTGCCTTTGGCTCAGGTTACGATCCAGGGTCCTGGGATTGAGTGCCGAAAAGGGCTCCCTGTTCAGCGGGAAGCCTGCTTCTCCCTCTCCTACTCCCCCTGCTTGTATTCCCTCTCTCACTGTTTCTCGGTCAAATAAATAAATAAAATCTTCAAAAAAAAAAAAAAATTACAAGTCACAAAACTACTCCAAATGCAGAGTATCAGTTTCCCTCCCATACCCTGAAAAAAAGTCTCATCAACATAGAGGAAGATTTGCTGTTTACCAGATGAGGGCAGCAGAGGGACATAATACAGGTAAAAGAAAGGCCATGTTGGGTTGTCAATAATCCTCATTTAAGAATCAGGAATTCAGAAGTCCAAGCGCTGGGATTGGATGTAAGCAAGAGTTTGAATCAGCAGTGATAGTGTCTAGAGATAGCTTGGGAAGGAAGGACTTTAGCCTTCCTTCTACCTTAATCTTTATTGTCTTACCCTCATTTTTGGATTTGGGCAATTAATTTTATTAAAATTAACTTTATAGAAAGTTCTATGCAAACACTTCTTTGGATTGCATTTTACAACATTTTTCTTCTATAGCAATTCTAAAGCTGCCACCACTATTGCTCATTTTAGGAATTGCCATATATGTTTTTCTAGGTGCCAAGGGAACAGAATACAGGCAAAAAATTAACTGAAAGATCAGAAAAGACTAGAACAAACTCCATATAAATAATCTATCAATGTATTTCTATTAATTGGCGGGCCATAGATGCATTTAAAATGTCTTCACTTTTGGATAAAGGGCACAGTAAAATTAAAACATGTATTTCAATTAAAATCAAGCATTTATCAAACAATATTTACTTGATAAATATTAATAATTTCTTCTTTCCATTTCTTCCCTTTATGTTACATTGACCTATCTCCTTCTACTCATATTTTATCTTATTCTATTTTTTACGATTTACTTATTTATTGGGGTGCCTGAGCGGCACAGTTATGCACCTGACTCTTGGTTTTGCCTCAGGTCTTAACCTTATGGGTAGTACGATGAAGCCCCCTGTCAGGTTCAGTTGCCAGCATGGAGTCTTCTTGAGTTTCTCTCTCCTTCTCCCTCAGCTCCCCCTCCCTCTCTAAAATAAATAATTTTTTTTTTTTTTAAAGAGAGATTTATGTATTTATTTGACAGGGAGAGTGAGTGTGCTTGCACCAGTCAGGGGAAGGACAGAGGGAAAGAGAGAGAGAATCTCAAGCAGACTCCCTACTGAGCCCAAAGTGGGGCACAACCACATGACCCTAAGATCATGACTCTGAGCCAAAATCAAGAGTCAGACACTTAACTGACTGAGCCACCCAGGCGCCCCATATTTTATAATGCATTATAAGATCTGGTGGTATAGTTACTTAGTACTACTAACATATTTTGGCATTTTATTTTCTATTGTTTTATGGTTTTTTTTTTTTTTTTACTCCGGATTATTTTAGAATGATTTTGTTTTAAAATTTTTCTTTTCCCTTCCCCCAGAACAAGAAGATACTGGGATTTTTATCTCATTTATATTTAACTAGAGGTTAATAGATTCTAAATTTATTCAAGTTTATTTTAGAAATCTATATGAAGAATGTTCATTTTTCTAAGTTACACATTCATCATTAAATTACTTTATTTTTATTACAGAGAATGAAATTTTTATTATCTTTCAGATGCCTAAAAGGGATGTTACTAATACACAAAAATGTTTATTGGTGTTCAGATTATTAGGACACCTTACCACTTTAAAATATCTTAAATAATTATAATAAATTGTTGATTTTTATATGCTTTCATTTTCAGCAAAATAATAATCTCATTATCATGATTTACCCTGTAATAATTATGGTTTATATGGTATTACACAACTATTTAATAAAAATCTTGCAAGTAATTATACTGAACCTGCTCATTGCCACCTAACATTTATTCTCCCTTTTCTTCACAAAAGCAACAACAATCAGTACCACCAAAAATTTTGAGTTTTTTCTTTACAATGATGTTAAAAATAATCAATTTCCTAGATTTCCTTGCAGCTGGAAGTGGCCATGTAATTCAATTTGAATCATAACATATATATGAAAGACACTATTGGGGACTTCTGGAAAAAGTCATTTAAAAGTAGATAAATTTATTTGGCATGCCTCTGCGGTCATTTTCCCTTCCCCTTTTCCTCCTCTGTGGATTATGGAAGCAGTATCTAGAAGAAAACTGTTATATGAAAGAATTTTCTGTTGTTTATGGCTAAACATATTCTCAATCGACAGATGTTCTTACATTATTTCTGGGTTCAATTGTCTCTAGAACTTGATAGGTAAAAAGGGTAGTGGGCTAAAATAAGGATTTGGGAGCCATTCACATTTATTTTTATGTGTTGCCATGGCTTTTAAATTATTGAAGCTGATGAAAAGAGCAAGATGAGAATAAAAAGGAATCTGGAACATTGACATCTATGGTTCAGACCATGAAAGTGTCTTGTATCATTCATAACTCATAGCTATATTGTTCATAAACTTATTGATATCCATAGGGTTTAATCCCATGTTTTCTTAAATTTTACTTTGGATGTTTAAGAGAGAAGTGAAAAAACATAAATTGGAAATATTGGCTATAGTCAACAGTTTTGAGAGGTACTGCAAAGAAAATCAAATAAATAAAAGAAATAGGATATGAAAAAATAATTTCTAAAACAAAAGAAATCAGAATGTATGGGTGTTAATGGAAGTGGTCAAGTACCAGAGTAAATGTTAATAATGTAAAGAAAAACAGGAGAGCATTGTAGGAAATGTGCCCTGAGGATGGAATCCACTACAAATACGTTGGGAATAACTTCGGATGGGAAGATAGCTAGCTATTATGTAGTGACAAGATAAATCAAGAATATATGAGTATACATGCTGGTATATGATGGTGGTAATCTATGTGTCCTGGATTAAGTTCCCTAGGAGCAAAGACGAAGATGGCAATTTTTATACAAGGGATTTATCTAACATGTATTCTTGGGAGGAAAACCTATGAGGAAGAAAGTCAACTGAGATTCATTCTATTGAATTCATGATTCATTCTATTGAATTCATGAGTCATTGGCTGAGGCCATTTGCCAGTGAGGTTAGGGGGTTGGTGTAATCCAGGCACTTCTAGCAGTAGTAACACCTGTGGCTAAGGACAAGTCTTTGGGGAACTATAAAGTAATGAATAAATAGCAGCAATGCACATGGCAATTTAGGATTAGGTACATCAGCTCAAGTAAAGGCAGTAGGAGTCAAGTACCACGCTATGGAAATAACCTTCTGATTATTTCAGTTTCTCTGAAGTAGAAGGCAAAGTTATTAAATAAAAGAAAATATAAAAGGAGGTGTTAGATATTTGAGGAGAAGAGATAAGATATAATTTAGTCATCTAGGACATTGGGAATGTGACTGGACAAGATACATTAAGAGTCCACATGAGCTTTGCGGTCTGTCTTTATGGTGCTTTTCTCCAGTGAGCGTCACTTGAATGGCTAGAGCTGTGTGTGCAGAGTTTGTGTTGAGTTAGGTTTAACCAAGGTTGTGAATTTTTTGAGTTAATATGAATAAGAAAACAGAGCACAAGGCAATTGAAAATATATATATTCAAGGGAGTGATTATATTGATTTACTATGAAACTTAAACTGGATAAGAGAGGAAGAGAGAATATCAAAGGCACAGAAATAAGTCAAAGAAGAGATGATCAATACATTAGAAATCTCACTGGAGTTAAATGAATGTTAGGTAGAGCTCAGAGAGAGAGAGATGTGCTGTACCAGTCAAGGTTCTTGAGAAAAGCAGGAACAGAACCAATCAGAGGGGTGTGTGTGTGTGCATATTTACATATATCTACATCTATAAACACTTGACTCTTGAACAACATGGGTTTGAACCACACAGGTGCACTTCTATGTGGCTTTTTAAAGATAAATATAGTACAGTACTGTAAATGCATTTTCTCTTCCTTATAATTTTTAATAACATTTTCTTTTTCATAACTTACTTCATTATAAGAAAACAGTATATAATATATATACAAAATATGTGTGAATTGACTGTTATTAGTAAAGTTGCTGGTCAGTCACTATTGGCTCTTAGTTAATTTGGAGGGAGTTAAAAGTTCTTTTGGATTTTTGTCTGTGGGATAAAGTCACTGTTCCTAACCTCTGCATTGTTCGAAGGTCAACTGTATATCTAGATCCAGCTATATCTATCCATATGTGTCTATGAATATCTATAGATCAATCAATCTATATTTGTCTATATATTTAGATATGTTACAGTTAAATAAATAAGTATACACTTGATAGATGAGAGAGATTTATTTCCAAGAATTGGATTATGTTATTAATTTCTGAGGCTGACAAGTCTGAAATTCATAAGGCAGACTGGCAGAGTGAAAACTTCTTGGGCAAGAGATGATACTGAAACCTTGAAGCAGAAATTCTTCTTCTTTAGGAAAACCACCATTTTTCCTTTAAGACTTTTCAACTGACTGAATGAAATCCACCTTAATTAGCAAGATTATTTGTTACTTAAAGTCAGCTGATGGTGGATGTTAACCAGAAGTTTCACAGCAACACCTAGATTAGTGTTTGGAATAACAGGTTACTATAGCCTAGCCAAGCTGATACATAAAACTATCACATGCATGAGCTTGGAACCATGCCAGGGTCAGAATTATTGCTGATAATTTTAGAGTATGATGGCAGATAGTGGTCAAGCTGGGACTGGGGACAAGATCACCAATCACTTTAGAAGTGATTTTAAGAAGATCATTTTAAGAAACCACGTTTTGAAAGGGCAAGTGAGTGTGGAAATTTTCAATAATTATTACAAGAGTAGTATCGGAGAGTCTGATACTGAGTCAGAAGCCCCAAATCATCTATATGTGAGGGGAGTAGCCCAGGGGCTATAGAATATCCCAATTTGAGAACATTTATGAACATGTAATAATTGGATGTTCCAAGCTGGGGGCCAGTTCCAGTAACTTACCTCAGATCTGGGATAACTAGAAAATATGATTTGCACTCAATCACCTATTCTGATTTCAAACTTCCTGTTTAATTACTGATCTCCCACTTGGCAGATGTCAAAGACCCAATTCCCAGGCTACTGCAAGTCAGGGATAGGACTCTAGTCCTTTCTGAAATTGGCCAAAGATCATGAAGTAAGGTCTCAATCTTGATGGAATCCGAGGAGCTAATTTCCAGCACAAAGCAGTGATATTAGCCCAAGAAAAAGACACAAGACGTTCTTACTAAAACTAGGAGCAACATTCAGAAATGAACTTGTGCTCATGCCCCTTCAAAATTTCCATATCTTACTATTAGGCAGTAGCATACCAGGAAATGTTCACACCAGAAATAAGACTTAATATAAAGAGTAGCATTCATTTTCACACCCTACCTGGGTGCTGGTTGATTGATTGCCAACCACTCAACACTTCTCAGGTTTGTTCACCTGTCTCCATCTTGTAAATGTTGTTCTAATATAAATCACAACTATTTCTTGGATATATAGTACTCCTCCCATGGGTCTTCAGATCTACTTTATACTGACTTACTTGAAAAGCACAAGGGGTACTGTGTGACTCCTCTGCTTAAAGTCTATCACTATTGTTTTTGTTTTTAGCATTAAGTCCTATATTGCCTCTGAACAAAATCCTGCTGAACAAAATTGTGGAAGTAAGGATGATACAATCTGAGGAGTTTATAGAGAAAGAAAATGACATTTAAATCAAAAAGTCATTATTAAGATACAGTTGGGACCACGCATATTTGGAAATGAAGGAAAAGAAGTCAGAAATTAGAAAAATAAACAGACAGTATGAATCATGTTTGAAAGGCCTCTTAGTGGGGCTCCTGGGTGGCTCAGTGGGTTAAAGCCTCTGCCTTCGGCTCGGGTCATGATCCCAGCGTCCTGGGATCGAGCCCCACATTGGGCTCTCTGCTCAGCAGGGAGCCTGCTTTCTCCTCTCTCTCTGCCTGCCTCTCTGCTTACTTGTGGTCTCTGTCTGTCAAATAAATAAATAAAATCTTTAAAAAAAAAAAAAAAGAAAGAAAGGCCTCTTAGTGATGGAAGGGCATGAATAACATTTGGAATCCTGGAAGAATTTACAGTATTAGGAGGTGGGTCATATATATGGTAAATATTGTAATGTGCTAATATTACAAAAACTGATGCAGCTGATTAATGACAAAATTTTATTTTTATTTCCTACATTCTTGAATCTCCTACTTGTAATTATTTGTCATGTTTAAATTAAACATAAACAATGGGAACTATAATGTTTATTATTATTATACTACATAATTTTCAATTCCAATTTCATATCATAAATATGATAGAGTCTCTCAGAAATGTGACCCAATTCTGTAAGTACATCACTCAGTAGACAAACATTATTTATCTTTTCTTGAGATCTATGCCCATATTAAACTGACTTCCTACAAATTATCATACAGTGGTCAAAACTGTCCTTGGAAAATTAAATGATAATATTATAGATAATATTATATAGATAATAGATAGTATAATATAGATAATAGATAATATTAGACATTTAGTTTGGGAAAGACAGTCATTTCAAAGAATTGTCCCAAAATACCTTTATATTATTTACACTGGACCTTATGGCTGACTCAGTCTTCTAGAAATTAAAACCAGAAACAACATTCTTTGCTCAGGGATAATTTTTTTTTCCAACCAAACTTATGTTTCCTCAGGTATAAAGTTTTTTTCAGTTAGTTATCATTTCAAAGTTCTGTGTAAGTAGTTTCTAATGAGAAAAGGTAGCATTGGGTTCAAAGGTATTAGTGGTTGTCTCTTCAGCTAATCTTCCCATGAGTTTAGTTACTCCACCAAATCCTTGAATCAAATAAGGTGGGATTGTAACTGCGCTACATCCTTTGATTTTCAGGCCTGAGGGAAGTGATAGAAGAAACAAAATAAAACAAAAATCAAAAGATGCTAAAATAACATAAGGACATCACACATTATCTATCAGAAAGGATATGGATGTAAAGAAGAAGAAATGGAAGAAAAGTCTTTGCCATGAAATGTATACACATACTTCCCTATTTTAGACAAATTTGAAAATAAAGTAGTTAGAGAATTAATGACTGAAAATGTATTATTATTCTGGCCGTGTCAAAAGCAAGAGGATGATTTTAAAATTCTACATATTACTCAGTTTCTAAATTTTTTTAATTGGGTAATTAAATGGAAATACAATCAAGGAAAATGGAATAACATTTAGAATTTTAAATTCATCATTTTACCTTGTGCAAGGCTACAGTGATACCTCTCTATCGCACCCACACACACATACAGACACACACACACATAATCATATTCTTGATTATGTACAAGTATTCTTGATATATGTACAAGTAACTCTAGAAAATATTTAAAAGACAAACCTACTTACTCTTTATAAAAGTACCTTTACATTAAAAGCAGCCAAAATTATCTGGAATTCCTAAGGGGGAGAATTTTAAGAACACCAGAAAGTTTTTCCTAAATTGGCTAAAAACATTTCATTACTAATTGTTTCTATAATTTACGTAACAAAACATTTTGCTTTCAAAAGTCAACGTTAGGTCCAAGACTCTTATCCCGGTCAACTATATCAAAATCTAATATTCATGTGCTTCATGTAGAGATGTTTATCTAACCCCTGGAGTCAGCTCAATTAATTCTTAGTGTGAGTTAATTTCTGTTTATTGTCATTTTCTCCCCTACAGTTATGACTGATTTAGGCCAGTTTATTTTGAATAGATAATTTGATTTCTTTTATAATTCAATAAACACATACAAAAAATAATTAAATGAAAATTTTCCATTGAAAATAATACTTCTCATAAGCATTTAATGTATTAGCCTTAGCACCAAGACCTTAAACCTAGTCTATCAATCATCTGAGCTTTTTAAAGAAGTTATGCTTTATGTCAACTATATTTCAATAAAAATAAATTAAGGTTTTTTAAAAATGAAATAAAGAAGTTATGCTTCCACTCATTTTACAAATGAATTTGTTTTATTGAAGTAGCTAAAAATGATTGCTTCTATGCTAGAATTGATGCATTTCACTGAAAATTAAATTCAATGTACCCAGAACCCATTATATTTCCCAATATTTCTGAACTTTTAATTTTTCTTTAGCACAAAGCATCTTTTTTAATGTTCATATATGTATGTTACAAAAATGTTATCACATCTTTAAGAAAATCTCATCCCAGATCTTAAATACTAATATTATTTTTGCTATCTGAGACATAATAAATTTAAAACATAAAGACTTAAAATAAATCTTCTCTACCTTACTTATTATGTAGGCAAAATTTTCAAGGACCTTATGTTTTGGTCCAAACATATATCTACCAGTTAGTAAAAGTACCCACTGAGATAATTATGTGTCAATTACCAGAATATAAATACATGAGATCTTAAAATATGCTTCTTTATAAGTGTTTCCATTTTCAAAACCACAGCTGAATTCTTTGGATTTTGAGGGTTGGTTTTTTTTTTTTTTTTTAAGAGTAATTACCTAGAACAATGTATCAGGTGATTTGCTTATGATTAATTCCCTATACTTTGTGACTAATCTTCTTACAGGTAGTATATATAATAGAACACGGACGTCCACAGTATATTTTCCATTTTTTTCATTTGCAAATGGTTGCTTTCCTATCAAGATACTGCCATATTTTAACATTTTTATTTAGTTTTAAGGTATTAGAGCCTGAAATGTTAGGCCTGTACTTGTATATTTTTAACTCCTTTAAAAATATGAATTAAACTGTACAATGATGCTGTGCTAATCCACATTTGATGTTTACCCAGGACCTCACCAAACTAAATAAGTCTAATTCAAATGGTACCTATATGATACTTTCAGAAACAGTAGAAGCTATGTATTGCCCCATCAGCCCTCCATAGTTAGTCATTACAACAAATGGTTTACAAGTCCTCTACTCAGAGGACTAAAGGGACATATGCATTACAAGCTTATTAACAGAGTATAATGCAGGCAACAAACAAAATAGGAAACATGAAATGCCAAGCCTGGAACCTTGTCTTCTTTCAATATGTAAAGATTTCAGTTCCACCAAATACAACCCTTAAAGTTATGCAATAATTCACTTTTAGATCCATGATTCCTGTCAATAATTGAATACCTAATAATTTAATATTTACAAATCTTATGAGAGCTCCTCGGTTTTCTAGTAATGTCTCCTTTTTACTGATGGAGTAGAATCTAAGTATATCAGGATGACCCAAAGAAACCAAAGACTGAATCCTGATGTCTTTTAAAATAATTTTTTATAAGCATAATTTTGAAAATGTTAAGCTAAAGTATTAAAGAGGATTTCAAGAAAGGATTCATGTTAGTGATTTTTCTATTTTTGTGATTTATGCACATGACACCATAGTGATTAAGAATGAAAAGAAATAAGCATTAAATAAGCAAATATGTATAAAACCCAGAATTACATTTGTTAGGAAGTTTAACCCAAGAGACCCTAGAAACAATCGACAAAATCAATTTTTTCTGGAAGACTAGAGTCAATATTCCCTATTCTAAAATCAGTGCCTAGGAATCAAAGGCTGAAAAAAGGGGAATTGGAAAACTGTCATGATACAATTCTGAGATTCACAATTGCAAAAGAGGAGGCCTGAATCAGAAAGAAGAGAGTAAAAGTTACAAAAATTAAAATGATACGAAAGGTAGCTTTCAGAAAAAAATCAAGGAACTGTGTAAGAACTTTTGAGAAGGAATACTAAAATAAAGCATAAGTGGAAAGAAGGGGAAACATTAATTTCCATTAGAGGCAATTCTCAACTAAGCAATCAAAGAAACCAGAAAATAAAACAAAAAATCATTTTAAAAGGTAATTTGAATTTCCAGGTTTTTTTGACTTTCCAGTCTCAAATACTTAAGGCTATTTTTTTTTAATTTTACTGTTTTTATTTTTATTTCCTATACAGTTAACATACAGTGTTATATTAGTTTAAGGTATACAATATAATGATCCAACAATTCTTTGCATTGTTCAGTGCTCATCAGAAGTATACGTTCCATCACCTGTTTCACCCTTCCCTCCACCCACCTCCCCTCTCATAACCACCAATTAGTTCTGTTAGAAATCTGTTTTTTGGTTTGTCTCTTATTTGTCTCCTTTATTTGTTTTGTTTCTTAAATTCTACATACGAATGGGATATTATGGCATTTTTCTTTCTCTGACTGACTTATTTCACTTAGCATTAAACTGATTAGCTCCATCCATGTTGGTGCAAATGGCAAGATTTCACTGTTTTTTTTTAAATGGGTGAATAATATTCATACATACACATCCCACATCTTTTTTATCCATTCATCTATCAATGGACACTTAGATTGTTTCCATGTCGGGGGCAGCTTTGTACATAGCAGACAACATGGCACTTGCGCCTGCGGCTAAACAGAGGACCTGAGCACCACCTGAATGATGATTGGCTATGCCCAGAACAGGTAGCCCGAGGACACTGCGTGCTTTTTATCATGCTAAGCGTTGATCAGGCTTCCTTTCACATGTACAGTCTGTTGATGGGAGGAGAGGGGATATAAATAGGGGTGATGATCCGGGTAAGGGGAGAACAATAAAGATTCGCAAGCTTGTCACTCCGTGTCTCCTGGTCATTCTTGCTGGTGAGAGCGACATTTCCATAATTTAGCTATTGTAGATAATGCTGCTAAAAAACATAGGAGTGAATATGTCTTTTTGAATTAGTGTTTTTATATGATTTGGGTAAATACCGAGTAATGGAATTACTGAAATACAGGGCAGTTCTATTTTTCACTTTCTGAGGAACCTCGATATGTTTTCCACAGTGACTGTACTAGTTTGCATTCCCACCAACAGTGCATGAGTATTCCTTTTTCTCCATTTCCTAGTCAACACTTGCTTCTTGTGTTTTTGATTTTAGCCATTCTGACAGGTGTGGGTGATATCTTATTGTAGTTTTCTCTGCATTTCTGTGATGATGAGTGATTTTAAGCATTTTTTTCATATGTCTGTTGGCAACTTGGATGTCTTCTTTGGAGAAATGTCTGTTCTTTTCTTCTGCCCATTTAATGTGATTATTTGGGGAAATTTTTGGTGTTGACTTGTATAAGTTCTTTATATATCTTGGATACTAACCTTTTATCGGATATGTCATTTGCAAATATATTCTCCCATTCTGTCAGCTGCCTTTTAGTTTTATTATTTCCTTCACTCTGCAGAAGCTGTTTATTTTTTATGTAGTCCCAATTGTTTATTTTTGGTTTTGCCTCCTTTCCCTCAGAGGAGATATATAAAAATATGTTGTTATAGCCCATGTGAGATAGCACACTGCCTGTGCATCCTTCAAGGTTTTTTTTTTTTAATGGTTTTAGGTATTTCACTTGGGTTTTTAATTCATTTTGAGTATATTTTTGTGCATGCTAAAAGAAAATTGTCCAGTTTCATTTTTTCACATGTTGCTGTCCAGTTTTCCCAACACTGTTTATCGAAGAGGCTTTTTCCCATTACATATTCTTGCCTCTTTTTTTAAAGATTAAAGGACCCTCTAACTGTAGGATTCTGGGCTTTCTATCCTGTTCTTGGTCTATGTGTCTATTTTTGTGCTAGTACCATACTGTTTTGATTGTTATAAATTCGTAGTATAACTCAAAGTCTGAAATTGTGATACTTCCAGCTTTGTTTTTAAGCTGTGTTGGCTATTCAAGGTTTTTTTGTGGTTCCATACATATTTTAAGATTATTTGTTGTAGTTCTGTGAAAAATGCTATTGGTATTTTGAAAGGGATTGCATTAAATCTGTACATTGCTTTGGGTAATATGGACATTTTAACAATATTTTTTTCTTCCAATCCAGGAGCATGGAATATCTTTCCATTTGTGTAGTCTTCAATTTCTTTCATCAGTGTTTTATAGTTTACAGAGTACAGGTGGTCTTTTACTTCCTGGTTAAGTTTATTTCTGGGTATTTTATTATTTTGGTGCAATCATAAATGAGACTTCTTAATTTCTCTTTCAGTTGTTTCATTATTAGGGTATAGAAATGCAACAGATTTCTGTACATTGATTTTGTATCTTGTGACTACTGAATTCATTTATCAGTTCTAGCATTTTTTTTGTGTGTGTGGAATCTTTAGGGTTTTCTATGTAGACTATCATGTCATCTGCATAGCAAATGTTTACTTCTTCCTTATGATCTTCCAAATGATCATGTGGTTTTTATCCCTTTTCTTATTGACACGATGTATCAGGTTGATTTATTTGCAAATATTGAATCAACCTTGCATCACAGGAATAAATCCCACTTGATTGTGTTCAATAATTTTTTAATTGAATTTCCAGGTTTACCTCCAACATGTAAAGAGGTTAGAAGTTTTCACTCTTGTTATTTTGACATGGAAAAAAACCAGAAAAACTAAAAACCACACTTTTTTTCTTGGATATATCAAAGAAATAGTTTTGTGGGGCAAACTGCCACTCTGAGATATGGTGTGATGTTAAACTGAGAAAGCCAAAATTTCCCTATCTGGAGCAGAAAGTGCTAACACCATGGAGTAGTAGGAACACATAAATGGTAATTTTGACAAACTCCTGGAGAATAAATGGAGAATAGTATGTAAGTGAGAGACATTCAGGGGTGAAGACTTGGAGGAGCCTCTACATTTTCACTGTAATGCCAGGAAACACATTAGGATTTCATAGGAAAGACAAGAAAGAGTCCCTTGCATCCATGATGGAGCAAACAAAGAATAATCCTTTGAAATGCACCCAGAGACTTCTCTATTTAAAAAAAAAAAGAAAAAAAAAGCCTTCTCTCCAGGGAAAAAGGCTTTACCATTTACTGATCCCAGTGCTATTAGAGAAGGGCATTTCTTCTATGCTAGCCCTCTGTAACCTTTCTATCCTATCAAAAGGAGAGGGAAAAAGAAGCTATACAAAAAGAAACACTGGTGAAAGTAACAGACAATAAACTTAGGACAACTATAAGACTGTGACTTAATTAGAAAATTAAAGAACACTTGCTCTCCACATTTTACCATAGTATCAACAGGGCTACAGTATAATAAAAGTAGATTATAGATGAAAGAGATTCAAGAAAAAAACTTTTTCTGGAGAGAAGAGTGGAGAAAAAACAAGAAGAGTACAGGTAATTGGAACTTTCTGTTTCTACACCTACAGCAAACATTAAAAAAAACCCATAGCCATGTTAACAGAAATCCTCAAGTAATTGTGTACTTATATCAGTTCTAATTATCTAATACATGTCTGGATACCTAAAAGACAAGATAAAACAGTCTGAAGAGTCAAAGCAAGCATCAGAACCAAACTCAAATATGACTCAAATTTTGGAATTCTCAAACAGGAATTTAAAATAATTATAAATAATATATTAAGAATGCTAATGGAAAAAGTAGACAACATGCAAAAAAGGAATGGGAATAAAGGCAAAAAAGATGAAAAGTCCAGGAAACAATCAAAAGGAAATCCTAGATCAAAAGCCATATAACAGAAAGGAAGTATGACTTTGATCATCTCACCAGTAGATTGGACATGGCTGAGGAAAGAGTCCATGATATTGAAAATATGTCAATAGAAACTGCATATTGTCTCAAAATAAATTTTTTTAAACAAGAAGAAAATATCAAAGATCCAAGAAGAAATAAAAGAACACAGCAGAAGACATATTTAAATAATGGCAGAGTATTTATAAAAATTAATGGTAGACACCAAACCACAGATCCAGGAAGCTCAGAGAGCGCCAAGCAGGATAAATACCAAAAACAGGTGCAACATGTAGAAATATTTATGGAAATGTATAAATATATGGGTTACTATACATACATATATACCCTTGCTAGAGCCTAGAGCACACTACAGAAGTAACAAAAACAAAACAAAACAAAACAAAAAACCCAGTGCCCAAATCTTTATTTCCAGTACCTTTCTACAAAAAATAAACCAGGACTCCCTGGCGAAGTGATAGATTCTTGCATTGGTGTAGGAATATATACAATAAGCCTGAAACAAACCTAATTTCAACAATTAAAAAAAAAATGCTCCTCTTCCCAAAATAATACCCATAATGATATACTAATTTGAATAAATGAATAAAGAAATCAATGAGGCAGAATAGAAAAATCTCATATTTATATGAATTATAATTTATTTAGATACTGCTTGCTTATGAAGCATAAATTTTCATTCCTCAAGTAAAGACTACACATAGTGACTTTCTTCCAGGGTAGGGTATAGAAAGGGAAAATTTAAAAATAGCAACTTTATAGTACAGAAATCTGAAAAACACTATGTCAAGCTATGTGATCAAGATTAACATTGACAATGATAGGGGCGCCTGGGTGGCTCAGTGGGTTAAGCCGCTGCTTTCGGATCAGGTCATGATCTCAGGGTCCTGGGATCGAGTCCCGCATCGGGCTCTCTGCTCGGCAGGGAGCCTGCTTCCCTCTCTCTCTCTCTCTCTGCCTGCCTCTCCATCTACTTGTGATTTCTCTCTGTCAAATAAATAAATAAAATCTTTAAAAAAAAAACATTGACAATGATAAATCATATGTATATAAAGTATCATTGACATGATGTAATAAGAACGGCACTCCACCTGTGTGGTGTTCCTTCCCATTTAATTATGAGAAAAACATCAGACAAAATCCCAACTGAGGGGCATTCTACAAAATACCTAACTAGTGATCTTCAAAACTGTCAAGGTGAATAAAAATAAGAAAAGTCTGAGAAAATGTCATAGCCAAGAAGAACCTAAGGACACATAGCAAATAAATGTAATGTGATATTTTGGAATGGATCAGGGAACAAAAAGTGGTCAATAGAGGAAAACTGAGGAAATCTGTAGAACATACAGACGGTAGTTAATTAAAATGCATCAATATGTATTCATTAATTGTGATAAGCGTATGATACTAATGTACGTTGTTAATAAGGGAAATGGGGCATGCTGTATATAGGACTTCCACTACTATCTTTGCAATAATTCTCTAAATCTAAACTTTTCTAAATGAAAAGGTTACTTTTTAAAAATTATAGAAAAAAAAACTAAAGACAGTTTAACTCTTTCCCAATTCTTACATGGTTAAATCCTAGCTCTGAAAGCAACAAGATCACTTTTGTATTCTTAAACCCCACTCTTCCAGTCCCCCACTTTCATTGCCTTTTTTTTTTTTCCTTTTACTTTGTCCGTCTGGTCCTTCCTTCACTCTTATGTATTCTTTTCCACAGATCTGTGGTACAATTCTATTACAGGTGACCTGATTTTCAATGTGCTGTCAAAACAGCCAGTGCAGACAGATTAGTATTAGATTCTCATTCTGAAAGAACTGCAGTGTGGTGTCCTGGGATTGAATTGGAGGCAATCACCAAAGCCTTTGGGTGAACAAGAGAAAAAAGGAAAGAAAAGAAAAAAAAAAAATCTGTTTTCTGAAGGTACAAAGAAGGCAGCCTGAATCCTATGACTTTAGAAACTAGAGAAAAATAATCCTAACAATCTAGAGGAAATTTTAACACTAGAGAAAGCACTAATTAGAAAGCACTAATTTTAATACCAGAAAAATTTTAATAATCATAGAATTGACTTGCTTTGAGAAAATGAGCAATGTCATTTGTTTTGAATATTGCCAATCATAAAAACTTTAAAAATGTTAGTTCACATTTGTCCTCTGTAATTAAAAGCACTCTTCAATAGTTGCAAACATCAAACACTTCATAAGGTTCTAATTTATTTCTATGCATCCACTTCTTCCATAAAATAGCAACAGAAATACAGTGAACCAATAGGCCAGCATTAATCTTTGAATACCAGGGGAAAAAAAAATTCAGATATGAGGAATCTAGATATTTAGGACAGCAGAGGGAGCTGCCCTGGGAAAGGAGCCAACTCTAATTTCCATGGCTGACCAACAGTGGGTAATGAGGATTCAGAGGGCAAACAGCAAGTCACAAACCAGATAAGAGAAGTGCTTCCAGGTACATGGGTGACTTCTTCTTACTCTGTGCAAAAGACCTGCAGATTTGAAAACTGTATTTCACTGTATTTTTAATTAACAGTTAAATGAAATATCTATTCTTCATTTATATTATGACAACATAAACATTAGAAGACCCACTGTGTGTATTTTTAATTTAAAAAAAGGCAAAAAGAAAGAAAAAAGGTAAAAAAAAAATATGTCTTATTACAACTATATCCTTTTTTCCTCCTTTTTACCTATTTTGGATTGAAAAGAGATATGTATAAACAGGTTTGGCATCTTTATTTACATAATTATTTTTTAATGTGTGTCTGTGCATCTCTAGTTATTTTCATTTATAGATCAATTACCTTTTCTTGGTAGAAAGTGGACACCTAATTGTTTTTACTTAAAATTGCTTAAGTAAAATTTTCAAAACATAATTTGAAACATACACTCAAAAATCCTGCTAGTGAGTGAAATTCTGAAATGGCTTTATTGCATGAAAGGTAATTCAAGTTTTAAGAAAAGATGCTATTATTTTTCCATTTTTTTATATAAAATTCCAAGAGAAATGTATATTTTATTATAATCTTAGGTAGTGATTATCCTCATTGGCCAAGAATTATTAGTTCTTCTCTTCTTATTTTCTCTGCTATGCTTACCCCAGGACCTACCCCCAAAAGAACACTGACCTAGGCTTTTGTTTTGTTCTTTCTTAATATGGGACTACGAGGATATTTCTATTTATTAAATGAATGTTTGCCATTATGTGTGCATCAATCCTCCATTTTACTTCTTTTCCTCAGATGTTCTCTTCTGATGTATTCTTCCTCTACCATTCACTATTTCAATTATTTTTTAAATGATCTATTTAATTATTATCCTAAACCAATTTGAAAATTCTAAGAAATTTTCAATATTCGATTAACTTACATAGTGCTAATAAAATTCTCCATTAACAGAGCAATTTTTCTCTTTTAAAATGTTTAAGTTTATTTTTGTCTTTTTTCCTTTCTCTTTGTCATATTTGTTCCTTTTAAATCTTGCTTCTGTAAATGGAAATGCAGTAAACTAAGGATAACCAAAGACAAAACTTCTATCAACATTTCTCTTTTTTTCTACTCCAGTAAGATTCATACTTTATGTTGCCAGACTCTGTCTACTTAGTAACCAAGAAAGTCGCAGCTACTTTTCAAAGGAAAAGAACCTGTCTTCATAAGATTACTCAACTAGTGCTAGGAATGTGCAAAACATTTAAAAAAAAAAAGAGTTTGATTAATTCTAATCGAATTTATTGCTATTTAACCCATTTGGAAATGTTTAACACTTTAAAACAAGCCATGTCAGGCTACTATTTTCCCTAAATCGTTCAGTCAATTTTTAGTTCAATTAATTCAACTCTAACTTTGGAAGCTTTATATAGACACTAACAGAGAAAATTTCTTTATTGTTCATAATATTATTGTTATTCTCTCACTCCACTTACAACAGAATCTTGCTTACAGAGATTTATGTGGGCTGTGTATTTTGTAAACATATGTAGCTGTAATCATGGCCAACTCTTGCTGTGAACACCACTAGAATTGGGAATTTTAGTGATCTCATCATAAATCCTTCTGTTAAACATTCAATGATAGCAATAAAAACAAAACCTTATTCATAAGGAAAGTCTAATGAGCTCTACTTCCCACACCCAATACAAATGTGCATTTAGAACTACAATGCATAGTTCTAAATACAAACTTATTCAGAATTATTGTTTTAAAAAATTTATAGATGCTCACATATAGATTTCAAGATCTTAAAGACACTTATTCATTAGTCATTCTATAGAAACTGTAATATTATTTCATGAAAGAAATGAAAGATCTTGAATGAAATGTTTCTTCTTGATTCATATTTTACTGTTTTAAAGTAGTATTAACCATTTTCCCCCACATTTTGGTCACATGTAGTTAAGTTGAAACACTTCACATCACTTCACTTATCCAAAATTAAGCCTTATACCTCATGAGAAATATGTCCATATAATTTATCATTCATTCTAATATCTAAAAGTAATTTAAAATATGTAATAATTTAGGTGCCTCGTTAGCGCAGAAGGTAGCGCGTCAGTCTCATAAAATATGTAATAATTTATATATTTTTCACAGATAGATTATTTTGTCTTTAAAGTATTTAAAATAATTTTTAAATAAATTAAATAATTATTTCATCAAATATTTTTCTAAGACAAAACTCATCAAAGACATTATATCTACTCAGGATTCTTTTGATCATTTCCCCAAAACTTAACTAGGGCAAAATTGTAGATCTTCTCAATTTCATTTAAGTCTGATACAAAGAATAAACACAACCTATCAAAACAAGTACCTTCTAAATGCAATTATATAAATCCAGAATTCTCATTCTTTAATTTACCTGGTTCGTATATTGATTTCATAGAAATACATTTCAGTCTTCTATTTCAAGGTTTATTTCTCAAAACAATTGCAATTTTCCCTAGTGACTTTAAAAAAAAAGACTTTAGAAAAGAAAAAAATATATACATAGTCAAAATTTCAAGAACTCATAATGTAGGACTCTTAGGTTGATTTAGGAAGTAGTTTATCTGAGTTTTAAATTTTAAAAAATCTGATTAATGATGCTTAGCAAAGAGAAAACATTCAAACTGCTTTCAAAGTATTTTGTGTGTTTTCCACTTCAGTCTTGTTATATAAATGCTATAGGTCATTAATATGCATGTTAAAGCTTCTATATTTTCACAGTTTTAAAAAATTATCTGTATTTTTAGGGAAGTTTGAGATTAAGAATAATGGAAAAGAGTGCAAAGAGGTCCAATATATGCCTTACCTAGTTTTGCCCATTATGTCTTATATCACTATAGTATGTTTGTTAGAATTAGTAATAAATGTTCATACATTATGATTAACTGAAATCCATATTTTTTTTCAGTTTCTTAGATTTTCTTTGGTGTCCTTTTTCTGCACCAGGATCCCATTCAAGATGCTGCAAAACTTTTAGCTTTCATGTCTCTTTAAGCTCCTCTTGGACTTTTACATTTTCTCAGACTTTCCTTGTCTTGGATGACCTGGATGGTTAGTACTGATCAGGTATTTTGTAGGTTATATTTCAATTGGGATTTGTCTGGTGTTTTCTCATGATAAATATGTGACTATATATTTCTGGAAGTAAGCTTATCACCAAATCCAAGTTCAATTAGTTTTTCTTTTTTCTTTTTTTTAAGATTTTATTTATTTGACAGAGAGAAAGAGAGAGAGAGCATGTGCAAGCTAGGGGAAAGGCAAAGGGAGAGAAGAAGACCCCCCCTGAGCAGGGAGACTTACCTATGGGCTTGATCACATGAACCTAGGATTGTGCCCTGAGCTGAAGGCAGACACTGAACTGACTGAGCCACCCAGGCACCCCTTACTTAGTTTTTCTTATATCCTTTCTTCAAAAGTTTTTATATTAGGGGTTTTATATTAGGTGTGTATGATCCATTTTGAGTTATTTTTTTCTAAAAAAAAGTAAGATATATGTTTATCAATTTATGTATTAATGCATAAAGTGTGCATAAGAATGTTCAATTATTCTAGCACCATTCATTGAAAAAAAAAAAAAAACTATCCTTTTTCCACTGAATTACTTTAGCTCTTTTGTCAAAGATCCTTTGGCTATACTTGTGGTTGTCTGTTTCTGGGCTCTCTAGTCTCTTAACTGATCTATATCTATTTTTTGCCAATATGTTGCTGCCTTGATCACTGCAGCTTTTTAATAAATCTGGAAATTTGGTTGTGTGAGCCCTCCAGATTCTTCTTTACTATTGTTTAAGATATTCTAGGTAACTTGTCTTTTCATATAAAACTTAAGAGTCAGATTGGCACCACCTAAAAAATAACTTCCTGGGATTCTGATTGTGATTGCATTAAATCTATAAATTAAGTTGTGAAGAACTGACATCTTAACAATACTAAGCCTTTCAATTTATGATGTCCATTTATTAACATCGTCTTTGAGGTCTTTCATCAGATTTTTATTGTTCTTTACATACGATCTCTGTATATATTTTGATATATTTATACCAAAGAATTTTATTTTATTGGGTGGTATGGTAAGTGATTTATTTTTTTTAACTTTCACATTCTAATTGTACACTACTGGCATATAAAAAAGCAATTGACTTTAGTATATCACTTCATTTTGATGTAGTGAAGAATTGATTTAATGCTATGTAGGAGAGGTATTGAGGCAACAGGCACAAACTAAAACTGTGCTAGGTAAACCAGGAGAAATACCTTTATCTTATTTTTGTTTATTCTATTTGCAAGCAAACTACTTTTAATTCTGGGCATTTCTTACACAAAATGGTTCCTCTTAACACCCTATTGTTCTTCCTCTCTTTACAATTGTGAGTAAATTTAAAGTACAGCTAGGAACAGGACAAACCTGCCAAAATACTGCAAGAAAAGATGTTGCTGACCACGGTCAGGAAATACTCAAACTCCGTGACATAGTATGCTCTTAAGAGACTTCTACACCAAGTCTGCTGACCTCAGAAGGACCATTAGGCTATCGCAATCCCTGTTGAATTGTGCTTAGGGCTAGGAGATATTTGGGAGTTCTTCATTTACTTCTGTTTCAACATGGCACTTAAGATTCTTTTACTCTTCAAGTATTGTTCATTTTTTTTGTTTTTCAGAAGGGAAACAGATGACAAAAATGGACTTACTAGGAAATGACTGATTTGATTATATTATATACATGTTATAGGATGTTACTTTGCTATTAAATCCAGTAACTTTTATCTCGATAGTAATAGCTAACATTTATTGAGCATTTAGTATGTGTTAGATAATGTTTGAATTATTTTTCATGAACTAAATAATCCTTTTAATAATTACCATAGGTAAATATTGTTATCAATATCATACCTGAGGGGTAGAAGTGTTAAGTTACATTTTCATGATGACATGGCCCAATGAGGGTGAAGACAGACTTGAACCCAGGGTGACTGGCTCCAAAGCAAGTGCTCTTTACTAATACCATCCCTGTTCAAATATGTCTTGATCTGAAGTGGGAGCCATGGTATATATAGGTAGGATGGGTATTATATAGTATTTAAAAACTATATTACAAATTAAAGAAATCAATAGCATGAGAACTTATTTACTACCTGTCTGACCTTGGTAATTCTTAACCTTTCTACACTTTATGAGATCTTTTGTTTCATTAAGTAAAAATAATAATTTTGTCCTGTATACCTAATCAAATGAAATCTCATGGATAAAAGTACTCTGTCCATCACTTTGTAATGAATTTTTATTATTAAGAATATTATTGTTGATGTTACTATATAAATGTTAAACATACATAAAAGAAATTATATAAATTCTAAGAATAAATAAAGTATAGCCTTCTGAATGAAATACTTCAGTCTAAGAGCTATAGAACCTGAAATAAGTAGAATGAGACACTCTTTCCATACCTCCCCATCTTTACTCCTATGCCATCTTTGTGATAAGTAAGAATATGATTTTATCAATGGAACCTAAGTTCCATCAAGTTTTGGGTCATTCCAGTTATTTCTTGCTGTTGTAGAAACCATTCTCAAACTGTGTCCAAATACAGCAATTTAATACTATTTGTCATGGTTCTGGACATTGTCAGACTCAGCAGGACGGTTATTGCTCAGAATCTCCCAAATGGTAGCAGTCAGGTGGTAGCTGAGACTGAAGTCAACTGGAGTCTTCTCTATTTTTATATCTAGTACCTAGCCTGGTTAGTCATCCCTCTCTCAAGGTAATGAGTTGGACATCTCCCTGAATAGTCATCCCAGAGCAGTCAGACTCACGTTGCAGTTTGCCTCATCCAGGGTGAGCATTTCAAGAGACAAAGACAGAACATGCAAGGCCTCAGAAGTTATCTCAGTGTCATATCAGATAACTTCTGTTGGCTTACAAAGAATCATAAAGCCCACACAAATCCAAGTTGAGAGACCTACTCAAGTTGAGAGATCCCAAGAGTACTGGGAAGAATGGTTTATTGGGTAGCCATTGTCAGGTGAATTTGTTTAAAACAAGTTTGTTTCAATGGGTATGTCTTGATTATAGTTTTAGGTTGTGCTAATCTGATCCTTACCTAAAACTGCTATGATTTTCCATCATTATGTTATTAAAATCTGCTTCTCCCTTAGTCATTTATGTTGTCTTTCTTTTCTCCTCCTCCTTCTTTTATTTTTGTTGTTTTTGTCTGTTCATCACTATCCATTGTTTAACTGTAAATGCCTACATTTAATTCATCTTCCTAGACTGAAGATAAAATCTTTTTAAATGCTGAGTTTGTTATCCAGAATATCTTTTATATTTCCAAGTCCATGCCTGAGCAAATTTAGTGAGGATGTTACCAAAGTTTGTCTCTAATTTATAAAGGTATAATAAAGAAAACACTTGGGGGGAACTCACAGGACACGTCAAAATGACATGAACTTGAGCTTGGTTGATTGTTCTTTGGCTATACTCATTTGTCAGTTTGCCATGCTGTGTATACTTCTGCATTTTACACAACAGGCTATCACGTGAGTATGTGAGTATCTGTCAAACAGTTTGCTGAAAATTCATTTTCACTCTGTAGCACTTCTCTGAGCTTATAGTCTCATAACCATATCAAAAAAGACAATTGAACTAGCCTAGTGTGACTTGTTTAATGAGCTTATATTAGTTCCTCATCATCACCACTCTCCTTTATAGGTGTTCCAACACTGTTCTTTTATTAATAGACTCTGGAAATTATTCAAACCTGGCATCAAGATCTCTGGTTTGCAGACTATGCCTTCTATTTGGCCTCAAAACTTATAAATGCCTTTGACTGTCTCATTTTTCCCATACTTCTCTACTAATTTTTAGTGGTGATGATTCTGCATTTTAACTGCCATATCTTTTAGTGCTTCAGAATTTAATTCAGACAGTGCAGAATATAAAAATAATGTGATTGCTCTATTACAATTCCCCCTCTTTGTTTGGATTTGAATTTCATCCTCCCAATAGCAAGTGCTAAATCTTCTATTCCAGCGTGACTCTTTTCTTTAACAAAAGAAAAAGAGGGACAACAGGAGTGGAGGAAATTGTTTTTTCCTCAGTGTCATCATTAGCATTATAACATATTTCTCAAGGAGTAAGTTGACAGCTTTCTGGCTCTTCTTCCTCTGAGCATAACTGAAATCATCTTTCTTATCCTTTGTTAGTTTTCTTTTTCCCCATAAATGCTGGTTCATTATTTGGGATGTGACTGATTCTTAATTATATTCTTTTCAGGATTCATACAAAAAATTCAATTTGAGTATAGCATAGAGTTCTTTGTAGAATCACATCAACCTCCTTGGGTATTTGCCTACCATTTAAACCTTGCTTTTTTCCATCAAGCAGTCAAGGTGACTATATTTCAATACCTTCCAAAATTCTTCTTCATTGGAATCATTTGTAATTGTGCTGTCAGAAATAGCTTTCTCAAAATCTTCCAGTGTTATTCTAGCACCTTCTCATTTAGAGACTTAGCAGGTTGATTTGCTTTCCTAAAATTTGGTGCTGCAATTTTGTTGTATCTTCGTGTTTGCTGATCATTCTCTGACAACATGCTCAAACTCCTCTAAAGTCATCAATTTAATGTGACCAAATACTTTTCCTCTTAATCCATACTTAGAGTCTCATGGAGAGTTTTTTGTTTGTTTGTTTTTATGACTCCTTGACAACAGAAAAAAACAACTTTGTTTTCTGCACATTTTTTTGTTTTCTACATATTATGTTTTCTACATATTTTGTTTTTCTACATATTTTCTACATATTTTTCCATCATACTATTACATATGGAAATGGACGACTGCAGCATTCCAGTATGAGTTGGGCCAGAAAGACAGTGGGAATATGAAATTCCCTATGGAAAAGAACTTCATGCAGGCTATATTTTGTTCACTTCCAGAAGAATAGATGGCCAGATGTATCGATCTACATAGTTAATTATATGGCTGCATCATCAGGGACACAGAACAAGGTTGGATCCAAGAGATCCTGCAAGAAGTGTATGATTGGACACTGAAAATGTGCCTTCAGGGTAAGGATGTAATTTCTCTATCATCTTTAGGGCTTGCTCATAAATTTCATGAAAAAACAATGAGACCATGGTAAAAGTGATGGAAGTTAGGCATTTGCTCATTTATGGTCTTCTTTTCCCAAGGCTGTCACCTGCCAACAACAGAACCCCAAACTGAGTTTCTAATATGATATATATATATTTTTTTTTACTGAGGAAAAAAGCCAGTGACCTGATAAGTAGGCAGATTTTATTGAACTCCTTCCATTATGGAAGGACAGAGATTTGTCTTACTCAGAAAAATGTGTATTTGCCTCATCTACTTTTGATACTTTTTGGACCACCATGCTTGAACCTTTTGCATGCCTTACTATTCATCGTGGTATTCACTATTGTCTATTGGCTCAGTAATATTGTGTGAGAAACACAATGATTTCAGACAATTTTTCATTCTCTCATCAGTTTGGGGTCAGCTAATGGAGACTGAGCTTAGTTGGACTTGGATTCAACCGTGTGTGGGTCCAGCTCTGCATTACATGTCTCTCACGGTCCTTAGATCAAACCTCCTAAGGTTATAAAAATGCAAGTTTTGCATATACAACAGAGGTCAAACTTAATTCAGAGTAAAATATGTGAGGCAATGGGTGCATATTCACAGGTCTTATCATGTATATCCACATTCTGGACCAGCTGAAATCTACAACAAAAAATGGATACATGTAATGATCATTAATAATACTAAAATCATTAAAAGAAAAGGTGATATGCAAGTTATAATAAAATTATCAGGTTAACTCCACTGATCAATCCTCTGCTTAAAACTAATAATCATATTTTTCTGTGCTTTTTAATATAATAGGAAATACATAGCATCTTCAATGAAGTAGTAATTTTGTTTGTAGTATTTTTGCCCAATTTTTGAATGTAAATGTAATAAAACCTCTACATCTATCCACCAGTTCATAGGAAAGAAAAGATATAGGACTAAGTCAAATGATGCCATAAGAAAAAACATTAGTTGAAATCAGAATATGGAAAATGCAGTAGAAAAAGTGATCTGGTTTCCTCATGAAATAAGAGGTATTTAGAAAGGGTGTGCAGGGGGAGAGGCAGAGAGATAATCTCTAATGCTTAAATACATATTGAAGATGAATACTGTTATGCTGAAAATAAATAAAAAATTAATTTAAAAAAATACATATTGAAGATCCCTGTATATATTTAATCAATAAGGATTATGTATACCTGCAGGAATATTATCTTCTCTATGTTGATCTGAAATTTCACTACTGTCATACACAAGATACCACATACACTTGTATGCATTCGGTTTTCCCAGTTATTCTTGTTTATTTTTGTATCCTTTTGTGTTTGTTTCATTTTTTGTCTGTTTTTCAATCAGCTGGTTGAGGCCCAGAAAAAAACCTCTTTGTTCTTTTATAGGAGCTGCATTAAATTTGCTTAGTAACTCAGAAAGAAACTAACTTTTTTTTTTTATAAAACTAACATTTTTTTTATGAGGACCATTCATTCTTCTTGTTCAAGAACATTGGCTATCTTTCCATTTGACAAAATTTATTTCATTTTTTTAGGGGCATTTAACATCTTTCATGATTAACTCTTATACTCAGGGTGTTTGTTTTTAGGTATTTTGCATTTCATTTGCTATAGTAAATGTCTCATTTCCATTATATCATCTAACTGTTTGTTAGTATATATATCAGATTTTCTCAACCCTGGCATTATTGCTATTTTGTCCTGGATATTTCTTGGAGAGGTAGGAGCTGTCCTATGCAATGTAGGAGGTTTAGCAATAGCATTTCTGCATCCATTCACCAGAAGTCAATAGCACCTTTCACCCAACTCCTACCCTATGATACTTAAAAATCGATCCAACCATTGTCAGATATTCCCCTGAGAAAGGGGAGGCAAATTGTACCCCATAGTAAATCACCAGTATATATGAAGATGATGGATTTTTGCATGTTAATTTTATATCCTGCTACCTTATTAAATCACCTCATAAGTTATCCTTTTTTATCACTGTTACTAATGGGTTTTTCAACTGCAAATAAAGTTAATTCTTATGTCTCTAATTGTTCTACCTTGTTTGAGTTAATGTTAAAAAAGAAATGAGAACTTGAAGAGTTTCTTTCCTCCTGACTAGAATGTTTTTATCCTTTTTCATTAAGGAAGATGCTGTTTTATATATATATATATATGACATAAGTAACAAATATTCATTTACAGACTTGTAATTGACTGTTTATTTTCTCAGTTTAAGAGAAGACTCTTCAGTTGCTGCAGTAAAGTATAATTTCCCTGATCCATGGTGTTTTTCTTTATTGTTCCTCACCTTCTGCTTCTTTCATTCTACCTTGTTTTATTATACTCCATCACCATTCACTTCTTTATTCTATCATGAGACCCATGAGGGACATCTTCCCATCCAAAATAACTTCTCCAAGAAATAGCATCATTCGAAGACTGCAATCTCATTTGCAGCTTCCTTGCTAAACACCAACAGTCGGTGCTTTGATCATTGGGTCACAGACATGTTTTCAGTATTTCCACTCATGGAAGAGTCATATTCTTCTGAGAATAAACTTTTCACTGATATTTTTATTTTCACCTCTAGGGTTCTAGTGTACTATTCTCTCTTCCTTGTTTTAGTCTGACGTATATGTCTAATGTAGGCCCTATACCCAACTTTGTAAGTCTCAGTTATGTATTCCCTCATCTACATGTAAATAAAAGCGGTCACTGTCTCCTAGAAACATGAAATCACGGCCTATGGATAATTTTATGTTCTCTCCTTTCTGACATGTATGCATTTAAGAAAGATTAATAGATTACAGTTCAGGCCAACGTTATTATCTTTGGAAAATCTAGAAAAAAAATTTATTTTTAAATGTAATAAAAACAATGTTAATAAAGTAAATATATAAATAAACTAAGTACATAAGTACTCCACCAAAATCATAATATACATCCACCAAATGACCACAAGGGAAGACACTAAACACAGATTATACCAAACAATCTAGTTAACAGTTTGTCACACTCAAATATCAGTTCTAAAATATTTATAAAACCAGAACAATGCTAACATTAACCAACTCAGTGTTGGTTAATTTTGGATCATAATGTGACTTCCAGGGAAATATGAATTCAAGATTAACATTTAAAATGATAAAAAAGAGATCCCACAAAGAACATAAGCACAGTAAATACTTCTTTACCAAATAAAAAGGCACCAAATTTATAAAGCAAAAATAGAGGGAAGTACAAAGGAAATTCACATAAAGTCTATAATAGGGAAATTTAATTGACTGCCATAAATTCAGATAAGAAACACTGCTTCCAAATAATGTAATGTATTATTCTAGCAAAACTATAGATCAGTCTTTAAACCCTGGTGACAGAGATTAAATAGTTTTGGATGACATTAAATATTTACAAAAATTGGAAGCAAACTCAATAAATCTCTTTATGTAGAAATATTAGATCCACTGGTACTTGTTGTCATTATGCTGATCTAGCAAAATCTGTTGGCATCTTCCCCAAGACTAACCCCAGAGAAATTAAAGACTGAAACACCAATTGAGGGGAAATCTTTGGGGGAACATATGTCTTTTGAACAGGTCTGTGTTAGTGACAGTGGCTCTAGCTTATGGCAAGAGGTGGGTAAGCACCACTCTAACAAGATAAAAAAAAAGACTCTTTGACATCACTTCTCATATCTAATGCAACATCGCCTTTGAACTGGCAGTGCCTGATGGCATACCTACAGCAAATCAAACCCTGGGGTAGGTATACTTGGGGATAAAATAAAAACTGGAGAGATATCAAAGGTTAAGCTTCTAATTATAAGATGAATAGGTTCTAGGGGTCTAATGTACAGCATGGTGATTTTAATAAATAACACTGTCTTATATGCTTAAAAGTTGCTAAGAGAGATCTTAAATGCTCTCAACACAAAAATCAAAAGGTAACATGAGAAACAATGGGATGTTATGCAGCTGTTAGCGAAGCTATGATGGTAATCATTTTGCAGCATACAAGTGTATCAAAACAACACCCTGAATACCTCAAACTTATACAATGTTATATGTCAATTCTTTTTCAATAATGTCGGAATTTTTCTGAAATTAAAAAACAAACAAACAAACAAACAAACAAAACAAAACTAGTAGGGTTAGTTGTTAGAAATAAAAAACGTGTGAGAACTGACCAGCCAGTGAAATCTGCTTTCCAAACACTAGCTTTCTGAATACCTAAGGTTGGTGATATATAACCCAAGGAGTCCTTCCTCTCAAATCTGTTTCTTTTTAGAGGTAAAAAGGAATGCCTTGAAGTGACAAACTGATTTCCTGATTTTAAAATGGATTAACTGTACTGTTCTCAAATCTATACATTTCCATGGAGGATTCATTCTTAGTTTGAGTTCACTGGAGCTGGCTCAGATAGAGGTCTGATGTTAGCACTTTTCTTCATACATAACTGGAACTGTTGCCAATGTCTTCAATAGCACTACAAACTCACCAACTAAAATAATCTGAATCTGAACAGTTCAGCTATTTCAAAAATAAAGTCATGCCATCAGAGGCATACTATTAGCATATTAGAATAGGTGGATCAAGGATATAAAATAATTTACTAAATATTATGAGACAATATGAGCAAAATGAAAAAAAAACAAAAACGAAAGAAATAAGAAAAAAATTTAGTTGCAAGAAATATAGTAGTTGAAACTATGAATATAACACATGATGTTGAAAGACATTTTATCCTGAGATGATGCTTGTAACTCAGCCACAGCCAGTGATGACTCAGCAGTAAGTTATAACCAATGGTTTTATGCAAACATCTAGACTACTGGTGTCCCAGAAAAGAATGTTTTGTACAACAGCAAGATTATAACACAAATAGTAAATTTCAGGTCTTTTTAAATTTCTTGAGTCATCCCCTTTACTTTCCCTTTTAGAAACAAAAGGGAGAATAGTCAAAGTTTGACTTCCTCCTTTCCAGTTCAGACGCTTTTTATTTCTTCTTATCGTCTGATGGCTGAGGCTAGGACTTCTGGTACTGTTTTAAAACCAATGGTGAGAGTAGACATTCCTGTCTTGTTCCTGATACTTGAGGAAGAGCTCTCAGTATTTTTCCCACCAAGGAGGATATTGGCTATGGGTCTTTCACATATGGTCTGCATGATGTTGAGGTATGTTCCCTCTACCCCTACTTTGTTGAGGGATTTTACCAAGAATAGATGCTATACTTTGCCAAATGCTTTTTCTGCATCTATTGAGAGGATAATATAGTTCTTTTCTTCTATAGTATCTTTTCCTCTATTTATGTGGTATATCACACTGATTTGTAGAATATTGACCCAGCCTTGCAGCCCAGGAATAAATCCCACTTGATTGTGGTGGATGATTCTTTTAATGTACTGTTGGATTTTATTTGCTAGTATTTCGTTGAGAATTTCTGCATCCGTGTTCATCAGGGATATTGGCCTGTAATTCTCTTTTTCAGTAGGGTTTTTGTCTGTTTTTGGAGTCAAGGTATGCTAGCCCCACAGCCACTCTAGAAAACAATATGGAGATTCCTCAAAAAGTTAAAAATAGAACTATCTTACACAATCCAGCAATTGCGTTACTATTTACCCAAAGCATACAAGAGTACCAATTTGAAAGGACGCATGCACCCCAATATTTATAGCCACATTATCAATGATAGCCAAATTATGGAAAGAGCCCAAATGTCCATAAACTGACAAACAGATAAAGAAAATATGGTGTATATGTACAAAGGACTATCATTCAGCTATCAAAAAGAATGAAATCTTGCCATTTGCAATGATGTGGATGGGGCCAAAGTATATTATGCTAAGCAAAATAAGTCAGTCAGAAAAAGACAAATCCCAAGTGATTTCACTTATATGTGCAAATTAAGAAAACAGGTGAACATAAGGGAGAGAAAGAGAGAGACAAACCATAAAGCAGATTCTTAACTATAGAGAATACACTAAAGGTTGCTGAAAGGGGGATGTGGGCTAAATGAATGATGGGTATTAAGAAGGGCACTTGTTGGGGGGCGCCTGGGTGGCTCAGTGGGTTAAGCATCTGCCTTCAGCTCAGGTCATGATCTCAGAGTCCTGGGATCGAGTCCCGCATCGGGCTCTCTGCTCAGCAGGGAGCCTGCTTCCTCCTCTCTCTCTGCCTGCTTGTGATCTTTCTCTGTCAAATAAACAAATAAAATCTTAAAAAAAAAAAAAAAAAAAAAGAAGGGCACTTGTTGGGATGAGCACTGGGTTTTATACATAGGTGATGAATCACTAAATTCTACTCCTGAAACTAGTATTACACTATATGTTAACGAGAATTTAAATAAAAACTTAAATAAAAAATACGGAAGTGTAATAAACATATTTGTAGAAGTCTTTGGGGGGAGAAGAAAATAAAGGGGAGAAACAAAAACTTTCCAGAAGAAAAGTTTGTAAAGTTCTCTTGGAACATAAAGTTTCATACAAAAATGCCAGGTCCACATAGTCTTTTCTATGTGATAGCAGGATTTGGGAAGACTACAGGCAGTTTATTAACCATCATCTTCCAAACTGCTTCAGTAACCAGATTTACATGTACTCCTTGCATAGGTCAGAGTGCTTGAGGTACTAACTTTTTGGGCTGAAAAGTATAGTAAATTATAGAATGAATACATCTGAGAGATGAATTAGTACACTGGCAAAGAACATTGAGAAATTCACTCAACTAAAGAAGAAAAGGATAAATGCAATCAAAATAAGAATGACCAGAAACAGTAACCATCAGGTAACAGAAGTCCCAAAAAGAAAGAAAACTACAAATGAAAAGGAGAAATATTAAAAAAAAAAAAAAAATAGACATGGGGCACCTGGGTGGCTCAGTGGGTTAAAGCCTCTGCCTTCAGCTCAGGTCATGATCCCAGGGTCCTGGGATCGAGCCCTGCATCGGGCTCTCTGCTCGGCAGGGAGCCTGCTTCCCCCTCTCTCTCTGCCTGCCTCTCTGCCTACTTGTGATCTCTGTCTGTCAAATAAATAAATAAAAATCTAAAAAAAAATAGACAAATTCAACACGTTACTAAATTAGACTAAGAGTACCCATAGAAAACAAGGGAAACTATAAGAAAAAGCCCATAATTTATATTAAAATTTGAGCATCTGAGAGACAAAAAGATAATTCTAAAAGCTTTTAAAGAGGAGGAACAGATTGTACACAGAATGATAATGTATTTTTTCACAGTAACGCTGGTTGCAGAAGAAAAAAAAAAACCACTATTTTCAAAGTAGGGAAGGAAAAGATCTTTGAATGAGAATTATATAACCAGCTAACTGTAATTCAAATATAAGATCATGATGAAAATGTTTTCAGAAATAACAGAATATAAGCTTCAGTAGTTTTTTCATACAAACACTTTAGTGGAAAAGAATTTTGAATGAACTACTTAAAACTAATTCAGGGGAAAAAATACACTTTAAAATGATCAAATGCTTTAAGAAACCAATTTTGTCTTTAAAAATAATAACAAAGCAACACAAAAAATAGAAGTGCAAATAAAATATATCCATAATACTCAAGAGCTTAAATTTCAGATAACCATCAAAATGGTGGCAAAGGAAAAATTGAAGCTTGTATATTAAAGAAATAGACTATTTGAATATTAATAGAAGAAATAGAAGCCACACAGACATACACACACATTTATATACATATGTAAAGATATAAGTATACATTTATGTATTTATATTTGTTACCTTCTAAACACAAAGCCAAGATGTTTTCTCCAAGGAAGCTTTATCAAACTTTCACAAGATCATCTCACTTTTTTTTTTTTTAATTTTTTATTTTTTATAAACATATATTTTTATCCCCAGGGGTACAGGTCTGTGAATCACCAGGTTTACACACTTCACAGCACTCACCAAATCACATACCCTCCCCAATGTCCATAATCCCACCCCCTTCTCCCCAACCCCCCCCCCCCCGGCAACCCTCAGTTTGTTTTGTGAGATTAAGAGTCACTTATGGTTTGTCTCCCTCCCAATCCCATCTTGTTTCATTTATTCTTCCCAAAAAAATATGTTATATCCATGTGAGAAGTTGCATATTGTGGAATGAAACACTGAGAAAAGCCATGGGAAGTAGAGAGATTTCAGGAGATTAGCTGAACCCTGTATCGCCTATGGTAGGAGTCTGGATGAGGTCCTGCTCGGAGGTGGGTGTGACTACGAACAGGTATAAGCCCAGAAAAAGCTAATAGTTGTGCAATTATCATAAAATGGGTGGGGTCTCCAGGACCATTAGCTAAGAACAGAGTCTCAGTAGAAAAAGCATAGAGGGACGCCTGGGTGTCTCAGTAGGTTACGCCTCTGTCTTGGCGCAGGTCATGATCTTAGGGTCCTGGGATGGAGCCCCACATCTCTCTGCTCAGTGGAGAGCCTGCTTCCCCCTCAATCTGCCTACTTGTGATCTGTCAAATGAATGAATAAAATCTTTTAAAAAAAAAAAAAGCATAGAAAATGAAGTTTGTCTCTTGTCCTCTAGACCAAACCCTCCCCAGAAGATAAAAGAGCCTTAAAAGAAACAAAAGGAAAGGCCGAACAGCCAAGAAACACAACTTCACTCACTCTCCCAAGAGGAATTTTTGAGCAAAGGTTAGAAGTGAAATTAGAGGGAAAAATCTATGTAGAACTATTTATAAAATACATATCTTCAACTAGTAGAATTAGGTTTTTAATGACTAAATTAGGCAAAAATAGATTTCCCTTATTGACAAAATTAACTAAAATATAAGGGAAACTGGCCAAAATATTACATGGCAAGGGAAAGAAGTTCCAACCTTAGCATGATGTTTTCTTTAATTATTTATGCTTAGCATTACAACTTCTATGGTAGAGAGAAACTATGGATTCACATTAACAATTTGGATAGGCTTTTTCTTTTATTCGTAGCAAAAATTATTGATATATTCATTTTAGTTTTTTTTTTCATTTTCTTTACCAAAATGTAATATTAATTTTCAACTTCATAAAACATATGTGTTTTTACATTAGTTTAATCTCAATGATTACTGGTGAAATAAAATGAACAAATAAATGAATAAAATCTCAGCATACTAACATAGCAACAGCTTATTTTATCCTTAGGAAATATTTATAGTAACCTCATTTGGGGTAAATTATTGAAGCTTTTATTTAAATGAAAATAGTGGGAAAAAATTCAGTATCACTTAAATTGATCCAATCTTTTAATTTCTATAAATGTGTGTTTTAGATAAATGAAAACATGAGAACTGTTAATTTGATGAATGTTAGTTTGGTTAAAAGTTTCTAATCATTAAGGCCGTTTTCTAAAGACTCAAGAAATAGGTATCTGATCCATTAATTTAATTTATCTTAATGATGCTAATTGCCATATAAGCAATTCTCTTAATGGGATCAGTATCTGTCTTGTAAAGACAGGAAACAAAATTGAATTGGTTTTCTACAATCTGACATGGAATTCATTCAATTAACCCCAGATTATTGAGCATTTATTATGTGTAAGACCCAATGCAGAATCTACAAAAGAGGAAGGTATTTCTAAGTAGTTTATATGGAAACAGATTGTTAAAACAACTGTAAAAAATAAATGCTTTAAGATTGCAGAGTAGATAGGTATTGCTATGGAGTAGAGGGTCAGGAAATTTCAGAAAATGATGGAAAGTGTTTAAAATGTGGAGATTTTATATATACTTATACATACATTTCCAATACGAGGAATATCAGATTCTCAGAGTTCACTTTCAGAAGGAATTATAAAATGTTGACTTTACATTTTAAATATGTAAATATAATAAATCTTTAGATTTCTTTAAGCATACAATTAATAAGATTAATTTCACTCTTGCTCATTTGAGGGCAAATTCTATGCTTAATAATAAAAAGAAAGAAACTGCTAGATACCATTTGTTCCCTAGACCTCCCCTCAAGGGGAATTTTTCCATGATCAAATCAAGGCTGGGTTTGGAAGGAGAAATATGCATCAGTGATGGGTGGTATTTCAGTTAATGTAACTGAAGGGAGCAAACAACGCAGAGGTTCATTGTATTGAGAGTGTACTTTAGGGAACACAGTCAAAGATAAAGTAAGAAAAGAAATTCAGATTTACATTTTGGTAAGCCTTGAATAATAGCTTTAATTTGTTCTGACTACAAATATTGTTTTGAAGAAAGTATTGCAGTAATGAAAATAGTATTCTAAGATGAATAACGTGGAATTGGGCAGTATAATGGACATTCATCATTTGACATGGACGAAATTAACATTTATTGAATTTCGTTGTCCCAAGTTTAATGTTAGGTGTTTTTCCCATATGTTTACTTTTCCATTCAATAAATATTCATGGCCCCATAGCTACCAGGCACCAGGCTCAGAATTAGTGATACAATGGTGAGCCAAACAGGTGGGTTACTCACCCTTACAGAGTTTAGAGACCAGTGAGAAGAGACAGGGGATTACCAAATAATAAAAATAATTTTTTGATTGTTCTAAGTGTTCTGAAAAAACATTAACTGATTACATGGTAGAGTTGTGGTCAGCTAGAATTCAGACTTAATGTGTAGTGGCTAGACGCTTCCTCCTGGAAGGTAACATCTCAACTAGATATCAGAAGACAGGGCTTGCTGGGAGTCCTTGAGAAAAGCAGTTGAAGACAGAGAGTTGTGCGGGCTAATGGAGGCATGCGAGGAAGGGGAGGAGAAAGCAGTACGATACCTGTTACCACCCAGATACGTTACTGGTAAGAACATGGAATCAATTCAAATGGTTGTCTAACTTAACATAGCTAGTTCACTTGACTAAATCCAAACCTAGCTATTTTTGACAACAAAGATTTATATTAATAAATGCATAGTAACTAAGGATATCATTTAGTTGCTCATAATTTACTGTACAATGATGTTGAGCTCACAGTGATACACACTGGGATGATGTTATCCTTTAGGAGTTGTTTTCTTGTTCTCGTTTGCAGTTTTTCTCTAAATATGAGCTGGAGAATTTCTTACCTAGCATGGCTATGTTCTGATAGAATCTGTATTTTCAGTATTAGCTTATACTATGAAATGTATCATACCTACAAAACAGTATAAAACGGTGAATGTGTGTGTGTTTGTGTGTAATATATCTGTGTGGTTTAATAAAAAGTGGTAGAATCACCACTCACTCAATACCGAGCTTAAGAGAGAACATTAAAATCATGTTTATAATTAGCTGTTTACATGTACACTCCCAGTAGTCTAGGTTCATAAAAGACAGAGAAGGCTCATTAGTCCTCTTTATAATCCCTGCTTTTCAAACAGGTATGACACATCATTTGTGTTCAGTAAATACCCCTTGATTATAATGTAAACATAGATAATGCGGTATATAAGATATTTCTTTATAAAATTTTTAGGTTTTCATTCAGGTTTGTTCTCTTCTGCTCAAGTATCTATGTAAAAATAACTCTCTGCTGAAATACAGCAATAGAGTATTTGTGAAAATCTATATGGAGTTCCCTTTGCTTTAGAAGCCAAGCATAAACTTATTTATATACCACAAGTTTTAAGATTTTATAATTAGAATTGCTATTCTTTTCTTTGTCATTTACACATTCAATGATGTCTTTGAGTTCTTTGTGCAAAGATCATAATAAAATATCCGGAGGTGTTTATGCATGTCATAAGAAGTCAATGTATGCAAAGGATTGTACAGTAATATGAGTTAACTATACACTTCAGGAAAAATAACCCAAGATTAGAAATAACAGGTAGATATTTTGGGTCCGGCTCCACAGATGTCATTTGATCTTTGTAAAATTACTAACTGGTCTTTAATTAGTCTTTATTCCTTCATCATTTCATTATTTGTCCTCTACAATAATTGTGTTACTTTACAATACATATTATTTGTGAATGTGCTTTTTTACACTTGTCTGCGTAGTTTCTTTAGAAGATAGGCTCCAATATCAGAGAAGCAGCTAGAGACCTTATATCTAAGGTAGGATTATGGTTCCATTTTAATGTTTGTATTCACTGATAAAAAACATCATCCATACAACAGGAAGATAAGATGGCTGACAGTACTAAGCTGCCTTCACTAAAGAATGCTGATGGCTGCATTTTCGGCAACCTGGGGCAAGCTTCATGATTAAAAAGAAAGAAAAAAAGCACTCCTATCTTTCCACAGGCAGTTTTAAAGATATCCTTTGGAATAAATTTAATGGTATATCATCATAACACTTTACAATATAACTTAAGAGCTACCAAGATCTCTTTTTGTTGAAAATTCATCTGTGAGTTAATTCCTCATGCTTAATAGCTAAAAGCTATTCCTAACTAAAAGGCTGGTAATGCAGAGAGAGTCATTGTGTTATACGTATAAATCCATCACTTTGGAAAATTATCTCAAAATCCATGAATGTACATATATGGACTTTGGCAGCAAAACATTACATAAATATTCAACACATTATGCTAGATATTTATGTTTATAAATATACATTTCATATTTAATGAAATGAGTAGAAATACCAAGGGCTCTATTAACATCTTCATTCCATCTAATAAAAAAAAACAAAACACAAATGTGCTACAGTAATTAACTGACTTACATTAATCTTATTTTTTGAGACTAAGGCTAGAAAATAATGCTTATATTTAGATACAACTGCAACATATGAAGGAGGCTGAACAACTGCTATAGGAAACAACATTTCAAGAGAAAACTAGAATTCAAGGAAGCAGTCTACTGGCTGAAGTTTAGTAATCTTGTCAAGGAAATGACCAAAGCAGGTAGGGGCCATTTTGTAGCAACAATACCTTCCTTCTGATCTACTGACTCACTCCTCTGGCATAAAGCAGTAGCTGGGCCTGTGATTCTCTCTCCTTTCCCCCTGGATCTTTCCTGATTTTCTCTTGTTGGGGTTAAAGCAGAGCATGAAATCAGCCATAAATACCTGGCTTGCTAAAATGTAACACAGAGGCTGCTGAGGGCAGGACAGGTTTCAGAGAAGGGCATAGGCTTGCTGGACCACGGAGAGTTGCCTTCCCCAAAACTTTCTCAGCCCAAGCAGTGCCTCCCCACCAACTCTGACTTAAGAGCTGTATGCATTGCCCCTTAGGCTATGTTTAGCAGAACACTTAAATTAGCATACACTTCTTTCCCTTAAACAGATCCTCCTAGCTTCAGTAAGACCCCTGGTCACACAACAGGATAAGGATTACTCTGAAGGACCCTTAAAAGTGAAAGCAAAGAAGAGCAAAGGGTCTTCATCTCTGAGTGTTGACCCCTTTGCCTTCTCAATTTCACAACAAAGTTCGGAGTAATCTTTTATCCGTTGGTGCAGGCATTGAAGGCTGTCCCCAACATTCTCTGACTCCTGGACTAGGTAACCAAGAGACATTTGTCAACACCAAGAAATTAACAAAAGTACATACATTACTATTAACTACAGACTTTATTCAGATGTTAAGAGCTTCCCCCCCTCAACTATTTTGTGTTCCAAAAGACAATCCAGCACACCACCTTACATTCAGTCATCATGCACCTTAGTCTCCCATCTCCAAGTTTCTTAGACTTTTGTTTTCTTCTTTTATTTTTATGTGACTTTGACAGTTTTGAAAAGTCCCAGTCATGTATTTCTTCTTTTTTTTTTTTTTTTTTTTTGAGATTTTATTTATTTGACAGAGAGGGATCACAAGTAGGAAGAGAGGCAGGCAGAGGAAGAGAGAGGAAAGCAGGCTCCCTGCTGAGCAGAAAGCCAGATGTGGGCCTCAATCCTAGGACCCTGAGATCATGACCTGAGCTGAAGACAGAGGCTTAACCCACTGAGCCACTCAGGTGCCCCCAAGTCATGCATTTCTTTACATGTATGTCTCTAAAACAATCCTCAGTTTAGATTCAACTGACTTTTTTTTTCCATGATGAGATTAGAGTTATGGCTTTTCAAGAACACCAGAGACCTAAAACCCCTTATCCTCATGTCATATAAGGGGTATATGATATCAACACAACTTATTACTTGGTTAAGGTATTCTGTCAGGTGTCCCCACTTTAGTTACTATTTTTCTTTTCTATAGCCTAGTATTTTAAAAAATTGCTTTTAAAAAAGTGTTCTGAATTTAATTGTTTTAAACACTCTTTTCTTTCATGATTGAACAGGATACTTTTTAACTTTTTCAGAATTAGATGTCCGTTTTCAATAAATATATTAAAATGTTGGTTGAAATAAAAATAAATTAAAAATCGAAGCATAAAAAATTTCCATAAAGTAATCACATATCTGATTAATGTTAACTGAGAGAAAGAAACCATACAAGGACACTGGGTGATAGAAGGGAAGGGAGAAGAGAAAAAAAGAGGGAAGGGAAAAAAAGGAAAAAAGGAAGGGAGGAAAATAAATGAGAAAAAAAAGTCTCTTCCCAGTTTATAATAATGTATCCAATGATCCAATGGTCAACATGTATTACTATTTATTCAATCAATCATTTTGTAGACATTTACTTATGACCTATTCTTTAATAGATATATAGATAGTAAAATCAACATTATATAATTTGCATGCCCTCAAAAAATTCATATGCTAAGAAATTTGTCTGTAAACATCATCAAAAGCATCCTGGAAAATGGTCAAATGACTCTCATTTTTCTTCTCTCCACATTGCACACACACACACACACTGTACCCCACACATAATGCACACATCCATATACAATGACATAATACAGATGTCCCTGAAAAGGTGAGGTCAGAATCTATGTAGTGACAATTATGGTTCATCACTCAAATCCCCACTTTAAGGAACAAAGTGCTCATTATCCCAGCAGCCTTTGAAAATATTTCCTGCTGACCCCAGGTACTGCCTTTCCTCTGGCAGGGAAGTTACTACTGCCCCTTAAGGGCAGTCTACAGTCAATGATCACATAAAGCCAGGATAACCACTAGCTAACAATGTTCCATGAGGGGCTCTAGAGGAATCTCACTTTCCAGTGTAATAAAGAATGGCCTGATGCATTGGGTACCAACATGATGAGAAGCTCAATGGTAGCTTGTATTCATTGGCTGTGGTTTTTGGTGAGTGATACTATTATAAAACTGCTCTGTTCATACTAGTGATGATGGAGTCCCAAGTAACAGAGGCTAGGTGCCAGGTTCATTGTTTCAAGGAAAAATCTAGGCAGAATTGTGTTAATGAATGGCATACTTAGAATGGAAGCTAGTGGAGTCTGATCAGCAGAGAATAATGGAGAGGCTTAAGAGAACATGGGACTCTAGGAAGATTTAGATGGGCAGCTAAAAAGGATATTGCTCAATCAATACACTTAAAAAAAATCAGAGGGAAAAAATGATCAAAAGTGATACTGTTGCTAATTCCTGACTCACAGCCCAGATCTCCCCCAGAAGTTGCCGTCGGTCAAAGGGAACTACCTCAATTTCTCCTTAGGAACAGCTTCCATCCAATGACCAGCGGAAACTTGGAGCAAAAGCCTGATCTCTTGCTTCCTCCTTCTTCCCCTCACTCCTTTATAGGTGTCTTTGGGAGGACTCCCCCAAAACCACCAGCCTGTAAATCTCCACCTCAGCTTCGGTCTGTAGGACCTGTGACTTCAGACCCTCTGTCTTTGCATTGTAGAATAAGAAATGCTGTCAGAGACAGGGTCATCCTGGGAGTGACCACTATTTCTGTCACAACACATACAAGTATGCCCTATAATTCCCTGCAATTAACTCCATAATTTTTTAAAAGATTTATTTATTTATTTTAGAGAGAGAGAGAAAGAAAGCATGAGCAGGAAGGGTAGAGGGAGAGGGAGAGAATCTCAAGCAGACTTCATGCTGCATGCAGAGCCCATCGTGGGCTTGATCTCAAGATCTTGAGATCACGACCTCAGCCAAAACCAGGAGTTGGACACATAACTGACAACGCCACTCAAGCACCTCTACTCCATATTGTAATCACATTCTCTTTGAGATTATCAATCCTAATTCTATTTTATTGGTAACTGTGTTTTGTGGAATACATTTTTTAATTAAAAACAATTAATCTTATAATTCATTACCATCAACTCCATTCACTATGCTTTAACCTGATCACTACTACCTAGGCCAGAACATTCTCATCATCCCAAACCAGAAACTGTACCCATTGAGCAGTCGCTGTCCATTCCCCACTACCCCAGCTCCCCAAAACCACTAATCTGCCACCTGTCTCTGTTCATTTACCTAGGCTGGAATTTTCATACAAGTTGGAATCATACAATCTTTCACTTAGCATAAAGTTTTCAAGACTAATCCACATTGAAGCTCATTATTAATACCTCATTCCTTTCAGTACTGAATAATATCCTATTGTATGAATAGGTCACATTTTGTTTACTCATTCATCTGCTGATGGACATTTGGGTTGTTTCCACATTTTTTTTCTTTTTTTTTTTTTTAAGATTTTATTTATTTATTTGACAGAGATCACAAGTAGCAGAGAGGCAGGCAGAGAGAGAGAAGGAAGCAAGCTCCCCACCCAGAAGAGAGCCTGATGCGGGACTCGATCCCAGGACTGGGATCATGACTGGAGCCGAAGGCAGAGGCTTTAACCCACTGAGCCACCCAGGTACCCCTGTTTCTTTTTTAAATAAAAAATCATATGTTTATATATATTAAGGTATACAAATGATGTTATATATATATATATATGTCTAGTAAAATGATTATTACAGTCAAGTTGATTAACATATCCATTTCTTCATAATGTTACCTTTTTTTCCTTTTGCCATAAGTTAGAAAAGGAGAACAAGTCCTTACTTTAGGTTTCCCCATTGAGTATTGGATAGGAACAAATACTCTGGGGCAAAGTGATCATCAGAAGACTCTACCCACAGAATAAATATTTTACTATTGTATTTCCTTCATTGTTGTTTTTCAGAAATCTCCTCCTTCACTGGCAGCTTCAGGACATGGGGCTAAAGGACTTGGCTCACTGTCAAAAATGAGCACTTTCAAGTTGCTATTGTCCTAAGGTGTTAAAAAGAAACTTATTTTTAAACAATCTAAATCTTTTAAGCATTTTCTGACCCAGTAGGTATGGATTTCAAAATCAATTCCTTTTAGAGAATATACTTTACAAATAAATAAAACATTTTCATATGACCCCTTTTAACTCATCATGTTGCAACCTAGGAATGAATTATTATTTGAAAACATCACTTCTGTCGTTGTGTTTCAGGCCTGCTAAACTTCAGTTTTCCATTTGGATTTTCATCTGTCTGCAGTCTTTACAGTAGCATTTTCTTCATACTAACTTTCTAATGTTTTTCCCCAATATTCATTTTTCTTATATTTTAAACCATGTGTTCTGATTCTTTTGATGTTACAAGAAATAAAGGTTACATGCGAGAGGATCACTGAAGTTTTATAATGCAGACTCCAGCAAAACAGAAACCGAGATTAGGAGAGGTAAGCACACATACACACAGAGTCGCTTGAGGCCAATAAATTATGACCACAACTGCAGCCAGTATCATTTAAGTACTCTTTAGTTTCTGATGATAAAGCACTAGCTTATCACCATGCTGACAAGTGCAAACCCTGTGGCCCTCAGCTTCTGTCTTTTCTATTTGTTACCTAGTCAGCCACATGGAATTTAACAGCACACACAGTAGAGTATCTTTCTAAGTCGATCTCAATAAAAGACATGGAACAAAGCTAGTAAGATCTTATGTCTTGTCGGGCAAAGAAATTTCTTCCATTTAAGTGCCACGTCCCTGTTGCACAGAGGAAACACAGACATGGAATTATTATATTGTCAGTGACTGTACTGGTTCTCTGTTGTAATAGAAGAGAAAGAAGAAATTCTTTGAATTTGAATATTGAAAAGTAAAAGACTCCATATTTCACTTACAATTTCAGAATGATTATATGGTTTTGTTTTCTGGTTGTCACTTCTACTTGGGAGAAAAAGTCTTCAGGTCTAAGGGATAAGAGACATTTTTCTGCAAGGATTGTTCTTAAGTTAAAAAAATGGGTTTTGAAATTAAATAGAGGTATATTCCTTCTTGATTATTGATTCTGCTCCTAAAGATCAATAAAATATGTAAGCTGTGAATATACCTATCACTCTGAGTCAAAAAATCAGCTCAAACATCTACCTCTATTTGGAATGCTTTAATTATCAAAGGGACAAAGTTTTTTTTAAATAGATGTAAAATATTTTCTTTTTTATAGAAATGTAAGGTCTCAATGGCATAAGAGTTATTACCATGGTGATATAGGACACATGTCATATAACAATCTTAAGTAAATGTTATATCCTTGTTAAAGGTGTATTGGAACCTCACACTAATTCTAAATTTCTCTCCATTATTTATAAAAGTAAGTACCGCATCATGAAATTTTTACTTTAACAATGACTTTTTAATCATATCCTTTCATACATTTCATCATTATCCCCAAAACAGATTTCACTACATAAGAGATCCTTTTCCTTGCACTGTCGGCAGCTTTTTTTTTTAGCTCTTGCCATTGGCATCATGCAAGAGAAATTGAGATTAAACATGAAATGTATAGGTTTTGATGTGCCTGCATGAAACTAGATTTTAAGTTTATTCAATAGAATGTATCACTAGTTTAGAATATTAGTCTAAAAACTTTTTAAGGTAAAATAATAAAATAATAAATAAAACGCTATCTATCTGGGGGCTAAGGCAGAAATAGCAGAGAAAAAGTAAAAATATGGGTGGTTAAATGCTATTATATTCACCTGAAATGATTTTTTTTACCAAGTGATCTTAGTAATACTTTCTTCAGTTTCCCTTTTCCTCTCTGATCATTTCTCTCAAATTATATGATTTATTCTTATTTGAGTATTAGCCCATTTTCTTTCTCTTCTTTTTTTTTCCTTTCCTGCAGAAGAATATCCAAGAATCAGCATGGAGGCTATTCTTCATACACAGTAAGTAAATTTGTTCAGAAAGAGGAGACTGGCAGAAAGTAACCAGTTTTTATTATCTCTATTACATGTTCAAGATCCTGTTGAAAACTTCCTCACATAAAACTGGGTAATCAACCTACATAAAGGTTGTCTTAAAACTTTTTTCATTGATGAGTCTTTAGAGCATCTGGCGGGAAGTTCTAAACTTTTCCCCAAGGGCCCATGTACTCAAAAGCCAATACAAAATAATTTACACCTAATTCCAGTGGGTTCAAAGAACTTATAGACCCATCCATAGATCCCATTAATTAAGGCCAAGCAAATCCTAGTTAATATAAAAAATACCTGTGACTCTCAACAAATAGGAATTTAACTTTAGAGTTTTGTTTTTGTTGTTTGAGGAGAGAGCAACCTGATCAAATGATCTACAGCATTATGTTAGTTCTATAGTTATATTAAATAACATCCATCGTTTAATAAAAAATACTCAGAAGTACAGGAAGATGAAACATTACTTATAACATTCAGTAAGAACAAACAATACAAACTGACCTAGAGAAAGAAGCAGATCTTGTAGTTACCAGTCACAAACTTTAAAATAATTGATTTACCGTCAAGAAATTAAAATACAAGATAAGAATATTGACAATGAATAGTAAAATGGACATATAAATATTTTTATTCTTAGGTGAAAGATGAGATAGAAGCAATAATTTAGAAGCCATCAAGCTACAGATCCAAGACATCAAGACACACTAAAATCTTCAAGAAGCATAATAAGAAAGAAAGAAAGAAAGAAAGAAAGCAAGCTGGCACTCATTTTGGTACATCATGATAAAATTGCTAAAGACCACACAAAGGAAAATCCTGAAATAATCCACTTGGTATGTATGGAGGGATTATTATTGTCAAAAATAAATCATGCTAATGGAAACTAACTTCTCAAAAATAAAAATGAAAATACACAAAATGTAAAAGACAAAGGAATGACATCTCAGTGATTTTTTTTTCAAAGTGATTTTAAAGTACTAGAATCTTTTCAAAGTGATTTTTAGAGCTACTAGAATCTAGAATGCTATATTCAGGGGAAATTCTCTTTGAAACTGAAAAATAAAATAAATATATTGTCAGGCCAACAAGTTAAATAATAGCTGTGTTGCCACCAATAAAAAGAAAGTAGCATCAAATTGAAGCAAAAAGATGGGAAGTAATTTAAAAGAAAAAGATGGAAAAGTTAAATATGCATGCAAATATAAGGAAATGGTACTGTTAAGATGTATTATGAGATAAAAATTATATATATATATATATATATATGTATTTTTTACTACACAAGGGAACTCAAAGCAGAAGGGATTAAATGGAACAAAAAGAAGAGATAAAATTATTAATTTATAATAAACCTTAATAGTCAAGAACAGATACAATCTTTAATCTGGAAACAACTAAAATAATGCTAAAAGACTACAGAAGCAACAAACTAAAAGCAAGAGAATTTAATTCTGAAAACATAATCAAAATGTCAAGAAGGGAACAAAAAAAAAAGAAAGAAAGAAAGAACATAAGAACATTAAGTGGGACGACTAGATAACAAATAAATGATTATATACATAAATAGAAATATCTTTATGATTATACTAAATATTATTCGACAAAATACACAAGTTTAAATATAAGTGATTGCTATGCCATTTTTATCATGAGAATAGAAAAATATTTAAAATTAAAGAATATATGTGATACACTACATAAACTTTAGCCCAAAGAAAGCCTATATACCTTTGATATATTAAACAAAATATTAAACTTTAAGAAAATTATCAAAATTCTAATAACATTTTTCAAAAATAGAATAAAGAATTCAAAATTTGTACGGAAACACAAAGAAACCCTGAATAGCCAAAGAAAACTTGAGAAAGATCAAAGCTGGAGACCTCACACTCCCTATTTCAAACTATATTACAAAGCTATAGGAATTAAAACAGCATAGTACTGGCCCCAAAACAGACATAGAGATCAATGGAACACAACAGAGAACTCAGAAATAAGTCCACACATAAATAGTCAATCAACTTATGACAAAAAAAAGCAAGAATATACAATGGGAATAGGACAGTCTCTTCAATAAATGGTATTGGGAAAACCAGACAGCCACATGCAAAACAATGATACTTGACTACTTAGAGTATACACAAACACTAACACAATGGATTAAAAACTTGACTGTAAGTCTTGAAAACCAAAAACCTCCTAGAAGGAAACATAAGCAGAAGCTATCTGACACAGGTCTTGGTGATTTTTTTTTAAGTTGACATCAAAACCAAAAATAAATCAATAAAGCAAAAATAAATGAGGAATATCATGCTAATAAACTGCACAGCAAAAGAAACCACCAACAGGGGCACTTGGGTGGCTCAGTACTTAATGCGTCTGCCTTCAGCTAGGTCATGATCCCAGGGTCCAGGGATCAAGCCCCACATCAGGCTCCCTGGTCAGCAGGGGGCCTTCTTCTCCCTCTCCCATTCCCTCTGCTGTGTTCCTTCTCTAGCTGTGTCTCTTCCTGTCAAATAAATAAATAAATATTAAAAAAAAAAAAAAAGAAAGAAACCATCACAAAATGAAAAGGTAACCTACTGCATGAGAGAAAATATTTGCAAATCTTATCTCTGATAAGGGGATAATATCCAAATTATACAAGGAACCCATACAACTCAAAAGCAAAAAAAAACAATGTAATTTTTTAAAAATGAAATCTGAATAGATGTTTTTCCAAAGAAGACATATAGATCACCAACAGATATATGAAAAGGCTAACTGGAATTAAAATAAAAACTTTTTAAAAAAAGATGCTCCATATCACTAATCATCAGGAAATGCAAATCAAAACCACAATGAGATATCACCTCATGCATGTTAGACTAGCTATTATCAAAAAGACAAGAAATAACAAGCATTTGGTGAGGAGGTGGAGAAAAGTGAACTGTTGTGCACTGTTGGTAGGAATCCAAATTGGGACAGCTACTCTGGAAAAATGTAGGGAGTTTCTGAAAAAAAGATAAAAAGTAAATACCAATCAATTAAACTCACATGTGAAATTTAAGAAGCAGACAGATAAACATGGGCAAAGGGAAAAAAAAGAGGAGGCAAACCATAAGAGACTCTTAACTATAATAAACAAACTGAGGACTGCTGGAGAAGTGAGTGGGAGATGGGTTAAATGGGTGATGGATATTAAGGAGGGTATTTGTTATGACGAGCACTGTGTATTATATGTAAATCATGAATCACTAAATTCTACTTTTGAAACCAATTTTACACTATATGTTAACTAACTAGAATTTAAATAAAAGTTTGAAACAAAAAATAATTAAAAATAAAACTACAATATGATTCAGCAAATCCACTTCTGAGCCTTTAGCCAAAGAAAATGAAACACTAATTCAACAAGATATATGCACCCCCATGTTAATTACAGTATTATTCACAATAGCCAAGATATAAAAACAAACTCAGGATTGATGAGGAATAGATAAAGAAATTCTAAATATGCTTGTATGTATTCCTCATACACATATAAACAATATCTTTATACACACACAAATATACATATTTGTGTGTGTATAAAGATATTGTTTATATACAATATTTATATACATTATTGTGTATAAATATATATAGTGTATAAAGATATTGTTTATACACAATATATATGTGTATGTGTGTATAAAGATATTGTTTATACACAATATTTATACACAATATTGTGTATAAATATATATATTTGTGTGTGTATAAAGATATTGTTTATGTATGAGGAATACATACAAGCATATTTATACACACACACACACACACACACACACACACACACACACACACAAAGGAATATTATTCTGACACAAAAAAGAATGAAATCTTGCCATTTGTGACAACATGAATTGACCTGGAGAGCATTATGGGAAATGATATATTTCAGACAGAGAAAGACAAATACCATATGATTGCTCTTATATTTATAATGTAAAACAAAACAAAACAAAAACCAAGCTTATAGATACAGAGAATGGTTTGGTGGTTTCTGGAGGCTGGTAGGGTGGGGGCAGGGTGGAAGAAATGGGTGAAAAAGATCAAAAGATTTTTTTTTAAAAAGGGAGAGAGACAAAGAAAAATGTGTCTTATTTGAAATCTGAGAGGCAGAATTAAGAACAGTCAGCATTATTCTAAAAACAAAACTTTATTTTAATAGAAGCAGACCATGTTTAAATATCTTAATCACTTAGCACATTAATCCTACTAGTTATCATTCACTTTCAAATACAAGTTACAATAAACTTTGTCATATTTGCATAACATTCTACCCTCTTTCTAAAAAAAGAAAAAAAAAAAACAAGAACAAAAGTGTGTTAGTGGTATAGAGGATATAAATAAAATCAGCAACCAGGAAGGATTCGATTTGAAGGGGACATAGCTCTAGACTAAGTAACATGATTTTCAGCAATGTGATGTAATATATATATACATATACATATATATTTTAGAATGCCAAAGAATTTGCATGTATAGGATGTTTTATGATCTCTTTTACCTGGATGAACTTAACCTAAAAATCAGATTGTAGTCTCTTTCAATTCTAACAGCCAAATGTCTGCAACAGATGCAAACAGAAAGGAACAACAGTAATGAAAACAAATAGTCCAAATGTAGTTTTGGTTAGAAACCTGCTTTAACATTATAAACCATGAGCATGAGTCTGGTACAGAAAATAACACACAGAATTGCTTTAATTCTTACATTATGATCCCTGTATTTTTTATATTTTCTAAATAAAAATTAGGAGGGGGAGAAGATTATTAAAGAACATGGCTTATGCTAAAAGTGGCAGTTCTCTGCGACGATCAAATTAGTTTCATTTAGGTAATAACAAATTATATAAAGGGAAAATTAATAGGACCAAAAGTTTAGATAGACAGATCTGTAATCAGAACAAAAATGTTTTAATATATTTTCAGCAAATGATAGAATAAGAAAACCAGAAAAAAAACACAAGTATTTAAAAGAAGTAAACAGCATGGATAGCAAACTTGTACTGATTGGTGTTTGCAGAGCACTACACCCAAAACCAAATATTTTATTTTTTTTAGTGGGAATTGGAAAATGAGCAAAATTAGCTATATGTTGGGCAGTAAGGCAAGTCTAAGGAATTTCAAATGATTTAAATAAGAGAATGTTCTCCAAAATGATGAAACATCAATGAACTGGACATCAATGTTTTAAAGCAAAATAAAAATAGCAAATCAAACCAAGAAAAGTTGAAATATAATAGGTATGACTAAAAGGGCACCTGAATGGCTCAGCTGGTAAGCATCTGATTTTTGATATTGGCTTAGGTCATGATCTCTTAGGTTCATGAGATCAAGCAACAAGTTCTGAGATTGAGCCCCAGGAACCCAATTCAGAGCCTACTAAAGATTCTCTCTCTCCTCGGCCCCTTCCCCCACCACTTGTATGAGTGATCTTTCTCGCTCTGGTGGAAAAAAAGAAAAGAGAGAGAGAGAGAGAGAAAGAAGAAAAAGAAAATAAAAAAAGATATGAGGGATCAACATGAAAAGTCAGTGTTTTATAAATGAACTAAATAATTAAAATTATTTGACAAAATTGAATTAAAAAGCAGATGTAGGTGTCAATATCCAATATCAAAAATGATAAAAGAGACATTACCAAAACTCCTACAAAAATAGAAAAATTGCTTGAAAAATTAAATTTTAACTAATCTAAATATTAGGTTGTTTCTAAGAAAGCACAATTCATTAAGAGTGACAAAAATTAAATTTAAAAACTTGAATAAATATATTTTCATTTAAACTAGATTTGTATTTTAAAACTAATCAAAATTTTTAAGAAATCTTTGAATTCTATCAAACATTTGGAGAAGATACTACACCAATTTTTCAAAAAATCTCTTCCAGAGCAGAGAAAAAGAGAGAGTTCTACCATTTTACAACATTAATTTAACCTTGATCAAGAATGTGACAAAGACATTAAAAAAGAAGAAAATTTACACCAATCTCTATCATAAAACAGATGCAAATGCCAAACAAAACAGTTTAACTAAACAATTAATGCATTATGAACAAGTGAATGTCCCAGGAAGACAGAGTAAGAAGAAGAATGTTTTCCCAAAGACAATCACGCCCTAATCCCCAGAACCCGTGAATATGCTACTTTGTATAGCAAAAAAGACTTGGCAAATGTAAAAAACTGAAAGATTCTGGACAATCAGGAGATACCCAAGAGTCCATATAAGACAGAGAGGCAAGAGGATCAGCATCCATAGTAGGAGATATGATCACAAAAGGTGGGAGGGACTATGTTGCTTTATAAGGCAATAGGGACTTTGCAGATATGATTATGGTTAAGAATCCTGCAATGGGGCGCTTTTACTGAAATACCTCCACCTCAGTGCATCTAATCGCATAGATCCATTAAAGCAGAGAATAGGCTGGGTCAGGTGTGAGGTGGGAGGAACTTGACTTGCCATTGATGGCTTTATGAAAATAGAAGAAAGCATCCAGGAAACAAGGAATGTGTGTAGTCTCCAGAGGTGGTGAACAGCTATTCACCATCAGACAGTTCACGAGAAAACAGGAATCTCGGTTCTACAACCACAAGGAACTGAATTTTGCCAACAATCCAAAAGCACAAGAAAACATCCTCCTCTAAACCGTTCAGAATGGAATGCAGCCCTACCAACACCTTTATTAGCCCATTGAGTACTGTAATAGATTTCTGACCTATAGAATAGTAAGATAATAAATTTGTATTGTTTCCGGCACCAAATCTGGCAGCAATAGAAAAGTAATGCAGGGAGTATAAGTGATTTAACACCCAATAGTTTTAACAGTGTGATTCAAGACACACACACAAACAAAAACATAGGAGAGAGAAAAAGAGAAAAGGATAACACTAACAGAATCCTGCTTCCTTGAATCTGGGTTGATACTGTGAATGTTGTGGCCAGTAGAACATGGCAGAAGTGACAATGGGACAGTTTCTTGAATAGGCATCAAGGAGCTTTGCACACTTCCACTCTTTCTTTTGGATTCTTGCTTTCACCCTGAGTAAATACCTGGGCTAGTCCACTGGATGATGAGAGATGGTAATTAGCAATGCTGAGAAAATACATGACCAGCTGACATACAATTTATCCTAAGCCGAGTAAGAAAGCCCAAACAGTTTTAAACAGTCACTTACCTGACCCTTAGCTGACAGCTAATATATGTATGAAGCAAAGAAGACCAGAAGGAAAGTGTAAATTGTCCACAGAATTGTGAGCAACAATTTCAATCAGTTATTTTAAGCCACTCAATTCAGAATTCTTTGACATTCAACAGTATTGTGACAATGGATAACTGATAGAAAAGACCAAAGGCTTGTAAAGGAAATACGAAACAAATCTAGTCTCTGGTAGATAGTGATTTATATTCAATGACTTTTACATAAGTAACTTATATACATATGCTTAATTTGACAACTTAGTTAATACAGTTACAAATATATTAATATTATAGTTATTGAGCTATTCTCAAAATAATCCTATGTATAGATAAAATTTACTGACCACTGAATTTGGGCCCAAGTAAGAATTGACTCTTCCTGACAGAGTCAGACAAATTTGTTTTATTAAATGATTATAAGGGAAAGGAGAATGAACCAAGTATTAAATGAACAGTGAGGAAGAGATGACTACATTCAAAAAATCGATAAACTGTTTATGTTAAAAGGGAAAAAATAATACAGTAACCCCTTCTTAACTTCAGGGGACACATTCCAAGACTGACAGTGGATGCCTAAAACCATGGGTAGTACTGAACCTTCCATATATGAAGCTTCTTCCTATCCATCCATCCATACATACCTATGAGAAAGTCTAACTTGTAAATTAGGCATAGTAAAAGATCAACAGCAATAATAATAAAACAGAACAATTATAACATATATAGTCATTAAAATTACATGATGCAGTCTCTCTCAAAATATCATATTGTGCTGTACTCACCCTTTTTCTTGTGATGATGTGAGATGATACAATGCCTACAGGATGAGATGAAGTGAGGTGAATGACGGAGGCCTAGTGACAGCTGTAGGTTACTCCAATCCTCTGCTTCAAGACCACAGCTGACAGTGGGTAACTGTCACTTACAACCATAAGTGAAATCATGGATAAGGAAAGACTACCATCTAATTTAGCTCAGATTGTATTTGGGGGTGCAAAGACGAAGAACGAGTTTAAGAAGTCTGCCTGTATGTTCTGTTTGCTAAAATCTGACAAACTCAGCTTCCTGGAACTGCTCAATACCCATTGTTCTTTTTGCTTCTCCACTGCTACATTTATCTTGAAGAAAGTAGGGCCAGGGAAAATAAGTACTCCCTGCCTATCCATCTTGATAACTTCTTAATGCTTCTCTATGCCTGCAGCATTGTACATTAATGTTTTGAGCAAAATCTATAGGTCAATCAATCTCCTGTTTGAACCAAAGTGCCAATCTGTCATGTACGGTAACGCACCCTCTCTTCTAACCAAATTTTTGGGCTCTGAATTTATTTTTTCAGATGATTCTGTCAATGTGCTGCATGATAAAAAGCAAGTCATCTGTCAGCCATACTTGCACACAACCTGATAAGCATCCCCATAAACTACGACTTGATAGATGGCCACATTAATGGAAATATATCTTCATTATAAATCTCTGGACCATAGATTCTTTTAAAAAAAATCCTAATATTACGTTATCTGTAAAAGGAAAATAAATTACAAAGTTTTTCATGTTCTAAACAAACATAGGTAATATTTCTTGCCCCTGTTTCACAAGAATATCACATTTTTTGAAGTACCTATATAATTAGAAAAAATCATCAAGTATCATTATTTAAAATTATAAATAGCCAGAGGAATGTGTATTTGCATGAACAGTTTTGTTAGTAATACAACCTAGGGGAAGTTACTTAAACTCTCTGAGTATCAATTTCTTCTCCTAGAATATATGACACTTGCTAAGGCCAGTAGAAAGCCATAGATAAACATTTGTTCTCTTTCATGCATCAGATATTATACACAGCACTTGGGAGACACTGGATCAATTAATTTAAATTTAATGACACACTTATTTAAATTAGGTAACAAACTATATGAAAACATCTTAGCAGGATATTAATTCAGGCAGCTACATGAAAATTGCCAGACCTCATTTCATTCCATCTTCCATTCCATCTTTTGGTATATCTGATTTTACTGACATCCATGTCAACACTATACTCAAAAGATCCCAAGCCATCCCAGTTCCTACTAGGTGAGATTTCTCCAATTGGATTACTTTCACCTTCTATCAAACTCATCAGTACCCCTTTGTAGGGTTCCTGAGAAAAGAAACTATATCACACAAATCAAAAGTACATGCCACATGGCCAAACAGAGAAGAGTTTAATATAAGAAACTTAGTAATTTATCTTCGTAGCCCTGTAATTGTTCTGCTCAAATAAGAATGAAATATCACCACCAAAGTTGATATAACTTTTGGCTGCCTTACAACTTTTAGATGGATACTTAGATCTCATGGTCCAATATATTGACCTGAAATATTAAATCTGTCAAAACACACTAACTGAACTCAACTGAATTGATATGCTCCTTTAGTTCATACTACACAGCATAACAGTAAACTTTATCATTCACCGTTTTATAGTCCTGCAAGTCCCTTAATCCTCACCCCATATTTAATCTTTCAATTTTTTTTTTTAGGAAAAAAAAATGATAGGAAAGAAAAGCTATTTGTAGTAGTTTTTTTTTATCTCAAATCACATCAATATCTGAAAGCAGATTTCCATGAATTAGTAATATTTATGGAGTTTCTGTGAGACAATTTGTGCAAAACTGTGTTGACTTGCTGCGGAAGTTGCTATTAAAAAACACAGCAGGACATGTCCACTTTAATAGCCTCAAATCCAGTGACGGAGCTCTGGGTAGGCCTCACCATGACCTATCATATCTGCCTGAAGAGAAATAAGAGGAGTCAGAATAAATATTACCTCGTGGTAAATTTCTTCCACATGCATTATGAAATAAGGTTGGGTCAAGATCTGCTCAGATGTATAAAACAAAGAGACAAGAGCACCTAAACCAAGAACTAAAACAATGTGCTTAATACATAAATACTATGAAATAATCCTAGAGTGGTCTGCAGGCAGAGTGTAAATGTTCTAAAAGTTTTGCTTTATTGCTAGTATTAAAAATGAGTACTACTCTACAGAAAAGTGTTAACTCTAATTTGTCCAGACTATAATAATGTCTAGTTTCTGAATGTGTCCACACTGAGTTGCAGACTCCTTAAAGGAACATCCCAGTGCTTATATAGCATTATAGTGGTTCTCGGTAAGTCAAATATTTCCAGCTTATTAGTACTGGACTTGGTCAATGTGAACTTAAATAACCCAATACGATGTTTCCTTGAGCAAGAAAATGACTCTCTCACACACACACAAAGGTATGTACTGTGCTATATATATCTTGCGCTTATTAGACAATTTCCCATTCATGGGAAAATCAATAAGTCTGTCTGCACCTTTCTTTATGAAAATATAGGCCATCATTTTCAATTACTCTTCTATGTGCTCACTAAATATAGAGGGAAGTCAAAAGTTTAGTTTAAATATCATTGGGGAAATAGTAAATATGGTATTATGTGCCTCCAAAGAATCACTGCAATGATCCCAAAAAAGGCATGGGGATAAACAAAGTTTTTATTCTTTCCACACTGCAGTTATCAACATGGATTCTTTTGTCTATCAACACTGACACTAAGCTCTCAAGACTGTATCGTTAGCATTATGATCTATGGGTCTTATAAATGCCCAGTGCTGTGGGTGAGTGCAAGCACTTTGAATTTCAACCTCATGTGTTTCCTTTATAGGTCTGTGGATATTGCCTCTGAGATCTAGTTATATTTCCCAGTATGTCAGCATTCAGTGTAAATTCACTCAGTAGTCAGCAGGTTGCAATTGTTGGGAGTAGGGTTCTAAGACCCACAGAGAGAAGGATGAAGTTTCCTATTCAAAGGGCCATGTGAGCAATAAGAAAGTCTTCTGCTTCCAGCTCAGGGTTATTGTCTTTGACCATCAAGCAGTGGGCCATGGAAACTTCAAGCAGACAGCAGTAATGAAGCAACAAAACATCTCAAAGGGGATTTGCTTTGAGTTTCGTTGAATATGACCAGACAATGTGAAAACAGAGCAAACTGTCTTCGATCTTGCCATATGCCACAATATAACGTAGCAGTATTTACCAGACTAACATATATGTGCAGGTGTAATGGAAAAAGTCATATTTCATAACAGTAAATTTGTCTTCCTTTTTGGTTAGAACAAAATAAAATTCTATGTTTGTCTCTGTCTCTCTCTCATTCTCTCTCTCACTCTTTTTTTTTTTCTTCCCAAGCTGAATGTATGATAGCTTTTTTTAAAAAAATATTGAACATAGGACATGAAAGCTCACTTGCTACTTTTACTGTTATTTTTATTTATAACATCAAAGAAAAATAAAATTAGCACCAATGATAGTAAAATCACCCATATCCCCTCTCCTAATCCAAATTTCATTACATATTAACCTTCAAATGTAAGCAAATATATTTTACATAAATGTAATAATGGCAACTATAGAAAAAATCAGCACCTGCTTTGATCTGCCATGCAATATAGACAATAAGCATTTATTTTATCCCCAAGTTCTATGTATTGCTAATATGATTTCAAAACCACAAGTGTGCTAATTTTATAACTATTGAATTCCAAAGGGTAAAAAAAGTCTCCTAAATGCCCAATATAAAGTAGATATGTCATCATGGCTACCATGAAAATGTGGAAGTTTCAACTCTAAAAGAGAAGTAATTGGATTCAAAGCTCTGCCCAAACACTCCCCAACTGAATTAAACTGGATAAGTGATTTAACTTCATTGAGTCTTAGGTTCTTTATCTGTAAACTGAGGACAACATTATTTTTCATTTATGGCATTATTTATTTGCCATATAATGGTTATTTATTTCATGGAAAAATGCTGAGGAAATGTTATGTGTATGGCACTTAAGAAATAAACAGAATTCAAAATAGCTGTTGTGCATTATAATTAAAAACTGTTGTTGATATTGAAGCAGTATGAAAAGAGATGTCTTGTTTCCTTACCCTCACCTGTAATGATACAGCACCACTGAAACTAATGATGATTAACCAAAATAGACTTGGCTAAGTAAATATTAAATAAAGTGCCCTATTTTTATTTTCTGAGAGAGAGCACGCACGGGGTGGGGGTGGGGGAAGACAGGAATGACAGAGGAAGAGGGAGAAAGAATCCTAAAAAGCCGTCTCCATGCCCAGAGCAGAGCCCAACACAAGGCTCGATCTCTCACAACTCACAACTCGATCTCTCACAACTCACAGCTCAATCACAACCTGAGCTAAAAATCAAGAGTTGGACACAACCGACTGAGCCACCCAGAAGCCCCTAAAGTGTCCTATTTTTAAAAGTGCAATAATCAAACAAAAGAGATTTTTTAATAAGTGATTTTGGAATTATTTGGTAAACAACTGAAAAAGTAAATACGGCTTTTTAATTAATTTTGTTTCTTTTTGCATCTCTCCCTGTGGACTTCTTTCTATTTATGATATGTCATAGATTTGTCTCTTGTTTCCTAACATAATGTGCTTCTCTTCCACGGGCACCTTCTCTTTTTCTCTCTGATCCTTGAATTGTTTAACCTGTCAAAAAAACGAGTACTTTGCATTGGATCTTATGACACTAAAATTTTTTATAAGCTTTACTTAGAATTACAAACTGTACAGTTCAGAGAGCTATTGGAAAGTGTAATCTAAAACAAATGATCGTTGAGGGGTGACATCAGCAGAACAGCAGAATAGGTTTTCTTTCCACAAAAACCATCTTCCCTGCAAAAATATCAGTTTACATAATCACTCACCAACAAGAGTGCCTCTGTGAAGTTCAGAAGTCAAGCAGAGAAGGTACGTGAGTCTCACTTTACCCACATCCCCTGTCCTCCAAGGGGGAAGTTCTGTGCCAACAGAACTTCTGAGCCTACAATGTCTCCTTCAGGAGAATATGAGAGCCTATGAGTGAGACCTGCCTTCCTCAGCTGTGTGAGATGCTGCCAAAGAGGCCCATTTCTCCCCTCCCCGCTCCCTACCCTCCCTCCCTCCCCAAGGCGGCAGGTGTGTTGCATGACTGGCTGGGTCAGGGAGGGGATGGGGCAGCAGTAGCCCAGGGCTTTCTGCAGGCATCAGAGGATAAGCAGACCCTATTAATCCCTTCAGGGACCTCATCAGGAAGCCCACCTATGAGCCTCTTGGTATGCCTCACCTACGGATCCCCCAACCGGCACATGGCACCCCAACACTTCTCACACCTCACCTGCCCACACCCTCACACAGTCGCTGGCTCTTTTTGTGCACTCCCAGATGACGAGTGAGCGTGTGCAGACAACACCTGAGTGCTCAAAGAAAGCCTGCCGGACTCTGCCAGAGTGGGAGAAAGCATACAAGCTTGAGCCTTCAGCAGCGCTCTGGGAGAAGTGAGTAGGAGACTGTCAGCATGTGGCCTAACTTTGCCTGGTTGAGAGAAAGCACACAGTCCTCCAACAAGCACCCCCATGAGGAAACAAGAAGTTCAGAGTGGGCCATATCCCTAGAAAACTTCTGGGAAAACTCCGGGATCTTAAGCAAAGCTGACAGAAGGTATTTCTCTCCCAAAGCTAGTTGGAAAAACTAAAGGAGGTGACTACTTATTCATATGTGAAGACCAAAGAAAGATTGCAAGGAATATAAAAAAACAAGGAAACAGGACACCGTCAAGGGAACACAATAATTTCCCAGTAACCGACTCCAAAGAAATGGGCATCTGCAATTTGCCCAATGAAGAATTCGAAATGGATGTCTTCGGTAAGCTCAGTAAACTCCAAGAAAACAAAGAGAATTCAATACAGATGAATACATAAAAATGATAGCATACTTATATATGTCATGCATATAGCAAAATATGACTCAGCCATGAGAGCGGGAAATCCTGCTATTTGCAGTAACATGAATGGAGCTGGAGGACATTAGGCTAAGGACAATTAGAGTAGTGGCTACCGGGACTGGGAAGATGTGGGAGATGGGGAGATTTGGGGGATCTAATATACACATAGTGACTACAGCATGTAACACAGTGTTGTGTACTTGAAATTTGCTAAGCAAGTAGATCTTAAGCGTTCTCACCACAGATGCACTAAATGGTAATTGTGTGAGGTGGCAGATGTGTTAATTCACCTGATTGTGGTCATCAATTCCAAAAGTATACACATGTACACTTTAAATATATTTTATTTGTAAATTATAGCTGATAAAGCTGAAAAAAACCCTAAAATATCATTAAATATACAATAAATAAATATACCCCAAATAATTTTATTTTTATAACTACTAGGTTTAAAATAAAATTATGATATATTTTCTTTATATTGGAATAAACTTTAATTTTAACAAAATTAAAACCTCTTGGAAACTTTTTTTCATATTTCTATATCCAAGTTCACATTATGAATTTATTGAAATACCATTTTGAAACATATCACTTCCACATTATTTCACTAAGTAAAATCGCTATCATAAGAGTTCTGTATATCACAAAGAAGTTGCTTAAAACTTGAAATAAAAGCGTTCAAAACACTTTTTTTTTTAAGGGAAAAAATGAAACAAAATTTGAAAGACAAATATACACTGCAACAATCAACTATACATTCTTCTTGGTTTAAGAGATTATTATTTATTTTATATAGCAGACACTAAGGAGAGATGTTGGAATGTTAATATCAAGTATCTGAATACCTTGTTTTTCAGTTTTCTTGCATCTTTAGAGCAGTGTACATAAAAATAAATAGCATGATTTTAAGTAATGCAATAAAGAGTGACTCAGATATTTTATGTATCTAGAGGTTCTGTTCCTTTTTGAGCCATAAACAAAAATTTAATCTTCAAAAGCTCTCTTGTAGAAAATAATACTGTCTTAAGAAATCAAACAATAGATTTTAATACAATATTTGATTTGGCTTGGAATACATAATCCATGAGTTAAAAAATCAGGTCACAACTACAGGGATACATACACATGGAAAGAAAGACATTTCATGTATCTATACATTAACTTAAATTAGCAAACACTCTTATTAGAGTTCTATCCAGAACCAATATTGAATATGGATTTAGGAACTGTGGGTCTGTAGCCTCAATTCTGTTTTTTAACTATGATAAAAATATAGTGTTAGTGCTCTGATACAAACTTCTTCTACGCAGGAACACTGAAACAGATCTTTTACAGAAGACATATCCATCCTTCTGTGAATTTTGACAAAATAGGGTCTCTTCAAAGATCCAGATGGTGAATGAATGGTTCTATAGTTACATTCAAAATTACGTGGACTTTCATATCACTATGAGCTCTAGCAAGAAAATAAGTGGCCGGTGGTATGGAGAATTACTTCAAATTGTGGACGTTAGGGCAAATCCAGAACTGGAAACTACATCACCTCACAGAGAGTTTAGCGATCTACTTATAATTCAATGTATTTTTTCTTTTTTTAATAAAATGAAAATATATTGTTATTATTAAAAAAAATATGAAAGACACCCTTTCATGAAGATCCAAAGGAAATCACTTAGTATCCTTGATATAGGTATGCTGTAGCTTTGTCGTCACTCCTTCCCTTCCTTATTTCCACCTTCCGTCTTTCCTGCCTGCACGCCTTTGTCTCTGCCAACATCTCTCCTTCCCACCTTATAACTTTCCTGCTGTCTGTCTGCTTGTTACTTACCTATTGTCCTTCAGTCCCACATCTGCCCTTGCGTACCTTACTCTGCACTTTTGAGACTAGAATCTAGCTGGTGGCTTCCTACTGACTCCTGACAATAAGAAGCACTGGCAGGAGATCAAAGAGCCAAAGGAGGAGAGAGAATACCATCTTCTGATTCTGAAATGTGAAGGTCACCATCAATACCAGTCTTTGCTGACATCATACTGTGGGAGGCAAAGGAGGGAGTTGAATGTAGCCTTTTTTTTTAAGATTTTTTTTTTTTTTTTTTTTTTTTTTTTTTTTTTTTTTTGGACAGACAGAGATCACAGGTAGGGAGAGAGAGAGAGAGAGAGAGAGAGAGAGAAGGAAGCAGGTTCCCTGCTGGGCAGAGAGCCCGATGTGGGGCTCGATCCCAGGACCCTGGGACCATGACCCGAGCCGAAGGCAGAGGCTTTAACCCACGGAGCCACCCAGGTGCCCCTGTATGTGGCCTTTTTGATGGTTCTATCTCATCACTGGATCCTATCAGTGGATCCAGAACCTACCATAAGGATGTCTCCAACAGCACAGTGACAGATGCAGCTCTGCAGACCCTGTGACAAGAGCATTAGCAGTTTCTCATCACTGGGCATCGCCCGTGCTTCCTATCAGTCTGTCCAGTCCCGCCCTTACCCGCTCCATCCCTCTCCCTTCTTCTCTTCCATCCTTCTAGCACTCTGTCAACATTCTTCTGGAATAAATTATCTGACTTTTTAAGGTAATGTCTACCCTGATTTCTCTTTCCCTCACTGGGCTTTACTATCTTTCTACCATTTATCTATCTACTGTTAAAAATACACTGAGACATATTTTAAAATATAAGAGTTTATTTAGGCAAACATTGATTTGAATTGAAGAGGAACCATTCTAGCAGATAAAAAGGAGCTCCAAGGAGATGCATGAAATGAAAGAGCCAGAAGAGAATAGGAACAAAAAAGTTACAGTACACATAAAAGTTGATTATTGAAAAATTACTTTCCCTTCAAGGAATGGCAGGGATTTATCAGGCAGATTTACTAACTAGTGCTGATGAAGAGAATCCTGATTGACTGGTTTAAGAGTCCATTTCTAGGAGGGCAAAAACTATTTAGGGCCAATTGTCTTCTTTTTAACAATATTTATCATCTATCTGTCTATCATATACATCATCTCCTTATATATTACTTTATATTTCATATGAAACATAAATATGACATGTATAATGTTCTATAAATGTGTATGTTCCTATAACAATATATTGTGGCTATTCTTACATGTCAGTAGATATTCTTTGAAAATGCATTACAATAATTTACTTGGCCAATCTTCTATAATTGAACATTGCACTGTTTCTAAGGTATTCTTATAAACAACACCACAATTGTATAGATAATCTTTGCACATATACTTATTAATTGTTAATGTCCTAAAACAGGAATTATAAAAGGCATTTTTGAACACTTTTGGTATGTAATGACTTTTCCTACAAAGGGTTACATCAAACTTACTCCTCTTCCTGAATTAGAATTAGGAGGAATTCACTAATTCCTAGTGAATTAGGATACCTATTTCCCTCATACACACATCTCAAATGTTATTCTTTATTTTATTCTGACATTCCATTAGTTAAAAATGTCACTGTTTTTATCTCCTATGAGATATATGTCTGTCATTTCTTCTTTTTTTTAAAAAAAGGACCCATGATTATCATTGCTCATTAATTTACTGAAATGTCTCCTTTATTTCTCTTCTTTAAAATATTAAATTTCTTTCCAAAAGCACACACTAAACTTTATTTTCCATCAATGTTGATCTTTTTATTTATTTCTATTTTGTGTTTCTTTTTATTAAGTTTGATTTTTTAATCTAGAAAAATTACAATTGGTGAATATTAAAGTTATTTTAAGAATAATTTTAAACTACAAATTACATTTATCTTCTGTAAAAATAATTTTCTTCTCTGTTTATCAGGCTTAAAAGGCCTTTCCCAATATATGTGTACAAGGATCTGAAAATATATTTTCTTCTGATTAATACCACTATTCATCTATTCAGTAAAATCAGAAGTCAGGGGTTCATATTTGATAAATTGCTTTTCCTTAGTTATATACCAATTTCTGTAGATTCCACCTCCAAAATGTTTCCCAAATCTACCTACATGTCATATCTACTGCCATCACTCTCCTCCACATTATTTTCCATCCCCAGAAAAAACACAGCAGTTATTGACCTGGTCTTTCCTGTTCCATCCTTGCTTCCTAATTAATTACTCAAAATCTAAGGCATCATTTTATAAATACAGGAAGAAACCTCTAATCCTTTCCTAAAATCCCCCAATAATCTGTCTTTACTTAGAAGTAAGCCTAAAACCTCCCCATGCTTGACCAGAGCCTCACCTCTCTAACCTCATTTGATGACTGAAGACACAGCCTTCAGTCATTAGCTTCCTAACACGCAGGCATCCTGTTACTTCTCAGAAAGCGCTAAGCTCTTTGCCACACTGGGACTTCCCTCTTGGTGTCTCCCTTGGTGACGTCCTTCCTCTGCCTCTCCAAATCAGCTAGGTCATCACCTACAGTTCTACACTGAGCCTTTAACAGCCTGCTTTTCTCTACCTCATCAACCTATTTATTTCCTTTGTAAAAACTTGTTTAATGAATCCTTTCTTTTCTACGTGTATTCTGTATCTCCCTCATGAGAGTGTAAATACAATGTAAGACTGATGAAAGAAGACATACTGACTAGGTTGTTCACTATGGTATTGTAATCCTATCACAACATCTGACATAAAGTAGATGATAAGTCAATGAATATTTGTCTATAGAAGGAAAAAAAAAGAATCGTCATTCTTCAAATGAAGAGTCTGAAGCTTAGAGAAGTGGCTTTTAATTTTTTTTCTTTTTTTTTTTTTTTAAAGATTTGTTTTAGAGGTGGGGGGGCATGTAGTGCAGGAAGCGCAGAGGAGGAGGGAAAGAATCTCAAACAGACTCCCTGCTCAGCGCAGAGCCCAACTCAGGGATCTATCCCATAACCTTGAGATCATGACCAGTGGAACCATCCAGGCACTTCTGAATTTTTTCTTTTTTTTCAGTGTTAAGGCATCATTGTCTCACTACCTTAGAATATGTGTGTTTTAATAGCTTAGCGATTATTGCAAAGAAAACAAACATCTCCCTATAGTTTTAGAAGACATACCTTTCTAACCTAGATATCACTTAAGGGGCTTGTCTGTGGGATTTAGATATAGTCAGTCATGAGTATCCCTTTCCTTGTATGGCTTTATAAGTCATATATTAATGACTTTGAGTTTCACACTAAGGATTATGAGAAATCATCAAGGTCTTTTGTTGGAAAGTAATTTAATTGGATTCACATATATATTATCTGCACCTTGTGGGAATTTGGACTTGATGACCTTTGAGATTTTTTCTGAAACTACGTCCCATGATTCTGTGACTTAACATTTTAAAGGCAACCTTTCTAATATTCAGTTAGGGGAAATTAGCAACAAAGACTTCTTTGTATATATTCTGGTATAATCCTATGTTTGTAGGCAAAAAGCATAAGTCCTAAACATTTTATGAAATCCTTCCATTAGAATTTATTTTAATCTTATTAACATGTCTAAAATATAATAAGGTTTTGTCAGAAGCTTTGAGAGAATAATTTTAAGACCTAGTCTGTTAGGCATCTCGCACCACATGATAGAGAAACAGACCACATAATTTTGCTCAGTTTTTAGACCCTATGTGTGTGAATACTACATCTACCTTCATATTAGGTTGCACACAAAGAAAAATACACAATTAGTACATAGAACATTTGTACTTAAGAAAAATAAACTAAACTCTTCCCTCTTCTAGGTCTTGCTGTAGACAGTTTTTTGTTTGTTTATTTTCCCATTAATGGCATCTCATATCAAAGAGGTATTTTGGAACTCTCATATTCCAAAAATAACCGTACTCTCCATTATGTCACCCTCTATCATATTACTCAGTTTTATTATGTTTGTGAAACTATTTTCTCTTTGAAGGTATTTGTTTATTATCTCCCCCCCCCACCCTTTGTCTGCATGTTAATGCCATGAGAGCACTGACCTCATCTGTTTGGTATCCTTCATATAGTCCCAATGCTACAGTAGTTTGCTGACAAAAATAAACCATTAAACAAACGAAAGGTGACTGAATAAACAGTTAAGTAATAAGAATCATATCTGAAGTCTAATTTTTGCTAATTATAACAAATTATGGGGCTTTGATCAAATCACTTAACCACAGGGGCCTTGGGCCCCCTACTTATCTAAAGGAAAAATTCTTTCACAGTATTAAGTGCTAGAATGAGTGTGAAAACATTTGGCAAACTGTAACAAATAAATTAAAATCTACGAGATCACTATTAGTATCTTGCTGAAGAAAAATCATTTATCATCAAGGGTATTTTACAGGTAACTTGAACTCAATTAAAAATGCAAGTACTCTAACACTTATGAACAAAGCATGTAAGAAAGGATAATTTAAATGCATTTTACTTCTCAAGTTTGACTGCTTCACAATGAAGTTGAACATCTCCATTGACAAAATAAATATAATTTTAAATTATCAAGCCTAAAATTTAAATTGGCACCTGGTGATAATGATATCATTGATATTTGTTATTCTCATTATTTAAAACCATCACATTTTGAAGAAATTAATTTTGCCAAATAAGTTTTTAATTTATACAAATCCTTAAAAATGGACTCAGTATATATGTTGCTTCCCCCTAAAGTCTCCTGTTTGCAAATCAAAAAATTTTTACTTAGAAGAAATTTTTTCTTGACTATACAATCTCCTTTCATACTTGAAACCTTAAGATGCATACACTACATCTGAAGAGAATATAGATGGTAAAATCCTCATGTCATTTTTTTATAATTATCACTCAAACCACATTTTAAGCATGATACATTTTGAAGATATAAAAAGTGGGATTTGTGCTTAAATCTCAATATTTTCTAAGAAGCAATTTCATTCAATAAAAACACAAGGATAGTAATCCCAAGACCAAATGCCAGTTTCATGTATTAAAATGTGTATTATATATGCCTCAAATTCAGGTATATATGCATGAAGTAAGCATAGCTTGCCTCTAGAGCTACCAAAAATTGATAATTCCAGCATAAGCAATCTTATTTACTCAAATGAATACATCTAGGGGCCTTAATTTTCCATGTTTGTGCTTAAAGCAGTACTCTATGTGGATTTAACTGGCATAAGTTAATATTTTTATCTTTATTCAGCTGAGAAATCTAAAGAGAATGTTGCCTAACAGTCATAAATCAATAGCAGAGAGGAGCCTGAGTCAACTACTCCTTGTCCTGTGGTCAGGTTGGTTTTGTTTCCTCTAATATATAGCAACAGAGGCCATGATACGGGATGGAAAGCATTCTGACTACATAAACAGACTGAGTCTGTGCTATGATCCTCCTCTTCCTAAGAGAGGCCATGAATTCCTACAGTCCTTTGACTGAGCCACCAAGTGTTAATTACTATAATATTTCTTGAGAGCCTACTGATACAAGATGACATTTTAAGCATTGAAGAAGATTCAAATTTAAATAAAATGCTCTCCTTGAATTAAAGTTACTTGTGATAAAATAAGTACAACCCATATGTCCTGTTGAACAAAATGTGTATGAAGGAGTTCAATAGGTTACAAAAAAAAAAAAAAGAAAGAAAGAAAGAAAGAAAAGAAAAAAAAGTACTAAGAATAAGAAAAAGGTCAGGTGAATTCTAAAGAAGGGGCCATATGCACTAAGAATGCCCTCTTCTCAAAATCTCTTTTCTTTTATTCTTCTTATATTACTAATTCTACACCTAATAGTCATAGCAATGCTAGATCTTTACATGCTCTCTTGCCTAATCTATACACCAGTCTGAGAAAGTAAAAGATAGTAAGGCCATTTACCAATAATTGAACTCTCACTCAACATTGTTACAGTACTAATTAGGGTCACACTGCTGGTGTCAGGGTCAGAACTCTAACCCAGAACTGTGTGATTCCAAAGCAGAATCTTTCATCCACCTTGCTATAATGGTGTTCACACTTCATTTTGAAGGAAGAAGGGAAACTGTTTTGCAGGATTGGACAAAGGGCATTTGACCCTGAGGGAACACAGGGTACAAATGAAGGCACTGAGCTGTGAGCTTTCATGGTGTCATGAAAGGACAGCTTATTTGAATGAGGCTGGAGGGGTTGTACCTGAGAAGAGTAATAGCAAATGAAACTGAAAAGACTTGGAACCAGGTCATAGAGCACCTTTCTGAGGAAGTAGAATTTTATTTTTTAAAAACTATGGTGTCATTATTTTTTTTCAGCAGATGATAACATTATTTTATAAGCAATACGGTAAGGATAGTTCAATGTATGCGTTTAAGAGGCATCAAATAAATGTCTAATAAATCAAATAATGAGATGGAGAAAAGGATCTATTACAGTCTTTAGGAAGATAGGAAGCAAGTTCGTAGACTATGGCAGTAGGAAGAGTTTTAGATTCATTAGATTAGGAGTAAGAAGAACTTGGTTTAAACCTACCTTAGCCATTAACTAACTTAGAGATACTCATTTTTTCCCCTCTGCAAAGCCTGAGAGTTCTCTTTTGAACTCATATAAATAGTAGGGAAATTAATAATCTCTAAATTTGTATGACTTTGATCTAGTAAAAGGAAAGGGTACATATTTCTTTTTAAATAAAATAATTGCAAACATAACTGTATCGGATCTTTGTTGTACACAGCATGTATTTGTCACAAAGGGCAAATGTCTTCTATGAGAGAGGCTGTAATATAATTAATGGAGATGATAAATATGAGTGAGGAATAGTTCCATGAATACAATGAGCCCAGGTTGGAGCCTAAGTGGCAGATTAAAGGAGACTCATTGAAAATGGCCTATGAACAGTCACACTGCAAAGCAGAAACACAGGCAAGTAAGTCAAACTGGCGCGATGGTCTAAGGAAGTTGAAGCATATTCAGAGGTGCTAGCTGAAGCTTCATGAGGAGGCTAATAAAATCCAGAGAAAGCCCTTGGAATGGAAGGAAGATACCTGTGGCACAAATACATTTAAAGAAAATGTATTTAAAAAAAAAACATATCAGTGGAGTGGACTGTGACAACAAGGCAATTGTAGACAAGTAAGAAAGAGTGGCAAGTGCAGTAGAAGCAGATACGAGAAATATCTTCACAGAAATACAGAAAAAAAGATCATGCTAAATACAACCTCTGTACTATGGTGTCATGTGCAGTAGAAACATATTTCACAATGACATCCAAAAAGCAGGCAATAGTATTTTTTTAAGAAGAAGGTCATTATTGACCTTTAGTATAGTTTCATTTGGTGAAGAGCCTTAAGACCAAGAATAATGAGTTAAAGAGTTTTAGAGGAAAAACTGAACATGGTGCAAGTATTTCAATATTATTTGGAGATGTAGGAAAGAAGAAAATCTGTAAGTGTAAGCCAGATCAAAGAAAGACATTTTAAAACTCATGTAAGCTACTTAGAATACTACACTGCATAGCAAGTCATTTTGCACATGTTGAGTATCTAAAATATATATTAAGTTGAACCAAATAATATCTTGTTGGAAAAAAAATTATTTTGGAAGATACTGAAAATATGAAAAGTTAAGAATAAGTAATGGAGAAGGCCAAGAGCAGGGGAAAAGAGGAAGGATATCACCAAGAAAACTGTGCAAAAGGAAGTGGGACTTAACACTAAAAAAGGAGGAAAAGCAAAACAGATAAATATGCTCATTAATTTTAGGTGCGCAAGGATTGGGGAAACATAGAGGTAACATGAGGTCAAAGAATGTCTTCTCATAGGGACGCCTGGGTGGCTCAGTTGGTTAAGCAGCTGCCTTCGGCTCAGGTCATGATCCCAGCATCCTGGGATCGAGTCCCACATCGGGCTCCTTGTTCAGCAGGGAGCCTGCTTCTCCCTCTGCCTCTGCCTGCCATTCTGTCTGCCTGTGCTTGCTCTCTCCCCCCATCTCTCTCTCTCTGATAAATAAATGGAATCTTTAAAAAACAAACAAAAAAAAAAGAATGTCTTCTCATATGGCCTATCTTTTATATATACATACAATTATATACATAGATAGTTGACCAAATTGGGCAGTGAGGATGAGAACATTGAGTGGCCAGGAAGTAAAGGTTTAGAAGTTTCTGAGAAAGATTGGACATTTATACACATCATGGAAAGCTGAGCCAAGTTTGGACAGCATAAAATTCTAATGCTTTAACACAGGGAGTCTTCACGTATCTTGGCCCCCTTTAGCTAGGGTTGTAAAACTTAGGAAAAAGGGGTAATACATGGTCAACATGTGATGAGTATTCAATTTCTTTCCCCTTGCTTCTGCAAGTATAATGCACATTCAAAGCATATAATGCTGAAGTAAATCAGAGATAAATGAAGTGGGGCATCCAGGAACCTAGGAGACCAGATTGCTGGAAGAGTTATCTGCATAATAGCGAAGTTTCCCAGAATGGAGACTGGTGTGGGGTTTCTAGCTTTACTGCAAGTAGATTTCTTGTTCAAATTGTAGATAGTTTGAACTTTAAGCTTTGCGACCATTGAAGGATTATTCTCGAAAGTGTGACCAGTGCCTATAAAGGGTTGGGATGCAAAAGCAGAGGAAACGAAGAGGGGATTGAGGTCGATAGGTACTCCCAGTGTTTGGGAGACAACACTTACTAGTTAGCAATACTTCTGGGTGTGGGACCCTGGGGAACAGGGTACATCAGAAAGGCAAAGATTATAATAGCTAAGTTTGACAGAAGCTGCAGAGTGACCTGATTTCAAGGACTACGTGCGCTTAGATCCTGAATCTTTCCACAGTAATTAGTAGAAATTGAAACTTTGAGGTCTTACCTTAATTTTCAGGTACCATATCAGTAAATACCACAAACATACTCTTTCCCTGTTTGGGGGGGGGGGGGATCTCATAACTTTATAGTCATATCTTGCACTAAAAATTCCCTAAAAAGAATATTTTTCATGTCTCACCCTTGGATGACATATATATAAGTTAAAGTTTGATGTATTATATGATATGATAATATCACTGAGAAAAACAAAGGGATTTAATTCATTAACTTATTAGTCCTTGGAAGACTACTCGAAGACACAGACAGAATAGACATTATTTATCCCAGAAAAAACAGGCACTGAGGAGATAGCTACCTATCTTTAAAACCAATTAAAAAAAATGCTAAAGGCTATATTGTAGATGGTTTTATATTGTACCTGACATGGATCAGAAAAATAAAAAGAATCAAAAGAGGCAGATTCATGCTTTCCAGGCATGCCCCAGGAATGGAGGATTCTCTTTTTATGTTAATCCACTCCCTTTGAGCCAAAAGCTGACAGTGCACAGACAACAAAGGGCCTGCTAGGTTTGCTGTCCAAAAATACTCACCACAATTTGTCAGGCTTCACATTAAACATGGCTTTTTACACATCGCTGGCCTCTAAACATAAAAGATCCTGTTGGTTTCCCTAATTAAATACAGTGAGATCAAAGGTCCACCAATGTCTATCTGACTATCTCACGGTATTCCAGAACTGAAAGCAAATGAGAAGGGTAAGAAAAATGTGTCAGAAGTTCCAGGGATTTTGCTTTCTTTTGGCTTCTTTACCTTTTTAAAATAAATAAATAAAGCCAGGGCAGCCTATGAATGTTGCTCATATTTCTTTTGTTTGTGTTTTCTCTTAATCAGATAATTGTTTTGACAGCAAAGTTTAAAGAGACTAAAGCAAAGAATATAGAGAGACCAGCATCTCATTTTTGAAGAGAAGATGGCATTACACTACAGTCCAAAAATACCACAATGAATTTTTTTCTAAGTTGAAAAAGATCCTGCTGGAACAATACATTTTCATAAATTTATAACATTTTAGAGAGGAAGATGCTTTCAAATAAAATATGGCTGGCCTTGTGTGACTAAACTCCCACTTTCCTCATGAATCCATCCATAGATTATTCACAATGGAGGTATTGTTTACAGGAAATTCCAGTGTCAAAGAGATGATCTAATCTTGATTCCTTAGGGGTGAGTCAATATTGATTATTGTCTTTAAGGGAACAATAAGTAATAGATTTGGAAAGGGTCTCCTATTTGAGGAGCATTCTGTTTTGAAATATAAAGAACTTGAAAATAACTGTTAAAGCTTTAAAGAAGATACACTAAGATACACTCACAACCTCAATTTCTCTCTAAATGCATTTAATTACTCCAAGATTAATAAAGATAAAAATAAAATAGTTTTGACATTTTAAAAACACCTTTTATCCAACAGGTATTATACCCAATAGGATAACTTATGTATAACATGACCCTAAATTTCCTTAGAAGACTTTCATATGGGTTTTTTCATGTGCATATAAAAGACTAACCAAAATTTAAATGATAAATAATTATGAATGGAAAGTTACCAGGGAAAAAGTGTAAATGTCTATATACTTTTCTTAGTAACAAAAAATTGCTTTCTTCAATATGCTTTTTATTAAAATGTAATAAAAATCTCTTCTGAAAACCAGATGGTAGATGACATGATAAATTAAAGCCCCACATAAGTGCGAATAGAAAAAAAATAACTTGCTGCTGACATAAATGACATTTACAATATCACATATGTTTTTTCTAATGAATATAAGATGATCTTGATATTGCAAAAGACCTTTATTCCAGAAATGAAAGAGCTAGGAGGAAAAATGAGGCATCAACTTGCATTTCTATAGAAATAGAAAATGCTATCTATGACCTATATTCTGATTTGAAAAAGAATAGTTGAGTAGTAATAAAAAATTGACACAAGTAGAAAGAATATTAATTATTTTTTCATTAGAATCTTCCCTTATTCTTCATTCCTGTTTGTCAGACATAAAATAAAAAAATTATGTCTAATATATTTAATATCTAAGTATATTCATTCTGGTCAAATATACTGCAAATTATTACATTAATACATGCATGATTATATTAAAACTCCACTTACCAGCATTATGAAAAGGTACCAGTAAGTCTTACAAGAGGCTATGAGGTTTGGGCTTAACACACACTTCATTTGAAGTATGTCTTCACTACATACCAGCTGTGTGACTATGGGCATATTACTGAACTACTCTAATCTTTGATTTCTTTTTCTGTAATTGGGGATTTTATTAGTAATAGCGTCAAATAGTAGTTTAAATGGGTTGATGTGAACAACACAATACGGTCCTTGGAATATACTAAGTCCTTAGTAAAGTATCAGTCATTATTATTATAGTTCATAGGTTATAATAAATGCAGACAAAAATATAAATTAAATACTTTTAATATTAAATGAAGGTCATTTGCTGTCTCAGTTTTAAGTCTCCTCTCTTCAGCTGTAACATAACCTGCTTTGGCAGGCTCTCTTCAACAGTTGCTATCTGTGCCTGGCTGTGAAAACACCAATGGTTGTGCATACTGAGCAGATCTCAGCTAACTCTGTAAACAAAATGTATAAAAATTTCAGGAATTGTTTCTTGTTAGAAATGGCCAATAAACTGCTTATTGCTTTGCAAATATTGAACCTGGGAAAATAATTCTGCATCTGCTAAAAACTTACAAAGAGTAGCTGATGGCCCATTAAATATATAAATATGAAGGGAACAAACAAGAATAATTGTGAGACCTTAAGAAATCTGGCCTTTGAGTATACTCATGGCAAGCTGAAAAATCATGAGATTCTGAAGAGAAAAAAAAAAAAGACATGAGGAATAAATGATATTCTTAGATAAATTTTAGGTATGTCTTAGCCAACTTCGACAAATAGTCATGAAAATGAAAATATTTCAACAGAAAAGACTGTGTCCTATGTCAAGATATTTCATGGTTGTCTAGCTCAAATATATATTTGATTAACCATATCTGAGGGGCAGTACCTTTTCTTACTTGGGCATATGGGCTATATCTGACTTTGGTGGTAGTTTGAGTGAAGGTTAAAACAGAATTTGCATACCAGCCAACTTAATCAATGAACATTGACATAAATTAATAAAGAAGAGCCCTTAATTCATCCTAAGCAACAGTGAGAATTTGAACCCAACACTTTTTACAAACTGATATCTAGTTACATTTAGCTGTTGCTTAATGAATAAAGCAGTAAGGGTTTAGTTTGGAGACTATTCTCACATGCTGTATCTAGTAAACAGTTTTTTTTTTCCTAGTTGAACACCATTTATGTCTTTTATTGTATATTAAAAACACATAAAAGACGCTGATTTATAAATTTGTATGGATGATGTATCAGTTAAAGCTCCCAGCAGGAAACAGATGGTCTTCGAAGTGTTTAAAATGAAGTGAGTTGCATAGCCTATATACAGAGGTGAAGGTGAAGTTAAGGACACCAAGAAGAGACAGAGAAACACCACAGATTTGCAATAGCTGGAAGCCAGGACCACCCTGAGCAGAAGGGACAAGAGAAGGTACAGTATTTCTGAGAGTCCAGCCAGGACTAGATCTGTGGCAGAGAGACAGCCAAGGGGAGGTGTAAGCATGGAGGAAAAGATGCACTGCCAGAACAGCCAAGTATAAACACCCAGTCTTTTCTGGCAGCTTTGCTCTTCTCCAAGTGCCTTCCCTTGGCTGGATCCAACATGAAGCCAGAAGACTAGGAAACCCACAAATGTTGAAACTCCCAGGGCACAGAATAGGGCAGAGAGATGCTGAGAATAACCAAGGAGGTCTGGGGGTAAAAAATGGGGATAATCAGAAAAATAAAACAAGATGAATAAAATGTGATTGGATTGCAAGCTTAACTTTTAAAGTGCCTGATAGTGATACTATAAAAGAGATGATAAAACTTTCTTTATGGTAACTGTTCCACTATATGCATGAAATTGTTTCATCCACCACATTTCAGCTTTAAGTATTTTTTAATTCATACAAATGCGTGCAATAAAATGCAATTACAGCTCAATTAAAGTTCCAGTGCAATTAAAGCACATTGAAAATAAATGGTACAAAACAAATCTTTAGAGTTGTTTTTGTTTGCATTTACTGGGATTTTGGCTCTTTTAAGTACCAATCTGTTATTAGAAATATATGGATAAACATAGATTTGCTATGTGGTTTATCCAATAAATAAATCATAATAAGCCATTTATCAGACTACTGCATTCAAATTATACATAACAATCTGGGATTTGAAATGACAAAGAGAAGGTTAAAAATAAACATTTGTGCATTCCAATTGAAGGATGCATGCACTGAAGGTTTGATAGCTTTTCAAAAACATGGCAAAAATTCAGAGAGCTGAAAAACTCTCAAAATGTTCAAAGATGTTCTGGACATCAAAATCAGTAAATGAATGAAGAAATACTAATGCTGAATAAAACATCTGCTTTCTTTTCCAGCTATAACAACAAAAGCTACATGCCCATGTATCTTCTAGGTTACCATGGGCTCGAATGTTTTTAGAGGTTAGAATCATGGCAGCCTACTGAGGAATAAACAAATATTACTGTGGTTCCTATTATATTAAGGAATTCAAAGTATCAGGGTAAGTGATGTTAGCACACAAAGAAGTCTACGTTATTGGATCCTATTTCTAATATGCTTATAATTTAAATGAGGAGATGAGACTTCAGGACATAAATATTCTGTAATACACACACAATGGTATAATATAAAAGTTGAATAAAGAACCATAAATTAAATCATGAATAATCAGGAAATAATTAAAAAAGAAGTGGCATTTGAATTGAAACTTGGCAGATATGTAATAATGTGCTAGGAAAAGGAAAACATAGAAAGAATGAAAAATAGGGCAAAAATAAAATTGGTTGAAGTACCTATATGTGCATATGTGTGTATATATCATTTAAGAGTCACTGAATAGGGGCACCTGGGTGGCTCAGTAGGTTAAGCCTCTGCCTTCAGCTCAGGTCATGATCTCAAAGTCCTGGGACCAAGCCCCACATTGGGCTCTCTACTCAGCAGGGAGCCTGCTTCTCTCTCTCTCTGCCTACCTCTCTGCCTACTTGTGATCTCTCTCTCTGTCAAGTAAATAAATAAAATCTTAAAAAAAAAAAAAGTCACTGAATAAACATGGTCTTTCTAGAATAGGGATTTTTAAAGGGAAGCAGTGTGTAGTATGTATAGATAAAGTTGCAAAAACAGGGTAAATCTAATTGATAGTAACCTTACAATGGGGATCATCCCAGAGGCATATTCTGGAGTTTATTTCACAGACATTAGGGAGCCATTGAAATGATTTCTGTAGGAAATGGTCTGATAAAAGAGTTTTAAAATGAATTGGAATAGTTATAGAAAAGAAGCAGGGAATAGTATACTTCCAGAGGAATATGAGAGGCTAAAGTTAAAAATATTAACGGTAATGATATATAAGAGGGAAGATATCAGAAATATTTAGAGAAAATAAGGTAGACTTGCTGTTTGTTTAGAACCAGACAACAGTGAAGGGTGGATTAGAATAATGTCAGCCTTGGGAAAACCAAGATGGACAGCTGTCCATAAACAGAATATACTAGTGCCCTCAGGCCAAATGCAGCTCCTGTAGGAGTCTGCTCAGGGCAACTTTGGAAAGGAAACTTCTATTCATTCAAATATCTTCAGGCTGTGCAGTGACCCCAGGGAAATTTTTAATCTTCCTGAATTCAGTAGTTCCAACCTGATGCTCTAGGACAGCTTTAGAGAAGTTTCAGCCCCAAATTAAGAAAGCATTCCTTAGAATTGTGTCCATGCTTATATCCTATTACAAATAGAGTGTCCTATGATTCCCCGGGTCCGAGAAGTAGAACAGAAAGAGTGGTGGTGGTGGTGATGGTGACAGAGATGGTGTTAGCAGGAGGGGCAGGGGCAGTGGGTAATAGAGGAGGATGAACTCAGAACTCGCACAACTGTTTACAACCCAAACCTGAGTTGAAGCTTCAGATACTCCCTTCTTATTTTATCAGAAAGTTCAGAAAGTTTTCCAAAATTCTAAGTTCTGGGAAGAAATATTTTGATCATATTAAACTGATTTGTAGCCAAATACTAAGTTTAATATAAAAACTTTCAACACTGGCATCAAAAATGTGAAAAAAAATATATATATACACATATGTATGTGTATATATATATATATATTTTTTCACATTTTTGATGTGAGGAATGTATGTATATGTATATGTATGTATATATATATATAGATAGATAGATGTATGTATACTTATACACACACACACACACACACACACACACACACATATATATATATATTTAAATTTCACTTGGTGTCTGGCTTCAGAGAAGTATCTCTAAAAAAAATTGCAAGGCAACATATACAACCCAGTTAGAAGGAATCAAAGACATAAATCTAAGAAAAGGCACTGCTGTGTAGTTTCAGAAGCTGAATCAGGAACTTTTTGTTCATGTAGTTGTTCTTACAGTGCTAATATTTTTTGTCATAAACTTAAGGAACATGTCACATTTCTCTGGATCCTTGCCTCTCCTCACAGGATTGTTTTAAGGACAACATGAGAAAAGGAATGGGAACTGCTTTGAAGAATATAAAACCATATTCAATCATGATCCTCTCTACAGAGAGTATTGATAGTTCTTCTAGTCATCAATATTGGTAATACTTCCAACAAAATTCAATCAGTGTTCAGAGACTAAAACAGAGGTAAGGCTTAATAGTTCAAAAAAGGGTAGTTAATATAGAGAATAAGTTCCTAGCATCTTGAATCAGCTAAAAAGCCAAAAGGGACAACAGGAGGCAAACCAAAGTCATCAGCAAGTCTTAATAGATTCAACTCTATAAGAACAGAGGTGTGGAAGGAAGATCTGGTATTCCAGAACCTGGGCTATAAGACTATGAGGCAGCTGCTCAGCTAGAAGGAAGAAGGATAAAGTGGTTTTTTGTTGGGAGTCAGCACACCTGAGGAAATGCAGCCACTCTTGAGGATGCTGCCTGAGGAAGAGAAGTTGGGGAGAAAAGTTCTGATTTCTCTATCCTTCCTGAAAGTGCCTCCTAATAATAGAAATTGCATAGAAGATTGTTGACAAAGAGCTCTGGAAAAGAATATTTCAGGGATCAACTCACTACAAAATACAAGGAAACCCACATGTAACATGGAGGGATGAGGAATGGAGCTGAAAACAAATTATCAGCAAATACAGGAAAAAAAAAAAAACACTTCAATGCTAATTACAAATTACTGTCTGGCCTAATAAAGAAACAAAAGCCTAAAATCAGTAAAGTGTTATATATATAATTTCTTTTCAGCATAACAGAATTCATTGTTTATGCACCACACCCAGTGCTCCATGCCATACGTGCCCTCCATAATACCCACCACCTGGATCCCCCAACCTCACACCCCCGGCCCCTTCAAAACCCTCAGGTTGTTTTTCAGAGTCCATAGTCTCTCATGGTTCACCTCCCCTTCCAATTTTCCCCCAACTGCCTTTTCCTCTCCATTTCCCCATGTCCTCCATGTTATTTGTTATGCTCCACAAATAAGTGAAACCATATAATACTTGACTCTCTCTATTTGACTTATTTCACTCAGCATACTCTCTTCTAGTCCCATCCATGTTGCTACAAAAGTTGGGTATTCATCCTTTCTGATGGAGGCATAATTAAAACCGGTAAAGTTATATTAACCTACCTTGTTTAAGTAGATTAAGGGACTGGACCATGACCAGAGCTTGCCAATACAACTTCCATATATAATTGAAACCCTTCTTCTTAGTTCATACAATAATTCTATAATATTTAGAAGAATTAATAATCTCAAATCTCTCCAATATTATCTACATTCCTATTTGATGGAGTGATGATTCAAATTTAAATATAACCATTGTCATAGATCTCATTAAAATTTTTAAATACGCTGACTGTAGTATGACCAAAATACATGGCAAAGCATTTTTCAGCATACATGATGTAACCTTGCCTACTGCCATGATCTGCTATATACTGATGTGCACTCCCATATAAATACTGATGGTACTTTAAAGTACCAGCAACTCCCAATTACACACATTTCCAGAAAGTACCATCGTATATCTGAGCCTATTCTCATAGGTCCCACATTGTAATACCTTTTACCACATTGCTTAAGCTGCCCAAGTCATTCCAATACTTATCATCTTTTCCATGAGATCATTTCTGAAACCATCTTGATAAGTAAAATTGATCACCACTCATATGTGCCTCTACTAGCCCCTGTATATCTGCAATAACCATCATAATAGTAGTTGTGGGATATGCCATCAGAGGTTAAAATTAATTTTTTAAAAATTTTCTCTAGTTAAGAAAGACAGAAGCTGAGCCGTCTGCATTTTTTTTAAAAGATTCCATTTATTTATTTGTGAGAGAAAGTGAGAAATAACATGAGAGGGGAGAGGGTCCGAGGGAGAAGCAGGCTCCCCACCTAGCCAGAAGCCCAATGCAGAATTTGGTCCCAGGACTTGGGGATCATGACCTGAACCAAAGGCAGTTCCTCAACCAACTGAGACACCCATGTACCACAGAAGCTGAGCAGTCTTTAAAGTAACTCCTTTAGAAGAGTTACATAAAATACCTTTAGTCTCAAGAGGGAACTTCCATCATAAGAGCAATGTAGGATTACAGATTCAAGGGTAACCTCCCTTGGATGGTGAAAAATTAAACCAGATTCCAAGGAAAGAAACTGCTAGGGAGATGATGACATGACTACTGGGATTTACAGATGTTGAAACATTACTAAATTTGGGGCTAAAAATATTCTTGGTGTAAGCTGACCTTCTTATACTTTTGCATGGAAATTCACACATTGGTACTATGGTCTCCTCAGAAGACCAACTATGGTCATGGCAGAAGGTTGCAATGGGATGTGCTACGTTCTCACTGATGAATGACTGCACCACTGGCTAAAATATTAATTGGTGAGCAGTCACTGTGACACTAATCCAATATTTTCAGACTCTATGTGGATGATTTCAATATTGTGGCAGCAAGAATCAATACCAGAAGTGGGCAATTAAGACATTAACTGGGGGCGCCTGGTGGCTTAGTCAGTTAAGTGCCTGCCTTCAGCTCAGGTCATGATCTCAGGGGCCTGGGATGGAGCCCCACCTTGGGCTCCTTGCTACAGTGCTCTCCCTGCCCTCCACTCATCCTCTCACTCTCAAATAAATAAATAAATTCTTGGGGGGAAAAGAAGACTTTAATCGACCCTCTACTTCATTATTATGCTGTACTGACTTCCTTTTAAGGTTCTGTTAAGCAAGTTCAAGAGGAATTAGAGTAAATATAATTGGGGTTACCAAACTATTGCCTACCAATATGGCCATTATAGACTTGATCATGTAAGTGGGGAAAATTATTTAATTTTAATAAATATATTCATAATTTTTCTTCTGCTAAAATTCATACTGTTAAGACTTATACTAATTAAATATTACTTAACTATAATGCATTGTCTACCCCTATTTCTCAACTCTACTTTTTTTTTTTTTTTTTTTTGAGAATAAGACATAGATTTTACTTACCTAGTGTCTCAAGTGTCCTCCCCAGGTTTTGGAATCTATTACAGAATCAGTAAGATTTTCATCAAAGAAATTATTAATAAATAAATGAGTCATTTCATTGATTTCATTTTTGTGACATGCATTTGAATTTAGAGAGGATAATTATACTAAAATTCTCTTTATATACATTAACTGGAAAAAAGAAGAAAAAGTCAAAGCATAAATAAAGACTATTATAAGGAGGTTCAGTGACAAATTATAAGGGAAGAGAGTTGAATTAGATAATGGAGCACAGCAACCTACTCTTCTACCATGTTAATAAGTAGTAGATAATAGGTAATTAATTTTTCTGGACTACAGAGTCAAGGTACATCACTCATTAACCAAGTCATTCATTTTCTAATACTGCTGAAATATGAATTGAGTAAATTTATGCATAGCAAGTTTGATATACCAATTTCAAACTCCAGGTATTGTGAACTTACAAGATTACCTCAGTTTTGCGTGCGTAAAGTTAAAGACTAAATAATAACACACGTCATAAAAGAAGGGACACAGGATACTGTTAAGTTTCTTTAAAACATACTAGATATTTTGGATCATCTATAGGCAAGTCTTCCCTTCAAACTTACTAGAGAACTGCCAAAACAGAGTAACTAAAATAAAAGGCAGGGAGAGAAAAGTGGACATGTGTTGACAAAGGGGCAAAGTTTGAAGAAAACAGTCTACTTAAGAACACGACCTGTTCTGAAGCCAGGGAACTGTACTTATTTTCAATAGAGCAAAGGGTTTATTAATGAGAAAAAGGAAGAGATGAGGTAGGAAAAGTAACGTGACACAAGAGTCACTTATGTGAGAAGCTCAAGCCCTCAATTCTGCCAGGATAACTGGTCTTTAGGCTTTAAATAAAACTACTGGTACGGATGTAAAAGAAACCCGTTCTTTCCTCTGTATTTCTCCAGAGATTCAAAGAGAACTTATGCTTCCCATCCTAACACCTGACTCTAATTTTCTGCTTCTACTAACTACTTAATTTCAGCAAGTTCTATTCTTACAGAATGTTTTTCCAAATTGTCCGTTTTGGGGGGGCACATGCCAATCACTTACATAAAAATAAAAATGTAGGAGGCTTTTATTGAAGTGTTGGAGTAACAGGAAGAATAAATTTCAGAAAAGCATAAGAAAGGTCTTAAAATTATATATGAGTAATCCTTTTTAGTAATAGAGAGAGCTACTGAAATAAAATGAACCAAGAATTCAATGGCTCAAGTAAAACAGAGCTTCACTTCAACTGCATGTAGTAGTAGCAAGATGAGTAGAACAGGGATGGGGCGGTAGTTCTATTTGTTCAAAGGGTGGCTTTTAGTGTCCATTATTTCCCAGTCCATGAGAAAGGGGAAGGAAAAAAAGGCAAACGGTGCCTTCTTTACAAACAAGCCATAAGCAGCAAACTTCTGGTCGAAACCCATTGGTCCCACATTAGTCTCCTGGTGACATCTATTTGCAAGAGAGGCTGGGAAATGTAGCTATTACAAGGGCAGGCAGGTGCCTAACTAAAATTTGGGAGACTATTTCTAATAGAAGGAAGCACTGGCCTCTCTACACCCTGTTGTATAAAAAATAGTTTCCTGTATTTTGCTAGGATTCGCCTATTCTTGCTACCCCCAAGATCTTCTCATCCTTCCTACTTGCCTGAATAAGCTAAAATATTGTCTTACTGTGTTATGCAAAGCAATTTACTTAATTTTATCTCACTTCTGCCTTCTGGACAATGCCTTGAAGATTTACTGTTTTACAGCAAAAAAAGCCCACCTTGGTATTTTTCTTAACACAGAGTATATGCCCAAGTGAATTATTTTGTTTCTCCCTTAGGAAGCAGAAATTCAGATGGTTAAGTTCTACAGAGTAATTTCTTTTTCTTTACAATCACAGATAAGAAAGCTAATGTGGAAGACTGAATGCAAACATAAGAAATTTGCACATTAGGCAGTAGATTAAATGGAGTCCTTAAAGATTTCCATCAAGGGAAAGAACTTCCTCCTTTAGAAGGAAAATGCGTCTGGCATTATATGCAAGTAGAATTGTAAGAGGAGGGGCAAAACCTGGATCCATTCCGAAATGCACCTGAGTTCATAATTGTTTATGATATCAAATACATCTTTATCAATATTTTAAAAATTATCATTCTCCAAATCCCTTATCAATCAGGTTAGCTTTTTTTTTAATAATTTTTTATTTTTTATAAACATTTATTTTTATCCCCAGGGGTACAATCAGGTTAGCTTTTGCCTGGTCTAAAAGTATTGACTAAACAAATAAATAAATAAATATTGCCTTTTGCGTCCCTATTGAGAAGTGCCTTATAAATAGAACCTCACAATATCATGTTACTGATGGCTGAACATAAGACATGTAGTTAATAAATATTGTGCCAGTAACTTTACAGATTGCTGGAGAAAACAAGGTATAGCTATGGATGTAGCTCTCATTTCACTAGAGGTTACAACCTCTAGAAGAGGACAGAAGAAAGACAGGTAAAGAAACAATTATCACATAGGGTTGTAGACACCTTCTGAGAGGTTAGCAGTGGATACCATAGGCTCACCTAGAAAAGGCACCCTCAAAAGAACAGGGAGGTCTTCTCATAGAAGATGACACCTTTGCTTTGTCCAGAGTACAGCAAAAAGATTAGTCCAAAGAGATGAGTGTCTCGACTAGAAAGAGTTTAGATACTGGTGACATTAAGAAGATTGTATGGATCTGAATACTGTGCCAAGAGGACAATAAAGGAGATATGAGGCTGATGGCTTCTTAGGTTTTCTTGAAACTTCTTGAGTTTTCACATCACAGCAATAGAGAGCTATTGATGGATTTTAAACAATAAGTAACCTCAATAAAATTTTATTTTAGAAAGATCATATTGATTGGTATAGAATGCAGGGAACATGAAGACATAGTGACAAAATCAAGGCATGATCCTGTAGCAAGGTCGTGGTTGCCTCCGCAAGATCCATATAGAGTAGCCATGCAGATTGGCTAAGACTCTCAATCCCATCACTAGATGCAACCCCTGTTAAAATTCTGATCTATATATACACATGTGCACAATTTTATATAATAACATACGCACAGTTTTATAATATATAATTTGCATGTATTTATGTATATGTAAATTTTAAAAAATAAATCAGTAACAGAACTCAATCTTGAGAAACATCAACAGCCAAGAGAAAATTTTCAGACCTATGTCAGGTCACTCAAAATCTCCACACAAACTTCGCATGCCTTTCTATCACACACCTAGTAGAAACCTCTTTGCATTTCACCCAATCCCTCATAATTTGACCAAAGAGATTTTTCTGATCTCTGTTCTTGCCACTTTTCACTCATAACTCGGATGAAGCAACTCAGGTGGCCACGACAGGGCAGACTTTTTCTATTTGACTCATGGTTAAATCTTTTTACCTAAAATACCATCTAACAACTAATGAGCACTCAACACACATTTGCTGAATAAATTCTGAATGCATATATGCAGTGTGAAGCAGCTATCTAATAATAAATGTTTATTTTGGTGTCACATTTGCTGGGGTAAGTTGGTTCAATAGTCTGGAGAAGACTCAGACAGAAGGAGATTTTCATCCACACTCTGAGCTACTAGCATTCCCTGAACATTCTAAAGGACAGTATCGATGCCACCCCATCTTAACATTGTTTAAACTGGCAAAACGAGACACTAAGAAAAATTGGGGGCAGAAACCGACCAACCCACAGTGGCATAAATGGAGCTTAAAAAGAGACATCCTACTAGTTAACAGCCACATTTACAAGGATTTTCTTTCAGTGAATCAGTGAAAAAAGATATCAGGTATTGTTGTCCTTAAACTCATTTAAAACATCAGACTCTCTGGCTTGTTTCTGTAAAGTAGTCTATTTATTTTTAATTTTTAATTTTTTATAAACATATATATATATTTTTTGTAGATCATAATAAATGTTTTTAATATAATTTTTTATTTTTTATAAACATATATTTTTATCCCCAGGGGTACAGGTCTGTGAATCACCAGGTTTACACACTTCACAGCACTCACCAAAGCACATACCCTCCCCAATGTCCATAATACTACCCCCTTCTCCCAAACCCCCTCCCCCCAGCAACCCTCAGTTTGTTTTGTGAGATTAAGAGTCACTTATGGTTTGTCTCCCTCCCAATCCCATCTTCTTTCATTTATTCTTCTCATACCCACTTAAGCCCCCATGTTGCAACACCACTTCCTCATATCAGGGAGATCATATGATAGTTGTCTTTCTCCGCCTGACTTATTTCGCTAAGCATGATACGCTCTAGTTCCATCCATGTTGTCGCAAATGGCAAGATTTCATTTCTTTTGATGGCTGCATAGTATTCCATTGTGTATATATACCACACCCTAAAGATACAAACGTAGTGATCCAAAGGGGCACGTGTACTCGAATGTTTATAGCAGCAATGTCCACAATAGCCAAACTATGGAAAGAACCTAGATGTAAAGTAGTCTAAATAAATATTACAAATCCACACCCTCGGGAAGGTACAATCAGTTCATCAGATTAGTCTTAGATGACAAATAGTTATCAATATGTATAATCGATATGTTGTATATAATTCATATGTTGTAGATCAGAGTTGTGGCACAGTGTATGGTGTAGCTGTTTAAGGGAGCAGAATAAACAAATTAAATATCACAGTGATTTGAACCTTTTCAACAGGTTCAGTTAAATGGAAGATGGAAGGGACAAGAGAGAGGGCAATGTTATAAAAGGCAGGTATGCCAGTTCACATTCAAACAAGTTTCCTGGGCACCTGGGTGGCTCAGTGGGTTGGGCCACTGCCTTCTGATTGGGTCGTGATTTCAGGGTCCTGGGATTGAGTCCCGCATGGGGCTCTGTGCTCAGCAGGGATCCTGCTCACTCTCTCTCTCTGCCTGCCTCTCTGTCTACTTGTGATTTCTCTCTGTCAAATAAATAAATAAAATCTCTAAAAGAAAAAAAAAAAGTTTCCTAAAAAATGAGTTGACCAGGCTGGCTTAAAACTTGAAAATACTGACTATGTGACAACACATTTGAAATTTGGGGCACCTTGGTGGTGCAGTCATTGAAGTGTCTGACTATTGGTTTTGGCTCAGGTCTTGATCTCAGGGTAGTGAGATGGAGCCCCATGTCGGGCTCCACACTCAGCACAGTCTGCTTGAGATTGTCTCAACTCCTTCTACCCCTCATGCTTGTGCTCTCTCTTTCTCTAAAATAAATAAATCTTCAAAAAAAATCTGAAATTTAACAGGGTCAGAATATGAAGGGTTTTAAATCAGGTCAGGATAAATGAATGAATAGTTCTGATTGATTGATTTATGCAGATTGGGAGCTGTAGAGATTTGTCATTATCTCATCTGTTTTAGCATTTGAATTAACCTACAACTCAAATTATATTTGATTTGCCCTAAGAATCTATGGTAATGTGCAGAATACAAAAAAGTAGAAAAAACAAAGGGCACCAATTATAAGATGCATTTTTAATATAAGAGGTGTAGATAGGGGAACCTCGATGGTTCAGTCAGGAGAGAAGGTGACTCTTGATCTCAGGGTCATGAGGTGTTCAAGCCCCATATTGGACTTAGACATTACTTTAAAAAATTATAATATATATATATATATTATTCATAAAATATACATAATTTATATATGTATATGTATAAAATTAAGTGTGTATGTGTGTATATATATATATATATATATATATATATATATCTCCTACATAAAGTTTACAGTTACAAAGTGAAATTTTACTTCTTGAGAATGCGATAAGTTTTTTTTGTTTTGTTTTGTTTTGTTTTTTTCAGAAAGTTTACTGTCCAGGTTTTATGTAAGGAAATGTTGTAGGAAAATATATTCATTGTTTATTAACTATAAGAATCAAAATTCTATGGTCAGAGTGGAGTTTAAAGCTCTGATTTTTTTACTTCTGGTGATGGTTTTTTCTTAATCTTACTTTATTTAACTTAAAATTAAGATTCTATAACATTAGAACATATTAATAGATCTTTCTTCTCTTCCTTCCTTCCTTCTTTCTTTCCTCCCTCCCCCCTTTTTTCCTCCCTCCCTCCTTTCCTTCCTCACTCTTTCTTTCTTTCTGATTGAATAAGAGAGGCATAGCTTCCCAATAAGTATACTATGGTATTTCACAGTGTATTACAAATTTGTTGGAAGATTTAAATTATTTTTTATATTCATTCAAAAATTTATGTTTGTAATTATAGTTGAACACTAGATATAGCTTTTTCTGAAAACTCCTGTATTTAAAAATTATTATTTGGGTCTTCAAAGCTTTATTTTTAGTACCTACCATGAAAAAAAAAAAATTAACATTTATAACAATGAACATATCCCCTGATTAACACATTAATCATCCCAGGTAGTCTTATTACTTCAGTCAATTTTCTTTTGTAATCATCAGTGAAATTATTTTTATGTGAATATTTAAAATACTTAGCTTTGCTTTTGATTTCATGTGCTCTTATTTTTCACATTTTTATTATACCTGTAAGATTTTACAGATAATACCCACTAATAGATAACAACTCAACAGCAGCAATACTATGTAGGACAGCTCTCTCTGACCTTCCCATTGGAGCATTTCAATCAGTAAGATTAGTACTTCAGTAATAGTCGATTTATCAAAAGTACAATTCAAAAGTACAAAAGCATCTCAGTGCATGGATGTTTTTATTGTACTAGATTAATCTACTGAGGTTAGCACCTGCACATAGTTAATAGCACTAGTTACAATCCTTGCAAAAAAAAATGATAGAAAAAAAGATTATTTTTCCCACAAAGACATGGCAACACAAATCAATTCAAAATAAACTCTTAAAATATTCGGCATGATAGGTGAATACACAAGTTATCACAGAGACACTACCTTAGACTATTTCAGCAACCGTAATCTTATGTTCAAGTAATAGACTGTTTTGTTTATGGAGAGGCTATCTATATATAAAATTAAACCACAGATTTAATTATATTAAGTGGCATAAAGATAATACCGTGTGCATACTGCAGTGATTAAATTCTGAAAATACCAAACATCAGTAAAGATGTAGAGCAATAGGAATTCACAAACAGTGCTGGTAGGAGTAAAACTTTGGAAAACCATCATTATTTCCTAATGCTAAACAAATGCATCCAAAACCAAAAAAATTCACATAGGTATGCAAAAAGTCAAACCTATGTAAAACAAAAGACATGCACCCAATGTTTATAGAAACATTACTCACAAGAAATAAAAACTAGAAACATCTCAGTGCATATTAACAGCAAAATGGTAAATTAACCATAGTATATTTATATAGTGGAATACTCTGTAATAGGAAATGATCAAAATATTATCACATAAAACAACATGCATAAATCTCTCCAGTGTCTTATTGGGTGAAGGAAAAAAAAAAAGAAAAAGAAAACTCCCATGAATTATGTACCATATGATCCCATTAATACAAAATTCCAGAAGAGTCAATATAAAATATAATGTTAAAAGTCAGTACTGTTGATTTGTTTGGATTAGAGAGTTGGGATAGTGATAAAAAGAACAGGTGGACTGAGGGGAACACCCAGGGTGCTGGATATGTACCCCCCCTTGTACTAGATGGTGATTTCTCAAGCAGACTTCATTTGTAATTACATTTTGATAAAGTTTAATGAAACATTCATTTATGAATAATATTTAGAAAATATTGTGATTGTTATGCTAGTGAAGAATTGTTACGATTAGTATAGCAAAATTTGTGTACACCCAGGCAAAATCTTTATTAGCATTTAAAAATATTTGGCATGCAAAACTGCAATGGATTTATACATTTAAATGATAAGGAAATTTCAAGTAAGAAAGTTCAATGATATATTTACATAATCAAGAAACTTCAATGAAGAAAGCTCAATAATTCATTTATTAACCAGTAAAAAGAGAGGGTAGTAGATTTGAATAATAGCCACAATCTTAAAATATAAGATGAAAACGTAGCTGTATCTGAATTTTTGTTAATGCTTAAAAAGGAGTTTCTGCCGGAGAAAATATCTGCAGTCTTTTGTTCCTGCTGCTTTAGTGAAATATTCTTTTCATCAACAGTGAGTATAAGAAATTAAAAGATAATTCTTAAGAAGTGTTGACTTCTTAAAATAAAATGATATTTTTATCATTCCAAAAATCACATTTACATTTTTTTATGCTGGAAATATGGTAATATTCAATACTTTTGCTATAGAATCGCAAGCCGAGAAGCTGCTGGGAGTAATTTGGAAGGACCCTCTCAAAACATTTCTCCTAGAAATGTTGGAGTAGATGGAGGCATTACTCAGAAGGTTTTGCCAAAGGACTGTTTCATTATTAATTAAAGTAAGTAGCAGGTGCACCTACTTATGATAAAGGAGATGACCCAAGAACAACTGTATGGAAGAGATACACAGAGCAAAGTATGGGGGGGAGGCGGTTAGAGAGCATTGGACACCCATGCCTTAAGCACTTCAGTGTGGTCACCACGTTGAAATTTCCCATAACTGTATTGTAATATTCATAAATGCTCACAGATATGTTATATTTTCTTATTAAAATATTTGGAATTTTTTGCAAATGCAATGTCAATATTTTATAGAATTTATACTTTATAGAATTTTATTATTTATAGAAATATATAATATTTATTATGTTACACACACACACATATTGTCAAACCCAAGATAAGAGTGCTTCAGGGCTCTTTCAGTTTACCACATAAACCTTACCATTTTTTAATCATACCAGATGTGCATTTTGCAAAGCACTGGTATAAAGAGTTTAGCTGTAATTCCCTCCACATAGATGTAAACAGAGCCAACCCATGATAGATTTCAAATGAGTTTTTCTTGCTAGATCATTTTGCATTTTGTCATCTCCATCATTTTCCCAAATTCTCCAATCTCAAAATGATCTTAATTGTAAAATCTAGTTAAGTAGGATTATTCTTTTGTTCTCTGCTTTACTCCATTTCCTATAACACAGCTAGTCATTCAAAATGAATTTAAGTTGGATACATTTTTTAATGAGTATAAAAATGATTTGCCTGATTTAATCACAGTTTTCTCAAGCTACCAGTGTTAGGAACAGTTCAGAGAATAAATGAGAATTAGACATTCCCTGTATGCGAACCATAGGTAAGAGTAAGATGTACTATTTCAATATTCCTATTAGTACATTGAAGACATTTTCTTATTCCTAACCTGCGTTGACTGAACCTTATCAGTGTTCTATTTCCCTGTTTTCTCTCTCATGCATTCAACATTGACATTATTTTGTAGTTGCTTCCCTTCCTAGTAGCTTTTAACAGGACTTCTTCTTTATGTCCTTTCAGATCCAAGAGTTATTTGAAAACTGGAGACTATAACATTATTGTAAGGGTTAAAAAGGAAATGAACTTTCCTCCTCATGCTCATATTCTCAGATACAAATTAGAGAAAATGCATGAATACAAGTAATCCAAATATACTAAAAGTCGATTCTTTGCTCTACTTTCTCTGGTTGTTTCAGCAGACAAAATATCTGATAGCATCAAGATTTATACCCTTTTCAGAAAGCTGATAGAATTAGTCATTGCTTTTCAAAAATAATTATCAAGGACAGCTAAAATCCAGTCTCCTGCATCTTCGATCATGCCCAGAGCCTAAATCTCATGAAAGCTCTTTAAGTCAGAATGGGAAGTTTATGAGAATTTCCCTAACCAAAAGAAAAAAAAAGTCTTAGCCTGGGGATGATAAACAAAATGATTTTTTTTTGCAAGCAGTCTGAAAAATATGCTTCATGCAATTATGATATGTAAAGATATTTCAAAGATTCAATTTACAGGCTTCTAATTTAACTTTAGAAAGTTCTGTAATTCATTATCAGTTTAAACTAAATTAAACTTCTAGTCTTAAAAATAAATATTTTTTGTCCTTCATACACATCCAGACTGTTCTGCCCTCACTGACCTCAGACCAAAAGACAAGTTCTCTTTCTATTAAATGGAACTGTGTTAAAAAAAAAAAAAGTCATTTAAAAATCAAAGTTAGATGAATAATGGTAAATGTTATCCTGTCATTTTTACTATTGAAACTTATGGCTACAAAAGGCTGCTTAGGGATATCCTGTTTTTAGGAAGTTTAATCAAGGTTGGCAGCCTGTATAGGAGTAGACATCATAGAGGGGTGTAAAGGATCTCCTTCTTGATGGGTGGTTGCACATGAAAGATCTTTGGAAAACCAAGTTTTGTTTTCTCCTAAGTGAAAATACCTCATGAGAATGTCTCTGAGTTGTTTAGAAGCCATGAATCTTGAAAAACCCCAAAGACAAGTTGTTATTTTATGTCCCCAAAACTTTACCATTTGTAATCTATGGATAAATAAGTTTTTTTTTTTTAATTGACATTGACATTTAGAAAAGGTGAATTTAAAAATACCCAATAACTCTTGCACAACATATTAAACCATGTTGTCTTTCAGTTTTCACGTTTGGTTTCAGTCCCATGTTATCTCTGTTTAATGATCCTAATTTAAAAATGGCATACTTAGGATCAGATTATACCAAATAGAATTACATCATTCCAAGTCAATTTATTATCAACTTTCTTCCATAAAAAAGATTAATTTGGGGCAGGGGTTTTTATCGAGGATGTTTTACACACAACCCATTGTTTGTATAATGAATCCTAAGTGTGAAAATGGATCATATCATCCAGTTTTTCAATCATCAGTCAGGCAATGCATAAAGAACAAGAGAAAAGTGAAAATCCATTCTTGTTTGAAAGACCTTTGAATGAGATTCACTGAACTTTCTCACTGTCAGAAAATATTCTACTACTAGCTAACTCAAATCCGTCATGCTTAATATTAAGCCAAGTTTCCCTTGTTCTGCCTTCAATGTAAGAAAAATATTGATTACCATACTTCCACAAAGCTCTTTATATATTTTAAGATTTATTAAATCATTCCTTTTTCAATAGTTAAGTTCCTAGGTGTCTTTTGTTTTCTTTTTTTTATTGTTCTATACTTTATTCAAGACCTCTCTTTCCTTGAAACACTTCTCTATTTTACATACCTTATTTTGGAATTTCACCTTTTAGCTGACAAAAATTCATAATACTATGGTAATGAGAAGATTTTTGGTGTAGGATTAATATTAACTACTCTAATAATCAACAAATGGTGCATAACATTTTATTGGATTGTATTTTAATTAATGAGCACTCCTAATGCCCTTTTCCTCTTGAAAAGGAATGAAGTTTTGTTAAGAAAAGGACTAAATACTCTCAAAGCTATTTTTGAAAACTTATCTTCTCTTTGGTAATATCTTTTTGGTTTTTATTTTGGTTTTTCATATCTTACCATTGATATTTTGTCATCATCTTAGTCAAGGAGGCTTTGGTTATCACCTCCCTTGCTCACCATGTTATAGTCACAGCATTTTTACTAGTTTCAAACATTTTATATATTTGGATCTAAAAACTTATTTTGTGGATCCTTCTCCTACAATTTGGTTACCTGGGTGTTAGAGCTTAAAAAGAATAATTTTCTTTCTAAATGCAGAGCGGTCAATTATTTGTATCTAAGTGAGATAGAATGCCATAGTTTTAAGCTATTTTTCAATATAAAACTCTATTGAGTTGAATATTTAAAACAGTTGTTTACTTATCACATAATTAAGAACAATATTTAAAGTCAATGTGAACAAGTAATCGATTGTTTTCCAAAGCTAAAGAACATTGTATATAAATATGTTGGTGTACACACTCATACACACACACACATTCAGAGACTACTGGTTTCCCATATTCAGGGTCCCCTTTTCCTATAGTAACAAATACTTATTTAGTGTTGCAAAATACTCAGCTGACATTGATATTTTCTGGTCTTCCTTGGTAGTCAGTGTACCACCTGACTGTGTCACTTCCCAAACATATTTGGAAGAATAAATCTGTTAGATAATCACAGTTGGGACATACTCTTTGGCCCTTTCTTTCTGCTGCTTGCAGTGGAATGGAGTGGAGTGGAATGGAATGGAATGGAATGGAATGGAATGGAATGGAATGGAATGGAATGGAGTTCCAACGTCCATCCTGGACAAAAAGTAATCTCAAGCATGGAAACCAGTGCTATGGAAGTTAGAGGTAAAAGAGAGAAGGTGCCTGAATTCCAGATGACCACAGAATCAGTAGAACACCGCAGGACTTCCTGCTTCTGTCTCTGTTGATGTGAGAGAAAACACAATCTTACATTTCAGCCATTTATGAAGCTTCGAGAAAAGAAACCAAAGAATCAGGGAACAAAAGTGGATGTTTCATTCCTTAGTTAAAGTTACAAAGTACAGTGGATACTGGGGTGCACTGCTCAGACTCTGCCTCAGCATTAAAGAACTTAATCCTCTCACCTCTGGGCCCCTACCCAGCAGGTAGTCTTCAACTGCTGCCAACTGCAAGAATGGCCCTTTGTCTAACAAGCCACCCTCCTGAAGGTCACACCCTTTATTGGAAGCAGCTGGCATCTAGTGACTAGTTAATGTGGGGGATAAGTCTGGGGTCCCAAGTCCCCACAGTCTGCAATGGTATTAAGCAAGTGTTAAAGATTAAAATATGCAGAATTGGCTTGCAATGGTGAGATCAGCTTAAGTGTTAAAAAACACATCTCTCACCTCTCATAAATGTACACATTATTTGGAGTTTGGTGGTAGAAATCAAAACAAATAAAAAGAGGAAGATCCCAATTATTATCTTAGAATTTTTTGGAATATTTTTCATCATGTGCATATAAGACTTTTATTTAAACAATTCACAGAAGTCAATTAAATTCAATGAATTTGGGGACATGTTTTAAAACTGGTACACATTGGTATTCACTAAGAAAAAAAATTACATTTAAAACAAGTCTTAACCCTGGAGAAGGTCTTAAGGACATAAATAGTACTTTTTCCATCAAAAGGAAAAGTGTTTACAACTGAAAACAGTCTTTCTAGCTATTATTAGGAAATGATGCTTACTCATGCAGACAATTGAAATTTGAGAATTGACAGAGTTTAATGTTGTGGTCCTTGTGGTGCATTTCCACTCAAATATAAGTGCAAATAGTACTGTGATAAAAAAGGGCTTGTCTTCCCCGGACGTCAATGAACATTTCTCTGGTAGTCACTGTAGTTAGGATTTGATATATAGCTATGTATGGTGCCACCTAATCAAGTAAAGTTTTCCCTTGCCACAAAAGGTTTTGTGAATTTTACAGCAAAGTCATGAGCATGTTTTTTTTAAATGCAAAATGACATTTCTGTTCTTCTTGAGTGGGTACTGACATTTCCCCTTGAGCCTTCCTAAAGCTCCTTTCCTCATAAATATCCTAGCCCTCTTTAAATAGCGTTCAAAGTCATTCATTTTTTATTAAAAATCACTGCAATAAAATCAGTCTTTTTCTGAGGATGAAAATGATGCTAACCAAATGTGTATATTTCACACAAAAAAAGTGTTTGCAGACAGAAGGCCAAAGGTATTATCTAATTATTCACTTTGCTTTCACAAGCTTAAAATCTACTCTGCAAAGCCCTCTGTTGTTGAAGTAATACCCATCTTTACAGGTATAGTTTTTACCATGCTAGAAATTAGGCAATGTTGAAATATCTTATGTTGTCAAAGCATGTTTTCAGATCACCCAGTGATCTTATAACCACTCAAAGCACAAATCAATCACATGTAGATGATAACACCATTCTAAAAAGTGGAACACTCTCTTGTCAACAAGTAATTGGCTGACTAAATTAAATCAGCTTTATTTAAACTATTTTGTTTGTGTGAATAGAACATTTTGCAATTCACTGAAATTCCAACTCAAGTGTAGAATAGAACCTTGTTTTTTAAAAATTTGTCATACAATATAGCTTTATAAGTGTTCGTTTTTTTCTCTTTTGCTTTCTCTTTCTTCTTTCATACACATATATTTATATATGTATAGTTATATATGTACATATATGTGTATATATATGTATGTATAAATATACGTAAATACATGTGTATATATGTATATATATAGAGAGAGAGATTTGTTTTAAGAAATTGGCACATGTAATTGGTAGGGTGGGCAGTAGCCTGGACACCCAGGGAAAAGCTGATATTGTAACTTGAGTTTAAAGACAGTCTGGAAGCAAAATGCCTTTTCCTTCAGGGGACTGTAATCATTTCTTTTAAAGCCTTCCACTGAATGCGTGAGGCCCACCCACCTTATGGAAAATAACCTGTTTACTCAGGCTACTAACTTTGATGTTAATCTCGATTAAAAATGACCTTCATGTAAACCTCTAGGTTGGTATTTGACCAAGTGTCTGGGTACCACGGCCCCGCCAAGCTGATATATAAAATTAACTTCTCTTCCTCATCTTCCTCCTTCTGGCTTTAATTTTAATTTTCTCTATGAAATATTCTTCTGGTCAGTATTAATTGTTTTTGATAAAGTTTGCGGAAGTTTATCTATATTTTCTTTTATGGGCTAGTTCTTTTTGTTTTCCTTAATTAATCATTAAATGAGTTGGCTTTTCTTAGGCCCTATATTTGCAGAAGATTTCTGTGGAAATGAAAGGATGGAGTAATGCAGAGCCATAAACTTTCTCCTCCTCTGCTACCCTAGAGGCACACAGCATCTTTCGAATATGGTTTCTCTGTGTGAATCCCTGTGAAACCTGTCCATCCCTGCTTCCCATAACTAGTGCTTCTCCAATCATCCTTGTATTCTCTATTTCCCACAACCTTTGTTAAAAAATTAAACATAATAGATTTTGCATTTTAGAATGAATCTATTACCTTGAATTTCTATATTTACCATCACTGTCTCCCCCTCAAATTTTTGCATTCCTTTGTCTTTTGTTGAATGAAGTTCAGATGCATGTGTAATAAATACTAATGATATATGGGACAATAAATTTTCTAATTATATGAACTTCTTGAAAGGACAGAGGAGGGCTTTACAGATAATCTTTCAGTAGATAGATGTTGAAAAGACAAGGGGATAGCCTTGGTGTGTCAATAAAAGTGATTATGCTGAACCAAGAAGTTCAGTATTTGGGGACTTATGGTAGACTCATCAGGTTTCCTACTGTTGGGGTCATAACCAGTGTAAGAAACTGAGGGGTTCACACATCCAACTAGACTTTCTTTTCCTACCCATAAGTCATAGCTTCAGAGTCCAGGAACAGGAGACAACAGGTATATTTTTCATAATAATTTGAATAAAATGGACTAGAATGTCACCATTTAAGAAGCTTGAACAGTTTTTGTTCACCCTAGCACTGGCTGAAACCATATGAACAAATGTTATCCAAAATGCCCTTTCAGGAATTTTTTTTTAAAGCTATGAATATATTTCTTCCTTTGATCCATGCAAGGGATGAAATGTGTATTGATAAACAGAAGTATGTGGGCATATGCAGGTAGAATAAAATACTTTCCAAAAATTTGACATAAGTTCAGGACAAGACTTCTTTCACTTACATGTTTACAAATAATCAGATAGCTTTATTTGGAAATAGCTTCTTTTTCAGGTTCTTACAATTGTTTTAGTTGTATTAAAATTTAGAGAAATGTGGTATTTGCAATATTTTATTAAAATCTAATCTTGAGACATTCTTGACCTACTTTTAAAGTTAAAAGTTTTCATAGTTTATTAAAATTCAGCTTAAATTTTAGTGATTGCTATCTTTACAGGAAACTTCTCTTATTTACTATTGGGCTGTCATATCCTAATTCATGTAGGTTAAAGAATTTTAGGGGTACCTGTGTGGTTCAGTCATTAAGCATCTGCCTTTGGCTCAGGTCATGATCCCAAGGTTCTGGGATTAAGACCCACATAAGGTTCCCCGCTCAGCAGAAAGCCTGCTTCTCCCTCTCCGACTCCCCTGTTTATATTCCCTTTCTTGCTGTGTCTTTTTCTGTCAAATAAATAAAAATCTTTAAAAAAAAAAAGAATTTTAATAATAAAACCATTAAATCCTGCTGTTTTCATTTCAAGAAAATCAAAGCATACCTGAACAGCATAGATAATATGTAGTAATTCAGGGATATACTAACAAGAAGATCTATTCTAATTAAAATACATTGAGTATTAATGAACTTAATCCTATCTTAGAATCAAGTACCTTCTCCTTTGCTCCTCTGTGACCCCCACCACACAAAAGCATTCAGCAGTTACACTTCAGATTACATTGGTTTCAGCTATAGATATTTGGAATTAAGGAACAATGCAGCATAAAACTGTGAAAAGGGCAATTCACTGAATTTATATAAGCCTGTCACTAACTAGTTGATCCTGATATTAACTAGTTGGTTGACTTTAGAATTTGTAAAGTTTATAAACTCCTCAAAGCCTCTATATTTCATTTTATTTACAATACAATCAATTTTCTTGAAACAAAACCAGCAAGATTTTCTGGTTACATTATTAAACAATAAACTTAGAATAACATTGTTAAAATATTAAGTTGAAATAAATTATTTATATCTATTATAATGATATAATGGATAGAAAATCATTCTTAAGTCTCTTCAAAGCCAGTATTTTCCATATACATGATGAGAGAGATAAAAATATTAATAAAGTAGACTTTCACCAACATTTGCATTTCCAAATATTCATAAAGAGCAAACTAAGATATTTAAGATTAGGTGTGGGTATGGACAGGCTGTGGGTGTAGAGGGAATTAATTGGAAGGTTAAGATTAGTACAGTGGAAACAGCCCATGCTCAGCCCAGGTCCTCTCAGATACTTGTCTCTTTTCTATGTGACACTTGCCCAGGTTTATAGTGTGTTTGATTTTATAAGCAAGCCCTCAGCTGCAACTGTTCTTTGGGATACTGCCCTCCGGGTACTAGAGCAGATCTGTGTATACAAGCAGAGAGAGCAGAGGTAACTCACAGTCATTAAATAGTGAATGCAGGTATAAGCCCAGCTCTTGCTCCCAGGGCCAGAAAAAAAAAAAATGTCCAGTGTAATTTATGGCTGAATCTGGGACATTGCCAAAAATTGCACCCTTTGTTGACTTGTTCCCCTTCCCTCTTCTCCGTCCTCCACTCATTTCCTGGTTTTGCTCAGAAGTGTTTCCTTAATTTATTACATACAAATGAATCTTCACCTAAGGATCTTTGCCTGGGGAACCCATATTACCATGATACCTTTTAAAAGCAGAGCAAGCAAGACATGAAGTTTGAATGAAAATAAACACTTAAATACTATCTGTAGGGTTTTCTTTAGAAAACCATGTATATTTTTCATTTTTATCTTCATTAAAACCACCTAAATTATAGGGGCACCTGGATGGCTCAGTGGGTTAAGCCTCTGCCTTTGGCTCAAGTCATGATCTCAGTGTCCTGGGATCAAGTCCCACATCGGGCTCTCTGCTCAGCAGGGAGCCTGCTTCCCCCTCTCTCTCTGCCTACTTGTGATCTCTCTTTCTCTCTGTGTCAAATAAATAAATAAAATATTTTAAAAAAAAAACCTAAATTATCAATTTTTTATAGAAACAGATCATACTTCAAATAAAATTATGGAGGAAATGAAAGGCTTTGTGAAGAATTACTACATAATTTCAATATTAATAACAGTAAGGAAAGAGTAAGTAATAACAACAGAATATATAACTAAGAGTATTTTATAAAGTTATTTGTTTAAATACAATTATTAGAAAAAAAAACCTTGCAGAAAATAATGGAATGACACATTTAAAATTATGAATGAAAAACTTAAATATGAAGTCGAATAAGTGTAAAGGGATAAGAGAGAAACCATAAATAAGAAGAGAATGATTAGGGACACGTGGGTGGCTCAGTGGGTTAGGCCTCTGCCTTCAGCTCGGGTCATGGTCTCAGGGTCCTGGGATGGAGCCCCACATCCGATCTCTGCCCAGCAGGGAGCCTGCTTCCCCCTCGCTCTCTGCCTGCCTCTCTGCCTTTTTGTGATCTCTCTCTGTCAAATAAATAAATAAATAAATAGAAGAGAATGATTAGAAGAATGAGGGGCACCTGGGTGACTCAGTCAGTTGAGTGACAGCCTCTCATTTTCCACTTGGTCCTGAGATCAAGTCCTGCATTAACACAGAGTCCACTTGAATTTCTTTCCCTCTGTCCCTCCCCCAACTTGTGCATGTGCATGCTCTCTCTCTCCTTCTCAAACAAATAAATAAATCTTAAAAATATGTATGTTAGGAATGAAAAAATGTTACCACAGATCTTTTAGACATTAAAAAAATAATAAAGGGATGCCTGGGTGGCTCAGTTTGGTTAAGCAGCTGCCTTCGGCTCAGGTCATGATCCCAGCGTCCTGGGATCGAGTCCCACATCAGGCTCCTTGCTCCACAGGGAGCCTGCTTCTCCCTCTGCCTCTGCCTTCCACTCTGTCTGCCTGTGCTCGCTCTCACTCTCTCTCTCTGACAAATAGATAAATAAAATCTTAAAAAAATAATAATAATAATAATAAAAATAATATTAAAAATAAAAAGATAATAAAAATTCCCTTTTTGGGGAATGGTGGATTAAAAATCTATTGAATAATTGCCCTGCAGAAAACTTTTGCTAAATTAAACACAAAAACTATTAACATAAAGAAAAAAAATGATGAGTAGAATACATTAAAAGTAAGAACTCCTGTTATTCAAAATCCCCATTATGGGAATGTAAAAGTCAACCACAGAATAGGAGAAGAGATTTGCAACATATATATTACATATATTCAAGAGACTTATATCCAGAATAATGAAGGAAGAAAAAGTCAGCTCAATTAAAACATGTAAAGGACTTAAGCAGGTGGTCCTTTGCTAACAAAGCGCCCAAGAACTGTGCAGCTAGTCTTTTTTTTTTTTCCTAAGATTTTATTTATTTATTTGACAGGCAGAGATCACAAGTAGGCAGAGAGGGAGGCAGACCTCCTGCTGAGCAGAGAGCCCAACTCAGGGCTCGATCCCAGAACCCTGAGATCATGACCTGAGTCGAAGGCAGAGGCTTTAACCCACTGAGCCACCCAGGCGCCCCCTGGGCAGCTAGTCTTGAGGGAAGATCTGAGGAGCCCTTCACAACATCAGCAATTAATGCAATACTATGACAATGACAATGAACAATTTATCCCTCTGTGAAATATGGACAAACACTACAAACTTCATGTTAGGTGAAAAATCAAAATTGCTTAATTTTATTTATATAAATTCAAAACAGGAAAAGCTAAACTTGATTTTCACAGCCAAGTATATGGCTACCAAAGGCGAGTGGTAAGTGACTAGGAGGGGCCAAGCAATGTCTTCGTGATGTTAACATCCTATTTATTGATCCATAGTACATGAGTGTGCTCGCTTTGTTAAAATCAATTTGACACTAACATTATGATTGGTTCTGTATGCATATTCTGTGCCAAGAGAATGCAAAGACAGAGTGACTGATAGTTATGTCCCCCAAATGCAGCAACAGTGTTCACAGAGTAGAAACAATAGGTAATGCAAGGAGAGAAAAACAGAAACCCACAAATCGCAGGGATTTTAAGACACCTCTCACAATTAACTGGACAAAATGTTGGTAAATGTACATGATATAAAAAACAGAATCAAAAGTATGTGGTATCTATTTAACATATATATTTGAGCCATGATGAAAACAAACTTTTTCAAATCTTAGAGAACATTAATTCCTGTACCCTAAACCACACACATAAAACACACCTCAACAGTTCCCAAAGAATCAAAGTAACAGAAACAGCCTTCACTGAGCAAAACAAAACAAAATCAACATTAATAACACCCAAAATAAAAAGGCCTTTCACTGATAAATAAAAATAACCTTGAATCCAAGGAGAAAAACAAACCAAATTTATAAAGATTTTCTTGGAAATAAAGTGAAAATAAAATGTATCAAAATGTATATACTATAACCATGAAATGCAGGTAACAAAGGCCTTTTACACATATATACATCCACATTCATCAAAACTTGTTGAATTTGGTCATAGTTTTTTCTTCCTAGAATTTTCTTCCTTTCATTTCTTCCTATTGGAATCATACCCTCCCTTTCAGATTCACCTAAAATTAATTCCTTCATCAAACATGCCTCTTTGTTCTTCTCCAAAACTAAACAGAAGATTGCCTTGTTCAACAGAGAAGATATAAATAAATTTTATTTTATTTCAAAGTTTTGAGATGGCATAGGAATGTGTTTGTACATATTTATGAATATTATTGTTTTCTATTGTTCCTTGTATTCATCAACTTTTATTAAACATCAATTTGACCAAAGAGCTAGACCAACTGTTATAGATCTTTAGCTAACTAACTAACTAACTAAATAAATAAATCTTTGCTTTGTTAGTAGACGGTATTTAATAACTACTTTAAACTAAATTAAAATGTCTTAAAGTTATTTATCCATTTGCCTAGCTTTCATTTTCTTCATTAAATAGTTTCTTAAAGTTTTAATATACACAATTGCAATTATGATTTCAGTTGTATTTTGCAGAAACCTCCACAGACTTAAAGTCAGTGGCATGCAACTCTGCACATTGCCATTCAAGGGAAATTTTCAGTTCTGAATCAGTATTTCTTAATTAGTCATTTTGAAAAAGCTTAATATTTTGATGGAACGTATCTTTCTCCCAGGGTCTCTATATGAACAATAATCATTGGTAGCAATTAAGACTGCCTAATCTTTGATGAGCATATTTTAGTTCACTTATGAGTTTCCCTCTTGCTTCTTTTATCTCTTAATAATAGACTGATAACTTTTAATGTTATATCCCTTCCCTTTTCATAGTAGAAGCTCAGGTCAGTTCAGGTTGAATTTTCCCAAGTGCTTTGATAATCAGAATAATGTTTCTGGTGTGTATATGAAAACTACCGGTATAAAATCTAATATGCCGGCATGCTGAAGAAATAAATGGTGGCAGGATTCCAGAAAGGATTAAATTCATTGAATAGCTGTTAATAAGGTTTTTACTCAGGGGTGATTCTTCTCTCTCATTTCCTCTCTTGGTGCTAGCAAGTCCAAAAACAGTTTTCCCTAATGAATTATTGAATCAGGCAAGATAAAATAATATAAATGAACATAGCAAAATTTCTATTAAATGATACAATCCTAAAGAGTTTTACAAACTCACTTATTATGTAAAATAACTTTAGATAGCTGAAGAACACAGAAACAGTAAGATGAATAAATATTTCTCTGTGACACAAGAATTTTAAAGATATATTAGTTATATATAAATATGGTCTTAGCAAAGGTTCACTTTAAATATCTGGGGTAGCCTGCAACTGTAGAAGAAGGCAGAAAAAAAAGTGGTAACTTCATGTTGCCAAACACAAGGAGTCATTTTTACAATGAAGGGAGCTGATTTTCTTATTGTACACAAATTAGTCTTATGATTCATAAGTTAGATATTTATAAGAAACAAATTTAAATTGAGATACTAGGTTTGATAGCTGTTTCCCACAGCTAAGAGGAAAAAATTACATTAATGTGCTTTCTTCCTTAAAAATTGAGGCATCCCCTCTTTGTTTCTCACTGTAAATATAAACTAGAGGGGAAAAAAAGTACATTTTCAGGTAAGAAAAGTGTCACTAAGACAAAAATAAAGACCTTAAGGTCATTAAGTTGGAAAAATAATTTTATGGACTCCTTTGTCTTTTCTATTACCAATATGTATAAAAATTGTCTCCTTCATAAAGTCCTAAGTTTTTCAAGTGCCAGCTATATGTTTTCAAATCATGTATACAGAAATATGCTAATATGCTGCTTACATACTTAACATATCCTTTTTAACCTCAAAATGGGTATTTAGACATCACTTACACTAAGTAGGATGGGCTTTAAGATTAGATGCACCAGTGTTTGAATTACTCTACTGACCTGCTGTGTTGTCTTGGAAAATTCAGTTTCACAGCTTTGAGCTTCAGTTTTAATATAAAAAAATGGTGAAAAAAATAAAACAGCTATCTTGTAGTGTTAGTCTGAGAATAAAATAAGATAATAAATATAAGGGGCCTTGCAGAATGTCTAACATAATGCACACTAAACACAAAGTGTTGGTAGCAAAATAATACCATTAACACTAACATCATTATAAAATACACCTGTCACAATATCCCCTCTTGACTTTTGTGAAATTGCCTTTCATGATATCCTATGGTTCTTTTCTTAACATCTATGAACCCCAGTGTGCTGAGATTATAACCTGCAACAACAATCTAGAAGAGAGATAGCCTCCATTCAATGCATGAAGAATAAACTTGTTCTCTTCTTTGCAATAGTAAAATATATGGTTTTTGAAATTTCTGAAATTAGTTGTCTTTCAAAGTTCACTTACTAGAAAGAAATATAAATCCTCCATGAAAAAATCTTTAGGGAGAAGAAGCAAGATGGCAGAGGAGTAGGAAACTGAAATAGAATTAGGTCCCAGGAGTTCAGGTAGATAGTTATCAACACATTCTGAACACCTACATATGCAATAGGACATAGAAGAGAAGAACAGCCATTCTAGGAAGAGAAAATCAACCACTTTCTGGAAGGTAGGAGGAGTAGAGAAGTGAATCTGAAGCCTCGGGAAGAGAGACTGTGGGAGGAGAGGCCAGCTCCCAGCAAGTGGTAGAGCAGCAGAGCACAAAATTAGAACTTTTACCAGTCAGCTCCACAGAAGGATGTCTCTCCAGAGGCTAAGTGTGGGTGGAGCCCTCACAAGGACAGTGTGGTCTCAGGACCCACAGGGTCACAGAAAGACTGGAGGTGTCTGAGTGTGACAGAGCTGCCAGGTATCAGAGTGGGGAAGCTGGCTACAGAGATGGAGCTGAGAAGTGAGCTCTCAGATTGGGGATACCTTAACCCATGATCTGAGGCACCTTCGGGCCATTGCTCTTCGAGCAGGGATCCCACAAGTGGCAAACCCGGGGGGAATCACCTTCCCCCAATGGAAGGAGTGGCACAGAAGTGCACTGCAGGAATCTACTGGGTTTGGAGACTCCAAATGGGGCTGTGTGCCAGAGATAGAAAAAGTCAGTCACAGGCCGGGTGAACACAGAGTGCAGCCAGAGACCAGGAAGATGGGACAGATCGACTGATTTCTCTGAGGGCACACTGAGGAGTGGGGTTTCAAGCTCTTGGTTTCCTCTGGGCTGGATATTTGGAGGCCACTATTTTCATTCCAGTCCTCCAAAGCTCTATGAAAAGTGTTCAGGGAACAAAAGCTCCCAAGGGCGAACCCCAGCAGATTATTTAGCCTGGCCCCTGGCAAGGATGGTGCAATTCTGCCTCAGGCAAAGACATTTGAGAATCACTGCAACAGGTGCATCCCACAGAAGATCAGAAAAAATATCCAGCCAAGACAAAGTTAACCAAATCAATGAGAACTGTGGAACTCCAGAGCTACGGGAAAACAACACATAGAATTCATGGTTTTTTCCCCATGACCCTTTAGTCTCGCAAAGTCAATTTTTTTTTAACTCTATTTTTTTCTAATTCTATTTTTTTAACTTTTCCTCTTTCAAGGTTTTTAAACTATTTTATCTTATTAACAAATTATTTAAAAAAAAAACTCAAAATATACCCTAAATCTAGCTCCAGCCTGATCATTCCTCTTTTTTTTTCTCTTTCCTACCAACATATCTTATCAATTCAATTCTTAGGATCTTTTTAAATTTTCATCTGTACACTTAGATTACATCCCTTCATCGTGTTTAACCTTTATTTTGTGTGTGTTTATATATCACACACACACACAATTGTGTACATATATATATACATATATATATGTATATATATATATTTTTTCATATTGTTTATTGTTAAATTTTTCCCCCTTTCTTCTACTCCTGGTTTTGGGTCTCTTCTGATTTGGTTATACTATATATTTCTGAGGTCTTTGCCACCTTTTTAGTATTATACTCTATCATTCATATATTCATGTCTGGATATAAAGACAAGGCAGAAAAAAACCACCATAAAAAAAAAAAAAAAAAAGAAGAAGAAGAACAACAACAACATGAGGCAGTACTGATGGCTAGGGACCTAATCAATATGGACATAGGTAATATGCCAAAACTAGAGTTCAGAATAATGATTATCAAGGTGCTAGTTGGGCTTGAAAAAGGCATGGAAGAGATTAGAGAATCCCTTCTGGAGAAATAAAATCCCTTTGTGGACAAATAAAGAACTAAAATCTAACCAAGTTGAAGTCAAAAAGGCTATTAATGAGGTACAACAAAAAATGGACGCTCTTACTGCTAGGATAAATGAGGCAGAAGAGAGAATTAGTGATATAGAAGACAAATAATGGAGAATAAAGAAGCTGAGCAAAAGAGAGACAAACAACTACTGGACCATGAGGGAAGAATTCAAGAGATTAGTGATACCATAAGACATAAGATGAAACAATATTAAAATAATTGGGATTCCAGAAGAAGATGAAAGAGAAAGAGGGACAAAAGGTATATTGGAACAAATTATAATAGAGAATTTCCCTAATATGGCAAAGGGAACAAGCATCAAAATTCACAGAGGCATAGAGGCACAGAGAATCCCCCTCAAAATAAAAAAATAAAAAAAGGTCCACACACCCTCATCTAATAGTAAAATGTAAAAGTCTCATTGACAAAGAGAAAATCCCAAAAGCTGCTCTGGACAAGAGGTCTGCAACATACAATGGGAGAAATATTAAAGTGACAGCAGACTTACCTACAGAGACCTGGAAGACCAGAAACAACTGGCATGAACTATTCAGAGCACTAAATGAGAAAAATATGCAGCCAAGAATACTATACCCAGCTAGGATGTCATTGAAAATAGAAGTAGCGATAAAAAGCTTCCAGAACAAACAAAAATTAATAGAATTTGCAAAGACCTAACCAACCCTACAGGAAATATTGAAAGGGGATCTCCAAGCAAGGAGAGATCCTAAAAATAATAGACCAGAAAGGAATAGAGACAATTTTCAGCAACAGTCACCTTACAGCCAATACAATGGCACTAAATTTATACCTTTCAATTGTTACCCTGAATGTAAAAGGGCTAAATGCCCCAATCAAAAGACACAGGGTATCAGAATAGATAAAAAAAAAAAAAAAAAAAAAACCAAGAACCATTTATATGCTGTCTAAAATGTGAAAGAAACTCATTTCAGACCCAAAGACACCTCCAGATTTAAAGTGAGTGGATGGAAAACAATTTACCATGCTAATGGACATCAAAAGAAAGCTGGGGTGGCAATATTATATCAGATAAATTAGATTTTAAGCCAAAGACTTAATAATAATAAGAGATGATGAAGGACACTATATCATAATCAAAGGGTCTGTCCAACAAGAAAATCTAACAATTTTAAATATCTATTTCCCTAACATAAGAGCAGCCAATTATATAAACCAATTAATAACAAAATCAAAGAAACACATCAACAATATTACAATAACAGTAGGGGTCTTTCACACCCCTCACTGAAATGGACAGATCATCCAAGAAAAGATCAACAAGGAAATAAAGGTCTTAAAGGACACACTGGACCAGATGGACATCACAGATATATTCAGAACATTCCATCCCAAAGCAACAGAATACACATTCTTCTCTAGTGCACATTGAATATTCTCCAGAGTAGATCATATCCTGGGTCACAAATCAGGTCTCAACCAGTACCAAAAGATTGGGATAATTCTCTGCATACTTCAGACCACAATGCTCTGAAGCTAGAACTCAATCACAAGAAGAAAATTGGAAAGAACTCAAATACATGGAGGCTAAAGAGCATCCTACTAAAGAATGAATGGGTCAACCAGGAAGTTAAAGAAGAATTGAAAAAAATTTATGAAATCAGATGAAAATGAAAACACAACTGTTCAAAATCTGTGGGACACAGCAATGGCAGTCCTGAGAGGAACCTGAGAGGAATATAGCAATACAAGCCTTTCTCAAGAAACAAGAAAGGTCTCAAGTATGTGACCTAATCCTACACCCAAAGGAGCTGGAGAAATAACACCAATGAAAGCCTAAACCCAGCAGGAGAAGAGAAATCATAAGGATCAGAGCAGAAATCAATGAAATAGGAACCAAAAGAGCAGTAGAACAGATCAACGAAACTAGGAGCTGGTTCTATGAAAGAATTAATTAGATTGATAACCCCCTGGCCAGACTTACCAGAAAGAAAAGAGAAAGGGCCCAAATTAATAAAATCATGAATGAAAGAGGAGAGATCACAACCAACACCAAAGAAATACAAACAATTATAAAAACATACTATGAGCAACTATACGCCAGCTAATTTGACAATCTGGAAGAAATGGAAACATTCCTAGAGATATATAAATGACCAAAACTGAACCAGGAAGAAACAGAAAACCTGAACAGACCCATAACCAGTAAGGAGATTGAAGCAGTCATCAAAAATCTCCCAACAAACAAGTGCCCCGGGCCAGATGGCTTTCCAGGGGAATTTTACCAAATATTTATCGAGAATTATTACTTATTCTCCTGAAACAGTTCCAAAAAATAGAAATGGAAGGAAAACATTCAAAATTATATTACGAGGCCAGCATTACCTTGATCCCCAAACCAGACAGAAACCCCAAGAAAAAGGAGAATTTCAGACCAATATTCTTGATGAACACAGATGTGAAAATTCTCACCAAAATACTAACCAATAAGATCCAAAATTCCACCTTGGATCATAAAGTCCTCTACTTCCTGGGGTTGATTGTGAAACCAATAAAATCAATACACTAGTTACTCAGAGTCTTTCCCTCGCAAATTCTAAGAGACAGTTTGCTTCATGCCTGGTTGGTGTTTCCTGTCTTTCTCCTTAAAAAATTTGGCACCTTTGGTGACACAAACAGTTAATGAGATTATTACAATCTATTGTTTATTCATCAAAGCATAAGTTGCTTTTTGGTTTTGTCAGGAAAACAAAGGTGTTCATTGTTAGAAAAGTATTAAAAACACAAAATTAAGACACATGTAAATTTGCTCAATTAGTGTTACAATCTGATATAAATCACTTATTGCTCCTGGAGATGGAAATTTTCTTATGTTTAAATCAAAATGTTTGGGACACCTGGGTGGGTCAGTCAGTTAAGAGTCTGACTCTTGATCTCAGCTCAGGTCATATCAGGGTCCTGAGACTGAGCCCCATGTGAAGCTCCATGATCAGACCTGAGTATGCTTGAGATTTTTCTCCCTCCCTCTCCCTCTGCCTCTCCCTTGTTCATGACTCTCTAAATAAATAAATAAACAAATAAAAGCTTTAGAAATCAATTAATCAAAATGTTTGACCAGATGTCACCAGTGATAAATAATAAAACGTTCAAATATTAGAGGACTTTAAGGAAATTACATATAGAGATACAGCAAATTATGCATCAAATTGAAGTGAGTGTTACGTGAATGTTTTACTTTTCCCATTGGTAGCAAATAAATAATTGCCTGGATCTTAAAATTTCACATATTTTGAAGGAAATCACTTTCTCATTCTCTTGTATTCTCTTCTCCATAATTGCCTAGACCATCTTTATGCTGTCTTGAAAGCAGATTCCAAGATAAGAATTCAAGTGCAAGGGGCTTATTTGAAACATACAGAAAACAATCTCAGAGCAGCAAAGAAATTTGATAGGAAAAGGCAGGAAGCCAGCTACCACAGTGATCATCTAAAATTTAACCACATGGAAAAATTATGGGAAATAATACAGCACATGTCTCAAGATTTTTCTACCTTATAAGCAAGTGGAGAGGAAGCTGGGGTATTTACACACCAACTCTTGTTCCTTGTGGAGTTAATGCTATGCTCTGAGAGTATAATTCCCTTGCTGGTCAGTGTGATCCTGAAGGGAGAAAGGGTTTCAGATAAAGTCCCCAGACATCAAGATATATATATCCTGATAATTGGAAGTCCACTGAAGTAGTCATGGTAGGATACGGATATTTTGGGTACAGCATCTGTATACCAGCTTCATAATGGGTAAAATAGATACATTAACTCTGCAACTGTCACAAAAATACCTGGGGGCAGAAAGGTGGGGGAGAGAGAAAGAAAGAAGAGAGAGAAAAAGAGGAAAGAGAGAAGAGGGAATTCAAATTACCTTTTTTCTCCTAAGGTCAATGTCATCTTCCTGTTTTTTAAGGATGATGAAAATAAAATTTTAAAAAAATCATTGTCTTTTGATATGCCCATATTTGTTATAAGTGGATCTACAAATAGGGACCCAGTTAAATATTGTAGAGCTCAACAAAACTGTAAAAAAGAAAGAAAAAAGTGGGATTCTTACTAATTTCAGTATTATTTCAACTCAATTTTATTTTCATTTTTTTCATTGAAGATAAGTAAGTGAAAAATTTTTCATAGACAAGTAATTTATACAGGGAAAACTTCATAGTTCTGGAAGAAAGACTCAGATTTCCTCTCTGAGAAAATATCCGTTATACACTCCAGGGGAAGATTTCATGTTTTCTGTTTACACATTCAGATAATAGTTATTTTATAGCAAATTTTTCCTAACAATATTTTTTATCTTTCTTTTCTTTGTCTTAGAATTTTTAATAAAAGTGAGTAGATCTGTGTTATGACCCTCAGAAGTAGATAACAAATACATGGACAAATATGTCTAAAGACTCCAACAGTCTCAGCAGCCAGAACAATTATGCAGGTTAATGAGGTATTCGAGTTCATGAAAGTCTGATGTGAAGCATTTGACACCCATCAATTTAATTCCTAGACTCATCAAATTTTAGTGGGAGATTAAACTATGGCTACAGTAGGAGTAAATGCTTGTAGACTCCAAAATGCGTCATGGTATTAATTAAAAACAGATCTCTGATGATCAAACCCTCAATTAAACAACTCTTTTCACTTCACTTACATTTTTATAATAAATATACAAGCCAGCTTTAAAACAAACCTGAGTGATAGATTTTAAAAATAAGAGACCACATTATTTTCTATTGTAAGCATTTCCATTTCTATGGATTTACATCCATACACCTGTATCTACCATGAGGTGGGCTGCCTCTTCACTCTTCACAAGTGACCTTGACTTCACAAAGTCAGATGGTGATTGACCCCCAAATATGACTATCTCTTCAATAATTTTATAAATAAACTTTTGGATTTACAGAAAAGTTGTAAAGACATTTAGAGAGTTTACTCCATACCAGCTTGCCCTGTCATTAACACAGTACTTTATTACGGTGCATTTATCCTAAGTAATGAGCCAACATCGCTACGTTCTTAACTAAGTGCCATATTTTATTTGGATTCTATTAGTTTTCCCCTAATGTTCTTTCTCTGTTTCAGCGTCCAATACAGGTTATCATATAATATTCTGTCATCATATGTCCTTGACCACCCCTAGACCAAGAGAGTTTCTCAGAATTTCCTTGCTTTCCATGACTGAGAGTTTTGAGGGGTACTACACAAATATTTTATAGAATGTTCCTCAATGTGAGTTTATCTGATGTTTATCTAGTGGTTAGAAAAAAAAATAATTAATGGCTTTTGAGGAATAAGATCAGAGTTGAAGTGCCATTCTCATCTTATCAGGTCACATATACCTACTTCAACATGATTTAACACTGATGATGTAAGCGTGACCACCTGGCTGAGATGGTGTTGTCCACGTCTCACCACTCTGAAGGTTTTTTTTGTTTTCTCCTTTCCCTACTTTGCTCTTTGGAAGCAAATCACTAAGCTGACCCCACACCTAAAGGATGGAGAATTAAAGTCTACCTTCTTGAGGAATGGGTAATATAATTCATTTGGAATCCTCCTATATTTGAGATTGTCTTCTCCATTTTTAAATTATTCAAGCATTTATTCATTTCAATAGAAAGTCACACATGTTTCTATTATACTTTGGATTATAATCTGATAGTATATTATGTATTTTGTGGCAACTTTGGCTATTAGGAAATTTTTCAGTTTGGTCCCTCTGACGTAACTTCATCGCTTTGTGTTTTTAAGCATTTCCCCAATCATTTCGTAAATATCCAATTATGTTCAATAAATAGAAAAATGGACACAATTCTTAACACCAGAAAGTTCTAATTAAGCAGAAGTTGCTATTCCCTAAACATTATCATTAACTTAAATTTAAATTTCATTGTTTGTGTATAGTGCATGCAGATCTTGATATCTGAAAGTACTGAGACCTGTACTGAGATATTACTATGCTTTTTGACATTTACATTATTTTAGAAATAATTTTAATTTTATTTACAAAGCATGAATTTTAGCAATTTTTGAATATATAGCATGCACATATATGATATTTGCTATGTATTTTCCAATGCTTTTAACCAGGGAAATAAAATATATAGATAGAGAGATAGATAGAGAGATAGATATAGATATATGTTGGTCCCACAATAAGATACTTGAGATATTAAGAGTTACTTCTCAGATAAAGATTTTTGTTTCTAAGATACAATTTAGTAAATTAAACTTCATGGATCTACACTGCTCATATTAAAATCATTTTAAAATAAAACAAATAATAAACACTTGTTAAAACAAAATTAGTTTTGTTAAAATAATTGTCATTCAATAAAGGAAAAGCTGATTTTCCACAAATGCTATACCCAAATCCAGCTCTGCTCTGTAAATATTATCACCATTACCAGTTTACTGGTATAATTACATAGTTACATAAGAATCAAAGAAAAACAGAGTATTATTTCTTTTTTAATTTTATATAATTTCTCTGTGACTTGCTCTTCCCATTTGTGAAATGAGTATAACAACATTACTACCTTGTAAATTTTGGGGAGGATTACTCCCGTTAATATAATTTTTTCTTAGGTTTGTGTCTGGCAATATAGAATCATCAAGAAATTTTTTAAACACACTAAGAATATTTTTATAAATATGCATAAAACCTAGTATTTTTTTTAACCAATGCATTGGATTCCATAGAATGTGTGTCTGTGTGGTTTATTCAAATAATTCTCATGGATGAGCTTTTATAGTTGTTTTATTTATATATTTATTGTTTTTATTTATTTCCCATAATTAAAATCTCTCTGTCATCATAATTCTTGTGAAAGCTGCTTTGAATATATATGTTGAAGTATAAAGATGCAAATATGTGGAATTTCGATAAGTATTGTTAAATAGCCCTCTAACATATATTGGATATATTCTTTAAATTTTTAGTCTGATTGGTAAATACAGCATTTTTTATTTTAGTTGTGATTCTTTGACTTCCATCAAAACTACGTGTTTTTATCTATTACCAAAAATTAGGATGTCCTACTCAGTAAATTGTCAGTTCTTATTCTTTACTTCACTTCCCATTCAGATGTTTGTCTTTTTCTTTTTGACTTGTTATAAATATTTTAAATATTCCCTATCAATCTCTTGGTTTTCCACTTTTTAAATTATACATCTTCCTGGGTCAGAAGTTCCCAATACATCAATATAATCTATCTTTTGCTGTGCATCTCATATTGTGTCTAAGATGACATTTGCTAATGAAATGTCATAAACTTATTTTCCTCTATTTTCTTCTAATAAAATATTTTTATCTATCTTGTGTTAGATTTATCAGGAATTTAACTTATTTTGGTAAATAGTATTTTAAAGATTTCTGTTATTTTTCAAATAGCCAATGATCTCAAAACCGTTTATTGACCTGTTCATCTTTCTCTAATGTCTCAAAATGCCACTGTTACAGTTAATTCTCACACTGAACTTTTTCTGGGCCCACTATTTTGTTTTACAATTTTTACAAAATTATCTTGGCAACCTCATAACTATTTTTTGCTTTCACTGAGTTTTAGAACCAGTTCATCAGGTTACATTGAAACACAGTACCAATTTCTTAATAACATTGAACCAAATTTATGTATAACTAAGGTAGAAATGACATATTACAATACTAAAGATTTCTATACAGAAACATGGTGTTTCTCTATTCAGTGGGAGTTTCTACTCATGAGGAAAGTTTTATATTTCTCTTCATATGATTATTATATATTCTGATTAGTTCTATTCCAATTTATTTTATAATTTTGCTACTATTATGGATGACAACTTACTCTTTTATTTTAAATTGGTTTTTGCTGATGCATAATAAACCTATTAATTTTTATGTTAATCTCATATCTCCTCATTTTGTTAAATTCTCTTATTTTAATGTTTCTCAATTGATTTTATTGTATTTTCTAGATTGATTATCATATTTTCTCAATATAATAAAAGATTGTGTTTACACACAATGTAGTGTTTATAATTTTATTTTTCTTCTGTACTATTTTTTTAACTAGAAATCTAATGGCTTTTTAATATTGAATAGTATTAATGAGGGCAGTCATGTTGCCTATGTTACTTAATTTAGATACCAATAATACATATATATATTTGTTTTGTTTTGTTCTGAGTTTTACTGTTTTACTGAGTATGGATTTTGTTGAAAATATCTCTTCTCTTTCTAGAAAAATACAAACACATATAAGATGGATATGGAATTTTCACAAATATATTTAGATTTTCAACTCAGATTAATACATACTCAAATACATTTAGAATACTTTCACTTCAATATTATTTGTAATGTGAATCATTTTGCTGTTGCAAGTCATGAGTGGGAAATTCACTTGGCTCTAATACATTATTGTATTAGTATATCAATACACTTAGTTAAATAATGTTTTATTTAAGATGTACACCTCCACATAAATATATGAGATTGACTTTGGGTGTTGGATTTTTTTTTTATTGTTTTTTTGCTTGCTTGATTTAAAGTTAACCTATGTGTATTCCTTTATTTTTGTACTTTCCGCTGCCCTTATCTCATTTTGATTATGGGGATATTAGTCTCATTAAATACACTAAATAGCTTTCATTCTCTTTTGTAATCTAGAGTATTTTACTCTATTTGGAAATTATCTGTTCCCAATATTTAGACACTAAGTTCTTGTCAAACCATTTGGGACTGGTGTCTAATATAAGTACACAAACTTGTGGCTTCTTTCTTACATTGTTATGACTTCTCCAATTTTGAGGGGCAAATGTTTAGAATTTCTACAAACAAAGAATATTGTCCATCATTTCTAAAATAATATATTAGAGTCAGGATCAGAATAGTAATAGCTTGATTAGTAATAGTAATAGATTAGTAATTAGTAATAGAATAAATTAGTAATAGAAGAGTAATAGATTAGTAATAGTAATTGCGTTTTCTAATTTGAAACTCTTGTTATTAAACCCACTGTGTAGTTTTTAAAACCTAAATCCAAACAAAACTGGGTGTAGGGGAGATATGAGAGATAAAAGCTTTAATTTGGTGAAACTAGAATTTTGAATACCTCTAAATTATGGCTATTTGGTTGTACATACATAAACTATGGCATCTGTGCAGACTTTTATCTAATCTAGAGGTAAGAAAGAGTGATCCAACAGAGAAAATTCGAAGGAGGTGTGAAAAAAACAAATGAGTTGCTTTCTGCTCACTCAAAACAGACTCCAACTTGCTCCCAAAACCAGTTCCATTAGTGAGCAGTATTATTAGAATCTCCAGGATACAACTCTTACTGGTAAAGAAACTTTTATAAATTATTATGAAGTTCATTTTATCTGCCCATTGCCTAACCCTTTCCTTTTTAAGAACAGTACCATTGCCTTACCACCATACCACTATTAAAGTTTTTTTTTTCCTGAAATGAAGAAACCTTTCAAAATTAATTCAAACTTCTGTCTCTAATAAAACAGATAGTTATTTTTGAATGACACTTCAAGTTTAAAAATGGCTGCTGTTCTCACCCTGAGCTCAATTCTATCCTTCAGCAGCTCAGTAAAAACAATCACTTTGCAGTTATATTCGCAGTGTCTGGTGCCACCACTTGCTATATAATAGGTACTCAATAATATTTATCATATGTCTCATACACACACATACTCACACAAATGTACAGACACACATAAGAAGATAATGATCCGTATTAACTTTTCAGATCTTATTTGCTGTTGTGTTCTAAGTCATAGTTAAGCTGAAGTAAAACTGTCTCCAATCTACACATCCTACCCTAATTCAATCAGTTTGTAAGCAGAGAACTCCCAAGTGAGCTATCTTAATTTTATTATCCATTCTTTTCAGAGAAGTAGATAAGTGAGATATATTTTCTACTTACCTTTGTTATATTGATTTGCAAACACTAAATTTAGCTAAACTGGAAAAAAAAACAGTTATGTAGAGGTATTGAGACATGATTTTAAGTAACAGATTCAGAACTTTAATACATCATTTCCCCCTTTAGAAACCTAGCACCTTTCTGCATATGAGAACATAAGGAAATTAGGGCAATTAAGTAACTTGGTAAGAAATATTTGCAGATTCTTTTTTTATGACTTTACTAAAGTTCTACTACCAGGAACAAAACACCTAATGGGCTCTAATATATTTTAATTGTATTTTTTTATACATTGATTCTTGAGTCTTCACATTGTATTCGATACCTCTATGGTCCTAAAGGAGACAATGACTGTTTTACATTTCAGTATGTTGAATTTCTTATATTGCAGTGTTTCTGGAGAATGAAAGGTAGAGGCATCCTTAGTTTTTTATATCCCTGTTAATTGGCTTTGACTATGTTGCTAATAAAGCTAACAGAATTCTGATGGAAGTAGTAATCTGTAAAGGACTGTTTGTCATCAGATAAAAACACTAACATAAATACCAACACTGAGGCACCTAAATTCTTCAGAAAGGACTTGAAAATACTGAGCAACACAATCATAATGCTATCACACCCACCTCAGAAAATTGAATTGTTTCTGAATTTACAGAGAAATCTATTTATCATCTTTTAACTAGTCTCAGAAGCTATGTCTCCACCATTCAGCTCATAGTGAAACATAAATTATTAACAATGAAAAAAAAAAAAACTTGAATTGATTCTCCATTGTCTTGAGTTTTAAAGAGAAACATGACTCCAAATGGAAACAAATAGATGATCTGAGATGGTTAAGGATGAGGAAGAAGGGTTTTCTAAAAACAGCCTGGTTTCCTTTTTATTTTTGTATGATAAAGAATAGACATTCTTAGAGGGGTAAATTTCCAAATGAATGTTAAATTTATAAAAACAAAAAGGGAGTTTATTTAGGGACAAAATTCAGGAGATTTCTTACTTATAAAAAAATGTATTAAAAATCTCTAATATGTTGTCAATGGCCAGAAGATGATTATTTTTTATTCATATATAATGTATTATTTGTTTAAGGGGTACAGGTCTGTGATCTACCAGTCTTACATAACTCACAGCATTCACCATAGCACATACCCCCCTCAGTGGCCATCACCCAGCCACCCATCCCTCCCATCCCCCCTAGCAGATGACTTTTATGTAGAAAAGGAGTATTATTACAAGAAACCTATACTTAAACTAAATTTTCCATGGAGACTTCTATATCCTCCAACATATCCTATGTGGTAAACTATCTTTTACATCAACACTAACATTATCAACTTGATCATATTTTGAAATGAAGTACAGAGGCATAAAAGGATATATTAACTCTCATGGTAATCACTTCAACTCAAAAAAATAAAAAAATCACAGAGATGTCCTTTTCCTGGAATATAAAACACGTTTTGAAATTTAGTTGAAATAAAGCTAGAACTAAGTTGACATTCAAAGCAAAAACATTCTAATATGAATTCTGGTGACCTATGTCTCTGTCTTTCTTATCTTTGTCTTTCTCCTGCACATACTTCACTAATGGACTAAATGAATAGAATATTAACAATGTTCTCCTAACACAATAAGACATGAGGCTGAAGTTGTTTATTTTTTTATAATTTGACTACTCAAATACAAGTAATTTTAAGGATATGTGATCTTTGCAAATGAAAGATAATTTACCTTATAAAATGCTTCATCAGATCTATGGATTTAGGGATGTGGATGTATGAATAGAGTCCAAGTTCACTGAATACTAATCCCAGCCCTGCTGGTGATTTATGGTGTGAAACTGGGCAAACTGCCTCACATCTCAATTTTCTCATCTACTAAAAGGAAACAATAAAGCACTTCTCCTGAAAGAATTGGGTGTGGTTCAACTAATCAAATATGTTAAAGTATTAGATAAACACATTTTCATAAATCATGTTTGTGAAAGAAGGCTTCTTCTGGTTCAGACTTAGAAGAATTCAAGTGAGATTTCTTTAAAGCTTGCCCTTAATAAATCAACATTTTTGTCTATTCAGGATTCATCAGAAATGTACCCATACAAAGGTCTCAGAACACAAGCTTTTAGTAAGGTCTTAAAACACAAAGGTACACTTAGTAATCTTAAACCTCCACACATTTATGATGAACCGATCTTTCACAATGGTGGGAGAGCAAAAATACAAAATGGAAAAGAACAGTCCCTTCAATAAATGGTATTAGGAAAACTGCATATTTACATGCCAAAGAATAAAACTGTAACTTCATATTAAGCCATACACAAAAATCAACTCAAAGTACATTTAACAACTTAAATGTATGACCTGAAACTGTAAAATTCCTGGAAGAAAACATAGGTGAAAATATTCTTGGTCATAGCAATGATTTCTCATATATAAACCTAAGCATAGGGAGTAAAAGCAAAAATAGATAAATGGGACTACACCAAACTAAAGTTCTTCTACACTGCAAAGTAAAACAACAAGAGTGTAAGTAAGGCTAACCTATGGAATATAAGAAAATACTTGCAATGATACGTCTCAAAAAGGCTTAATATCCACATGAAAAAAAAATTTTAACATCACTAACAGGGAAAAGGAAATCAAAACCACAATGAGATATCTCCTTACACCAGTCAGAATGGCTAAAACGAAAAAAGACAAAAAATATGGAAAGGATGTGGCAAAAAAAAAAAAAAAAAAAAAAACTCTTCCTTATGCACCATCTGTGGGAATATAAACTTATACAGCTGTGTGGAAAACAGTATGGAGATTTCTCCAAAAATTAAAAAACAGAAATATAATATGATCCAATAATTCTAGTACTGGGTATTTACCCAAAGAAAATGAAAACACTAATTCACAAATACGTATATTCACTTCTGTGTTTATTGCAGCATCATTTATATTAGCCAAGATAAAAAGCAAATTGATCAGATGAATGGATAAAGAAGTGGTATATCTATATCCAATGGAATATTATGTAGCCATAAAAAGGACAAGATCTTGTCATTTGGGACAACATGAATGAACCTAGAAGATATAATGCTAAGTGAAATAAGTCAGACTGAAAAAGGCAAATACCATATGATTTCACATACATAGAATCTAAAAACCAAAACGAATGAATAAACAAATAAACAAAAAGCAAAATCAGACCTATAAGTACAGAGAATGAACTGGTGGTTGCCAGAGGGGAGGGGGCTGGAAGAATGGGCAAAATGGGTGAAGAGGAGTAGGAAATAGAAGTTTCCAGCTATGGAATGAGAAAATAATAGGAACAAAAGTTATAGTATAGGAAATATGGTTAATGACACTGTAATAGCATTGTATGGTGATGATGGTAGCTACATTTGTGAGCATAACAATATATAGAGAAGTTAAATCACCATGCTGTACATCTGATACAGCTATACTCAAAAAATTCTTTTAAATACACGATACTAGAGGGAGGAGTCAAGATGGCGGAGAAGTAGCAAGCTGAGACTGCTTCAGCTAGCCAGAGATCAGCTAGATAGCTTATCTAAAGATTGCAAACACCTGAAAATCCATCGGCAGATCGAAGAGAAGAAGAACAGCAATTCTGGAAACAGAAAAACAACCACTTTCTGAAAGGTGTTTTCTTTTTTAAAAAATTCTTTTCTTTTCTTTTCTTTTTTTTTTCTTTTCTTTTTTTTTTTTTTTTCTTTCTTCCTTTTTGAACCTCTTTTTATCCCCTTTCTCCCCACTCACGATTTTGGATCTCTTCTAATTTGGTTAAAGCATATTTTCCTGGGGTTGTTGCCACCCGTTTAGTATTTTACTTGCCCCTTCATTTACTCTTATCTGGACAAAATGACAAGACGTAAAAATTCAACACAAAAAAAAAGAACAAGAGGCAGTACCGAAGGCTAGGGACCTAATCAATACAGACATCGGTAATATGTCAGATCTAGAGTTCAGAATGACAATTCTCAAGGTTCTAGCCGGGCTTGAAAAAGGCATGGAAGATATTAGAGAAACCCTCTCGAGAGATATAAAAGCCCTTTCTGGAGAAATAAAAGAAATAAAATCTAACCAAGGTGAAATCAAAAAAGCTATTAATGAGGTGCAATCAAAAATGGAGGCTCTAACTGCTAGGATAAATGAGGCAGAAGAAAGAATTAGTGATATAGAAGACCAAATGACAGAGAATAAAGAAGCTGAGCAAGAGAGGGACAAACAGCTACTGGACAACGAGGGGAGAATTCGAGAGATAAGTGACACCATAAGACGAAACAACATTAGAATAATTGGGATTCCAGAAGAAGAAGAAAGTGAGAGGGGAGCAGAAGGTATACTGGAGAGAATTATTGGGGAGAATTTCCCCAATATGGCAAAGGGAACGAGCATCAAAATTCAGGAGGTTCAGAGAATGCCCCTCAAAATCAATAAGAATAGGCCCACACCCCGTCACCTAATAGTAAAATTTACAAGTCTCAGTGACAAAGAGAAAATCCTGAAAGCAGCCCGGGAAAAGAAGTCTGTAACATACAATGGTAAAAATATTAGATTGGCAGCTGACTTATCCACAGAGACCTGGCAGGCCAGAAAGAGCTGGCATGATATTTTCAGAGCACTAAACGAGAAAAACATGCAGCCAAGAATACTATATCCAGCTAGGCTATCATTGAAAATAGAAGGAGAGATTAAAAGCTTCCAGGACAAACAACAACTGAAAGAATTTGCAAATACCAAACCAGCTCTACAGGAAATATTGAAAGGGGTCTTCTAAGCAAAGAGAGAGCCTACAAGTGGTAGATCAGAAAGGAACAGAGACCATATACAGTAACAGTCACCTTACAGGCAATACAATGGCACTAAATTCATATCTCTCAATAGTTACCCTGAATGTGAATGGGCTAAATGCCCCTGTCAAAAGACACAGGGTATCAGAATGGATAAAAAAACAAAACCCATCTATATGTTGCCTCCAAGAAACACATTTTAAGCCCGAAGACACCTCCAGATTTAAAGTGAGGGGGTGGAAAAGAATTTACCATGCTAATGGACATCAGAAGAAAGCAGGAGTGGCAATCCTTATATCAGATCAATTAGATTTTAAGCCAAATACTATAATAAGAGATGAGGAAGGACACTATATCATACTCAAAGGGTCTGTCCAACAAGAAGATTTAACAATTTTAAATATCTATGCCCCCAATGTGGGAGCAGCCAACTATATAAACCAATTAATAACAAAATCAAAGAAACACATCAACAATAATACAATAATAGTAGGGGACTTTAACACTCCCCTCACTGAAATGGACAGGTCATCCAAGCAAAAGATCAGCAAGGAAATAAAGGCCTTAAACGACACTCTGGACCAGATGGACATCACAGATATATTCAGAATATTTCATCCCAAAGCAACAGAATACACATTCTTCTCTAGTGCACATGGAACATTCTCCAGAATAGATCACATCCTCGGTCCTAAATCAGGACTCAACCGGTATCAAAAGATTGGGATCATCCCCTGCATATTTTCAGACCACAATGCTCTGAAGCTAGAACTCAACCACAAAAGGAAGTTTGGAAAGAACCCAAATACATGGAGACTAAACAGTATCCTTCTAAAGAATGAATGGGTCAACCGGGAAATTAAAGAAGAATTGAAAAAAATCATGGAAACAAATGATAATGAAAATACAACGGTTCAAAATCTGTGGGACACAACAAAGGCAGTCCTGAGAGGAAAATATATAGCGGTACAAGCCTTTCTCAAGAAACAAGAAAGGTCTCAGGTACACAACCTAACCCTACACCTAAAGGAGCTGGAGAAAGAACAAGAAAGAAACCCTAAGCCCAGCAGGAGAAGAGAAATCATAAAGATCAGAGCAGAAATCAATGAAATAGAAACCAAAAAAACAATAGAACAAATCAACGAAACTAGGAGCTGGTTCTTTGAAAGAATTAATAAGATTGATAAACCCCTGGCCCGACTTATCAAAAAGAAAAGAGAAAGGACCCAAATAAATAAAATCATGAATGAAAGAGGAGAGATCACAACTAACACCAAAGAAATACAAACTATTATAAGAACATACTATGAGCAACTCTACGGCAATAAATTTGACAATCTGGAAGAAATGGATGCATTCCTAGAAACATATAAACTACCACAACTGAACCAGGAAGAAATAGAAAGCCTGAAAAGACCCATAACCAGTAAGGAGATTGAAACAGTCATTAAAAATCTCCAAACAAACAAAAGCCCAGGGCCAGACGGCTTCCCGGGAGAATTCTACCAAACATTTAAAGAAGAACTAATTCCTATTCTCCTGAAACTGTTCCAAAAAATACAAATGGAAGGAAAACTTCCAAACTCATTTTATGAGGCCAGCATCACCTTGATCCCAAAACCAGACAAGGATCCCACCAAAAAAGAGAGCTATAGACCGATATCCTTGATGAACACAGATGCGAAAATACTCAACAAAATACTAGCCAATAGGATTCAACAGTACATTAAAAAGATTATTCACCACGACCAAGTGGGATTTATTCCAGGGCTGCAAGGTTGGTTCAACATCCGCAAATCAGTCAATGTGATACAACACATCAATAAAAGTAAGAACAAGAACCATATGATACTCTCAATAGATGCTGAAAAAGCATTTGACAAAGTACAACATCCCTTCCTGATCAAAACTCTTCAAAGTGTAGGGATAGAGGGCACATACCTCAATATCATCAAAGCCATCTATGAAAAACCCACCGCAAATATCATTCTCAATGGAGAAAAACTGAAAGCTTTTCCGCTAAGGTCAGGAACACGGCAGGGATGTCCATTATCACCACTGCTATTCAACATCGTACTAGAGGTCCTAGCCTCAGCAATCAGACAACAAAAGGAAATTAAAGGCATCCAAATCGGCAAAGAAGAAGTCAAATTATCACTCTTCGCAGATGATATGATACTATATGTGGAAAACCCAAAAGACTCCACTCCAAAACTGCTAGAACTTATACAGGAATTCAGTAAAGTGTCAGGATATAAAATCAATGCACAGAAATCAGTTGCATTTCTCTACACCAACAGCAAGACAGAAGAAAGAGATATTAAGGAGTCAATCCCATTTACAATTGCATCCAAAACCATAAGATACCTAGGAATAAACCTAACCAAAGAGGCACAGAATCTATACTCAGAAAACTATAAAGTACTCATGAAAGAAATTGAGGAAGACACAAAGAAATGGAAAAATGTTCCATGCTCCTGGATTGGAAGAATAAATATTGTGAAAATGTCTATGCTACCTAAAGCAATCTACACATTTAATGCAATTCCTATCAAAGTACCATCCATCTTTTTCAAAGAAATGGAACAAATAATTCTAAAATTTATATGGAACCAGAAAAGACCTCGAATAGCCAAAGGGATATTGAAAAAGAAAGCCAACGTTGGTGGCATCACAATTCCGGACTTCAAGCTCTATTACAAAGCTGTCATCATCAAGACAGCATGGTACTGGCACAAAAACAGACACATAGATCAATGGAACAGAATAGAGAGCCCAGAAATAGACCCTCAAATCTATGGTCAACTAATCTTCGACAAAGCAGGAAAGAATGTCCAATGGAAAAAAGACAGCCTTTTCAATAAATGGTGCTGGGAAAATTGGACAGCCACATGCAGAAAAATGAAATTGGACCATTCCCTTACACCACACACAAAAATAAACTCAAAATGGATGAAGGACCTCAATGTACGAAAGGAATCCATCAAAATCCTTGAGGAAAACACGGGCAGCAACCTCTTCGACCTCTGCCGCAGCAACATCTTCCTAGGAACAACGCAAAAGGCAAGGGAAGCAAGGGAAAAAATGAACTACTGGGATTTCATCAAGATCAAAAGCTTTTGCACAGCAAAGGAAACAGTTAACAAAATCAAAAGACAACTGACAGAATGGGAGAAGATATTTGCAAACGACATATCAGATAAAGGACTAGTGTCCAGAATCTATAAAGAACTTAGCAAACTCAACACCCAAAGAACAAATAATCCAATCAAGAAATGGGCAGAAGACATGAACAGACATTTCTGCAAAGAAGACATCCAAATGGCCAACAGACACATGAAAAAGTGCTCCATATCACTCGGCATCAGGGAAATACAAATCAAAACCACAATGAGATATCACCTCACACCAGTCAGAATGTCTAAAATCAACAAGTCAGGAAATGACAGATGCTGGCGAGGATGCAGAGAAAGGGGAACCCTCCTACACTGTTGGTGGGAATGCAAGCTGGTCTAACCACTCTGGAAAACAGTATGGAGGTTCCTCAAAATGTTGAAAATAGAACTGCCCTATGACCCAGCAATTGCACTACTGGGTATTTACCCTAAAGATACAAACATAGTGATCCGAAGGGGCTCGTGCACTGGAATGTTTATAGCAGCAATGTCCACAATAGCCAAACTATGGAAAGAACCTAGATGTCCGTCAACAGATGAATGGATCAAGAAGATGTGGTATATATACACAATGGAATACTATGCAGCCATCAAAAGAAATGAAATCTTGCCATTTGCAACAACATGGATGGAACTAGAGCGTATCATGCTTAGCGAAATAAGTCAAGCAGAGAAAGACAACTATCATATGATCTCCCTGATATGAGGAAGTGGTGATGCAACATGGAGGCTTAAGTGGGTAGAAGAAGAATAAATGAAACAAGATGGGATTGGGAGGGAGACAAACCATAAGTGACTCTTAATCTCACAAAACAAACTGAGGGTTGCCGGGGGGAGGGGGTTTGGGAGAAGGGGGTGGGATTATGGACATTGGGGAGGGTATGTGATTTGGTGAGTGCTGTGAAGTGGGTAAACCTGGTGATTCACAGACCTGTACCCCTGGGGATAAAAATATATGTTTATAAAAAATAAAAAATTAAAAAAAAAAATAAATAAATACACGATACTAGAGACAGAGGATGTAAAGAGGGGAAAGGTAGGAAGAAAGAAATTCAGGAGATGGAGGATATGGGATAGTTCTAAACATAACCATTGTAATTTATTAAATTTCAGTTATAGGGATTTTGAAAATTTTAACTTATTCCCAAATGCTATAGACACTTACACCTTGTGTTTTAAGTGCTGAATAAAAAATTAACCTTAAGAAACGGCTTAATATTCAAAATATATAAGGAACTCCTAGAACCCATAGCAAAAAGGCAAAAACCTAATTAAAGTATAGATGAAGTACCTGAATAGATATTTCTCCAAAGAAAACATACAAATGGGCAACAAGTATATGAAAAGATACTCAATTTTACTAGGCATCAGAGAAATCAAATAAAAAACACAGTGAGATATCACTTCACACCTCTTAGGATGGCTATTATCAAAAATACAAGATAACAAATGCTGTCAAGGATATACAGAAAACGGAACACTTGTACACTTTTAGTAGGACTATAAATTGATACAACCACTATGAAAAACCAACAGAAGTTGGTTTTGAAGTTTGAAGTTCCACAAATTATTAAAAATAGAGCTACCCTATATCCAGCAACCCTACTTCTACATATTTTTCCAAAAGGATTGAAATCGGGATGTCAAAGGATTGTTAACACTCACATGTTCATTGCAGCCTTATTTTTAATAGCCAAGATTTGGGGGGAAGAAAACTAAATATCAATAGATGAATGTATAAAGAAAATGTGGTATATACATACAACAGGATATCACTCAGCTTTAAAAAAAAGAAAGAAATTCTGGGCACATATTGCATGGAGCACTGGATGTTATACACAAACAATCATGGAACACTACATCAAAAACTAATGATGTACTGTATGGTGACTGACATAACATAATAAGAAAAATAAATAAATAAATATTAGTACATTTTATCACACACACACACACACACACACACACACACACAAAAGAAACAGAAATGCTGCCATTTGCTACAAAGTGGACAAAACTAGAGGATGGTAGGGTAAGTGAAGTAAGACAGACACAAAAGAACAAATACTGCACACTCCCACTTATAGCAGGAATCTAACAGCAAAGCTCATAGAAACAGAATCCAGTGGTGGTTACCAGAGCTCAGAGGAGGAAGAACTGGGGAGATATTGGTAAAAAGGTATATAGTTTGTTATATAGGATAAATAAGTCCCAGAGTTCTGCTGTAGAGCATAGTGCGTATAGATTACAATACTATACACTGCAAACTTTGTTAAGAGGGTAAATCTATTGCTAAATGTCCTTATCTCCCTCTCTCTCTCTCTCTCTCTCTCTCACACACACACACACACACACACACACACATAAACGGAACGGAAGGGAATTTTTATTTCATTTTACTTTTTAAAGGTCTATTTATTTGAGAGGGAGAAAGAAATAAAGAAAGAGGGAAAGAGAGAGAGCATAAGCAGGGGAGAGAGACAAAAGGAGAGGGAGAGAAATCCTCAAGGGGACTCTCACTGAGTTAAAAGCCAAATTAGCAAGACAAGAAACAATGTGTGTTGGAGAGGATGTGGAGAAAGGGGAACCCTCCTACACTGTTGGTGGGAATGCAAGTTGGTGCAGCCACTTCGGAGAACAGTGTGGAGATTCCTTAAGAAATTAACAATAGAGCTTCCTTATGAACCTGCCATTGCACTACTGGGTATTTACCCCAAAGGTACAGATGTAGTGAAAAGAAGGGCCATCTGTACCCCAATGTTCATAGCAGCAATGGCCACAGTTGCCAAACTGTGGAAAGAACCAAGATGCCCTTCAATGGACAAATGGGTAAGGAAGATGTGGTCCATATGCACTATGGAGTATTATGCCTCCATCAGAAATGATGAATACCCAACTTTTGTAGCAATGGATGGGACTGGAAGAGATTATGCTGAGTGAAATAAGTCAAGCAGAAAGAGTCAAATATCATATGGTTTCATTTATTTGTGGAGCATAACAAATAACATGGAGGACACAGGGAGATGGAGAGGAGAAGGGAGATGAGGGAAATTGGAAGGAGAGATGAACCATGAGAGACTGCGGACTCTGAAAAACAATCTGAGGGCTTTGAATGGGCGGGGGGTGGGAGGTTGGGGGAGCAAGGTGGTGGATATTATGGAGGGCACATATAGCATGGAGCACTGGATGTGGTGCAATAAACAATGAATTCTGTTACACTGAAAAGAAATTAATAAAAAAAAATTTTTTAAAAAGACCATAGGGAGCCCGATCCCAGGACCCTGAGATCATGATCTGAGCCAAAATTAAGAGTCGGTGTCCCTAGAGGGAAAACTTTAAGCCAGAATGGCTAAGTTTATAGCATTGTTTATGGGGACTGTTTCACTGGTGTATACTTATCTTCAAACTCATAAGATATATACATTAAACATATACAACAGTTTTGTATGTCAGTTATGGCTTGATAATAAAAAAGACACAAGCTACACATTTTTCCCCTGTAGAGTTATCCATATACATATCTATGTTTTTTGCTGAATACTAAGCTGAGAGCTGTTATTGACCCAGGAGCCTTAAACTTCAGTGCAAGATGCCAAGTAATTAGAGAAGTGACATTAGACCATCATTTATAGTCTTGGGCAGTCACAAATGACAATGTCAGCTGAAACAAGGACAAATGAATGAAAACTAGTGGCTCATAGAAGGCCCTGAACAGCACAGCACCTGCAAAAAAGTTAACATAAACACAGTGCAGCACAAAATTCCAATAGAATTTTGAAACAATTATTGGCCGTTGTTTTTTTGTTTTTTGTTTTTTGTTTTCTAGCAGCAGTCAGTACTAATAAGACAATTCCTGGGCCAAGTCAATAAACTCACAGTAAATGTTATTTTCCCATATGTGCCCTTTCAGGGAAGAAAATTACAGTAATAGCTATCTTTATCAGAATGGTATAAACATGTCCTATCAGAGAAAATGCTATCATTTAACAGTGACTTAAACTGTTCATGGTTATCCCACTCAAGTAAGAAACATGGTTTTCTAAATCATTGTTAAGGGTCTATGATTTTCCCCTTTCTAAATTTTTCATTAAATGTTTTAAATAACTAAGTATTTATATCTCTAAAAAAAATCTTGAAACACTCTAATACAATTGGTTTGTTTTCTTTAACTTGTCTTTGCTTCATATTTAAATAAGAAACATCTATATACTTAAAACACATCAAATTAGGTTTTAAAAGGGTCAGAAAAGCACATTTCAATCAATTTTTTTATTTTAAAATAATTTTATAGCATAAATATTTCTCAAATTAAAAACACAATTTGGAAAATAATGTTTTTAGTCACATGCAAAATAAACTTTAATGTGTTCCCATTAGTATGGTTAATTTTTAAAAAATCAATAAACTAAATTCAGATAAACAAAAAATATATGCATAAAATAGTTTATACAATTTGTTTATTTAGAAAATGTAATACAATTTAATTTATAAAATGATTTATGGCATCATTACATAAAATAATATTGGCCAAAGGTATGTGCTTGTTTTTTCATACAAATAATGCAAGTTAAACCGCACAATAGTACAGGAGGTATACAAATTGTGGTAATTATTTTATATATTATAGTTTGTCATCACTGCCCTGCAAACCACAGCAAAACATAGTAGCTTAAAACAAAAAGATTCATTATTGCCCATGAGACTACAGGTCAGCTTGGTGGTTCTGCTCATCCGCTCTGGGTGAAGCTGATCTCAGTTGGGTTTGCTCACACATCTATCTGCAGTCAGCCAATGGGTCAGTTGGGGTTGGCTCGTCTCCCTTTTTCCGTGGGCTTGGCCAAACTACTTTTCTTATAGAGGAAAGAATCCAGGACAGTGAACCAAAGCACTGTTTCAAGGCCTAGTGCCAGACCTGGTGCACCCTCTCTTCTGCCATGCTCCAGTGGCCAAAGTAAGTTATAACTCAGTTCAATTCAGAATGGGAGAAGGAACCCCCCACCCCGACTTGATGGAAGGAGCTGTAAAGTCACATTGCAAGGACCATATTTATAGGGTAAGGGATAAAATTAAGGCCACTTTTACAGTCATTTGCTCACAATGTCTAAATTCAAATAAGGAAACTGCATGAAATGTAGAAATATGAAAAATGTCAGTAGTAAAAATTTTCAACTGCAGCCTAAGTGTTCTGATTTTTTTAAAAAAAGATTTTATTTATTCATTTGTCAGAGAGACAAAGTGGCATGGAGAAACAGGAGAAGTGGCAGGCAGAGCAGGCAGGGGAGAAGCAGGCTCCCGGCTGAGCAAGGAACCCAATGCGGGACTTGATCCCAGGATCCTGGGACCATGACCTGAGCTGAAGGCAGACACTCAACAGACTGAGCCACACAGGTGTCCCGTGTTCTGACTTTCTGTATTAAAATATTACATATCTAAGATTATTCAACATGTCCTCAAAAATTCTTTAAACAAAACCCAGTATCACTTGCCAAAATAGCATAAAATAAGGTCCTATATTAAATTATTGTTAGCACCACAGTGTGAGATAAGATTAAAAAAAAAAAAAAACTCCATCAGAAAACTTATCAAACAGGTTACTAGAAGAGTGGTAATTATATACAAGAAAAGGACTTCAGTACAAACAATATCAGTATCAACAGTGTCCTACTGCTAGAATACAATTATAATAATTTTTACTTCATTAATCTGCAAACCTAATTATTTTCACAAAATATCCCAGCAGTTTCAACCTATTTCTTGTAAATATTTTTATCTTAAAGTAATATTTGTTTTTTCCTTGCAACTTCATTACTCCCTAAAAGCATACATTAAGTGGGGGGGGGAGTGTAAAATTAATTGTATAAAACCTAATTGGTTCTAATCAAGTAAAATCAAATTATATCTTACAGTAAATCTAGCTGTTTATGTAGTTATAATCCACAAGATATGATGGTCTCTACTACTTGACTGGAAATTACACATCCTGTAGGAAACCCAGGTATATTTCAACTAGAAGTATTAGTGAGTGATCTTGCGGAGAAAGGTAAACTCTAGGGTATAGTACTTTATTTTGCAGAGGTTTGGCATCAACACACATTTTCCAGAAGCTGTAAAGTTAAGTATTACACAGTATGTTGGTTACCTACTACTACATTACAAGGCACACAAGTGTTTACTTACTTAAAACAGCTATCTACTTGGCCTACAGTTCTGTGGTTTAGGAATTTAGGCTAAATTCAGCAGGGATGTTCTTCTGCTAAAGAGTGGGATCCCTTATGATTTATGGTTAGCTAAGTGTTGCTTATGAGTTGTCTTTTGCTACCTTGTCTGGGCTCTCTCAGATGTATGTATATAGAATCTCAGCTGAAACTCCTAAATTATCTCTGGTCCATGCTATCTTTCTTCCTCCAATTTCCAAGTGTGGGCTTATTCAGATGAAAGGTAAGGAGGCAAAAAAAGCAAGTGGAAATGCATGCAGACTTACAAGGCCTGTGCTTGGAACTGGGACCCATAATTACTAGCTTGATGTATTGTCCAAAGTAAGTCAAAACGCCAGGCCAGAAAAAGGGGCTAGAAAAATATAATCCACTTGAGAAGAGTTGCAGACACCTTACAAAATGCACTGCTAAAGATAAAGGAAGGCTTGTAGTGAGTTTTGCAAACAGTCCTCTACAAGACTATAGTTCACAATTTTTTGACTGTTATACTAGAGGATGGTGAGATGGTAGATAGAGGCCAGGGATGCTTCTAAGCCCCTTACAATACACAGGACAGTCCCTCACAAAAAATATTATCCAACCCAAAATATCAATAGTGCAAGGCTGAGAAACCCTGATATAGGGAGCATGACTCTGAATTATTCTGTTCTGGATACATAATCGATTCTAAAATACAACCTAAGAATGCATTACTTTAATTAATTTATTTTTGGTACACATAGACTTGAATAGCATATATATATTGAATTAAATCTGTTTCCATTGATTTAATTGTTCTGCCACTACATTACCGACTTATTTTCATTTCCTACATATTCCTTTCCAGATTTTCTTATAGGTAGCCAGATTTTGATTGATTGACAATAAATGTACATGCATCTGTCATTCTTTTCTCAAAATTATAATAAAATGTTTCTAGGTTGCTACATAATCTTCACATTTAAAATAGGCCTTAATAATATCCATAATATTTCATTAATCTGCTCTTGTCCAATTTAATCCACTTGATTCTAGATATTTAATTAACTTTACCATTCTAAATGATAAGTTTATCATAAGCAAATTTATATATATGTATGTGTACATATATATTCTTATTTTAACTTTTTTTTTTTTTTTTTTTTTTGCTTAGGATAAGTTATACATGGGATTGTAAGCTAAAGCATAAAAACAGTTTTATGATGCTTGAGAAACACTGTCAACTTGATTTCCATTGAGTTAAAGACTTCACCTAGATGAGGTCTTTATATATATATAAAGTCAATATATATATATAGGCTTTGTTCTAAAACTTATAATATTATTGTATTTTTAATTTTCCCTAATCTTCAATGCAGAAGTCTCTCATGTGGTTGCTTAATATTTAAGTGTCTAAACGTTAGTAAATTTGAATATATTTTCTTATATCTCTTTATAGATAGGGGACTTTGACAAATTACTTAACCTTGATGAGCCCATCAAATATAGATAAAAAGAATACATACTTCAGAGTAAGTCATGTAGAGCACTTAGCTTAGTGCCTGAAAAATAGTGTTCAATAAATGTTGACTTTTACTGTTTAAGCTAATAATATTTTAAAATGATTCTCTCTTGTGTATTTTTTCCTTGGTCTCTATCTATTTGTCTATAGCAGGCATAATATTATTTTATCAATCTGTATGAATGTTTCAATCCCATTTAAGACACTGAACCATTTTTTCATAATTACTCTAAAATATTATTTTTTCACATTCCTTTCTATACATGAAATCTGTAAAGTATAGTCACATTATTTCCATCAACTAATGCCAAACTTATACAAAGCAGATGTCACAGGGAAAGTACACACCACTATGATGAAATGGTAATTTTAAAAATGCTTATGTTCCATAACGAATCTCCAGAATTTCATCTTTATGTATGGTCTTGTCTTATTTACTACTTCTATCAATGGCATAGATCCCATACTGATTAAGTTTGTGCTTGACATGAAACTACGAAGTTAGGTATAATTTAGATGTTAGATTTTGGATACAAAATGATCTCGACAAGCTGAAATGATGTGCCAAATAAAATTTGATTCAACGAAGATTTATTGAATGTCAAGAATGTGCAAGATATTGTGTTTAGTATAAAAAGCTATTTGTACTGAACTCTAAATAAGCCAGTTACACATTATGAAACAAGAATACTATTTATGTCTAATGAGTACCAAATGTAAATTAATTAACTTAGAGCAACATTCTTTCAGGCTGTATTACACAAACTATATTTACCCAGGACAGAATAATTCAGAGTTCCATTCTCTGTATCAGGGTTTTCAACCTCGGCACTATTGACATTTGGACTAAATAATTCTTCAAGTGCCTTCACTGTGCATTGTAGGATTTTAGCTACCAGTCCCACCTTTCAGCATGTCAACCCCAAATATTTCCACACATTGCCAGACCTCCCACAAAGAATTCAGTGACCCTGGTTGAGAGCCACTGGCATATAAGCACATCAGCCCACTTTGATATCACTCTTAAAAACAGATATTAATAGATGAGATAAGAACTAAAATGGCAGAGGACTTCACACACATGTCAAAAGAGGAATGTTTTTTCATTGTTCTTTTAATGGGTTCTTTTAATGTTCTTTTAATGGGTTTGTCAAGGGGGGGGGGAAGCTTCTGAAACTGCCTAATATCTTCTACAAAAAATAAAAATTTGTTTGTATTTTTTACAACCTTTTAAAACAGAATGTGACCTGAGTATTACATTTCCACTCACAAAATTTGCTGATTTACTTCTTGAAATTATAAGCCTACTTACGTGTGTTGTAAAGCTGTTCATACACTTTTTTTTAAAGATTTTATTTATTTATTTGACAGAGGGAAAGAGAGGTCACAAGTAGGCAGAGAGGCAGGCAGAGAGAGAGAGGAGGAAGCACGCTCCCTGCCGAGCAGAGAGCCCGATGTGGGGTTCTGGGATCATGACCCCAGCGGAAGGCAGAGCCTTAACCACTGAGGCAGAGCCTTGACTGAATCACTGAGGCACCCCTGTTCATACACTTTTTATATGAAACTGCTATCACACGGTAGTTAATCCATAATCACCTTCTGTGTTCTTACTAAATGCCAGCCTCTGGGCATACAGGGCTGGACACAGGAGCTTCTATGTCTAAGGGCTGTAGACTCCAATGGACAGAACAGTCATTAAACAATTACTTGTCAAGATATATCTAACCAACTTCAATTGTGCAAAGTTTTGAAGCAGTAGAGTAGGGGGCACGGGACCATTCCAGGCAGAAAGAATCATACGTACATGTAACAGTACATGATGAATCTCAGAAAACCCAAATAGGTCAAATACAGTGGGAGAGGTAAAGAGTAGGGCAGAAGCATGGCAGATGATGCTGGTTGTTTTGAGGTCATGTTTCAGATTTCAGATTTCAGATTATAAAACAAAAACCATTGAATTGTTTTAAGGAGAGAAGAGACGAGATTGTATTTTTATTTTCTTCTTCAAACAAAGACTCAGACAGCTGTGCTTTGTGAAGCCCTGGAAGGTAACTAAGAACTACGGTGGAAAAGGAACCAATTTCCAGCTGTCCTAAATCTTACGTGTGCTGTCATCCTGTACTTGCTAGAATGATCAATATACCAAGGCCAAAATTCCCATATGCAGCACTTATTGATGATATAAGTGGTTTTGAAAATGGTCTATGTTTTGAGAAGTCTTTGCCTCCTCAACAAAACTGTTTGTTCTGATTTTTAAAGGTTCTGGATTTTTTTTTCTTCATAATAATTAATGACCTTGTAAGAGGTTGTAAAGACAACATTGATTTATTTTAATAGTGTTGAAATTGGTCATTCTGTTCTAAAAGAATATCTGACATCATTGCTTAAAAACACTTTTTTTTTTTTTTTTTTGCTTAAGTTATTCTTATGCACACATCAAAAGGGACTTTGGTTTTAAACCCACGGAATTTTATCTATGTGTAATTACATCTGATTATGCTTTTGTCAATACAAATTTGAGAGCAAGTAAGTAAGCATTCAGCAATATTAATAAATGTCCTTCTATTTCTCCTTGCTACTATGAATTAGCTAAATAACAAACTTCCACACTTGAATTTATATATTATTTTATGTATGTATGTATATATGCACATGTTTCCATATACTGTAGTTTTCAAATACCAATATGAAACTATTTCTGTATTGTATTTCTACATAAAAGTAACTTCACTAAAACTTTTCTCAAAGTTATGCATCTACATGTTCTAGTTGAGCAAAAAGTTCTAACATTTTTTGATTCAGAATATAAAGCCAAATGAGTATTGCCACAAACATCACTGGTAAAGTTCACTCAAATTTAAATGTCATTCATCTTTAAATCATAATTAATGTCACACAATGGCAGTATCAGAATTCCTGGGCTTAGTCTGAATCACAACTATTCCTGTTTAAAATAATCATATTTTCCCTAAAAGGCAAAGTTTCAACAGAGCTTTATAATCTACTATTTCACCAAAAATACAGATACCTTCTCTAATTAGAATCACACAGACAAATGATAGACCATTTACTTTTGAACCTTTAACTAATTGTTGGGAAGATATAGGGTGTTGACATCAAGGACAACACAGAGTAAACCTCCCAGGCTGACCACTTATGAACCAGAGAAGAATGGGCAAATGGCCCTCAGTTTCTCACCTTTAAATTAGTATTGTCGTAGTGTATAGAGTTTTCATGAGGAAGGAATGTTAGCAAAGTGCATTTATTAAACAATCAAAATTAATTTTGTTCCTCTTATAGATGGAAATTTTATTTGTAGCATCATTAACAGCTGGTTAGCCTAATGTCTTTCTATTTGTAGAATAAGACGTAAAAAGATGGAAACGTCATTTTTGAAAACTAATTCAAAGGTACCAACAGCTATATTATAATCTAACTTATTCCAGTCTTTTCATTTCCATCAACCCAGGAACTGTATACACACACACACACACACACACACACACACACACACATATAACATGGTAAGTAAGGGAATATTGTACCTATACTATGGAGAAATGTAAAGTTTTTCTGATGGCATATCCAATTTTGAGGTATGTGCACCCATCCAACTAGGAACACCATCTAGACACCTGCATTGTCACTCAGGTAATCTTGTTGGTTATCTGAGGATAAAGAAAACAATCTGCAGTTGAAGGGAGAGAATAGACCAGATTCAAGGTTCAGAGCCATGAACTGGAGGAGAGGAGAGCCATGGGACCACAGAGGGAAAGGAACCCTTTCGACGGAGCAGTCAGGGAGAGGGATAGGGCGAGAGAGTGTAGTGGATAGGGATCGCAGCCAGCTGCTGTGCGGAGATCACCTGGGTTGCACCGGAAGAGTCGCTCCCCTTCCTGGAGTACATTTGGAAGAGTGTATTTTGTCTCTCCAAGGACAAGGGGCCAGCTGGGAGCCAATGAGGGACCCTTAGCAGTGAGGACAGAGGTGTGAGCAAAGGGCAGATAACCTTGTAGCAGCTTTTCGCTGTGAGTCACAACAGGCTTAAACCACCACGTGCAAACGGAGCAGCTGCTTTTCTGGGACAGAACTGAGCCGAGTACAGAGACACCGGCAGAATGCAGATAACCCAGTCGCTGCCACAAAAGACTCGGGCCTCCGTGTGATTGCTTTTCTAGGACAGGATGGTGCTGGGCACGACTCAAGGTTCTCCTCTAGGGGAGGGGAGGAGGTGTGCACCCTGCCAGACCCTTTCAAACCTCAGAGTTTTGAATCCCAGGTACTGGCCAGAGATAAAATACAGAAGATCTGTGGTTCTCAAAGTTTGGGAACAGACAGGTTAAGGGCAGGGATCTGATGAAAGCCCAGGACACAGGAGACTGCTTGCTTTTCCGTGAGGACCTCATGAACAGTGGTAGCCAGGAGTTCCCCTCCCTAGGGAGGAAACAGCGGGGTAAAGCCATCTTCCTCTGCCACCACCCCTCCCGCTCCCCATCTCACCAGCACAGTAGGGCTTAAAGAGAAACACAGCACCTCCAGTGGAGGCTGGAGTCCCTTACAACAACCGTGCCACCCTGCGCCTAGCAGGGGCATCTTTACAAGGGCAAGTCTGCTTGTGAACTAGCCCAGCATAACTCTCCCTCAGAAGATCAATACAGGCTCCCTGCATATACCAACTCTACTGATTAAACATTGCTCCAAAACATCATCTTCTGGTGAAAATAGGACCAGGGCTTGTGCTGCTTTTTTTTTTTTTTTCTAATTTTTAGTTTTTTATTTCTTGTTTTATGTGTGTGTGTGTGTGTGTGTGTGTGTGTGTGTGTACATATACATATATATTTTCTTTTTTTCTCATCTTTTATCTTGGTTTTGTTTTGTTTTAGTATCAGGCTTATAATGTTTTGTTCATTTCTTGGTTTGTTTGTTTCCTTCTCTTATATTTTGGATCAGCCTTCTTTTTTATTTTCTTCTTTCCTTAGTCTCTTTTCTTTCTTTCTTATCCTTTGGAATCAGGCTTATAGTTGTTATTTTTTGTTTGTTTGTTTTTCTGTTTGTTTGCATTTTCTATTTGTTTGTATTTTTGTTCCTTTCCCTTTTTTTCCTGTCTTGAGCCAGGCTTTTTTTTTTCTTTTCTTTTCTTTTTCTAGGTTTATCTTAACAAACAAACAAAAAGCACACCTAGTTAAAGGTCCGAACACTACTCACTTCAAGCAAGGAGGAACTGTAGAGGATGGAGTAGAGGGATAGAGAAGACAAAATGCAATAGTAGAGTGTACACAGCATACACCAGGAACACTTTCTGAAGTTTTTGTTGTTATGGTGGTTTTTATTGTTGTAATTTTTTTTCTTTTCATTCTTTTTTTTTTTTTTTTCTGGACAAAATGAAGAGACGGAAAAATTCACCCCAGAAGAAAGAACAGGAAGTAGTAGTCACAGCCAGTGATTTACTCAATATGGATATAAATAAGACATCTGAACTAGAATTTACAACAACCATTATAAAGATACTAGTTGGGCTTGAAAAAAGAATAGAAAACACTTTACAGTATCCCTTCCTGCAGAGATAAAAGAACTAAATCTAGTCAGGCTGAAATTAAAAATGCTACAACTGAGATCCAGTCCCAATTGAAGACCACAAAACGAGGATGGACAGAGCAGAAGTGCAAATCAGTGACATAGTAGATAAAATTATGAAAATAATAAAGCAAAAAGAAGAGGGAAAGAAATAAAAGTAGACTTAAGGAATTCAGTGATTCCATTAAGCAAAATAATATCCATATTATAGGAATCCCAGAACAGCAGAAGCAAAAGGCAGAAGGCTTAGTTGAACAAATTAGCTAAGAACTTCCCTAATTTGGGGAAGGAAACAGGCATTCAAGTCTGAGAGGCACAGAGAACTCCACTCAACATTACAAAAATAGGTCAGTACCATGACATATTATAGAGAAACTTGAAAAATTACAAAGATAAAAAGAAAATCCTGAAAGCAGCTTTAGACAAGAGGTCCTTAACCTATAAGGACAGACACATAAAGCTGGAAGCAGACCTGTCCAGAAACTGGGCAGGCCAGAAGGACTGGTATGATATATTCAGTGTGATATGTGGGGAAAATATGCAGCAAGAATGCTTTATCCAGCAAGACTGTTATTCAGAATAGAAGGAGAGATAAAGAGTTTTGAAAACAAGAAAAAATTAAAGGAAGTCATGAACACTAAAGCAGACCTTCAAGAAATGTTAAAGGGGATGCTTTGAGTGTAAAGGGGGACCAAAAGTAACAAAGACCAGAAAGGAAAAGACAACCTACAGGAATAGTAACGTTACAGATAATACAATGGCACTAAAATCATACCTTTCAATAATCACTCTGAATGTAAATGGACTCAATGTTCCAATCAAAAGACAAAGGGTATCACAATGAATAAAAAAAACAAGACCCATCAATATGCTGCTTATAAGAGACTCACTTTAGATCCAAAGACATATTTGAATTGAAAGTAAAAGGTTGGGGAACAATTTATCATGCTAATGGACATCAAAAGAAAGTTGGACTAGCAATCCTTCCAACAGACAAACTAGATTTTAAACCAAAGACTGTGATAAGAGATAAAGACACTATATTATAATAAAGAGGTCTAGCCAACAAGAAGATCCAACAATTGTGAATATCTATGCCTCTAACTTGGGAGGAGCCAAATATATAAATCAATCAATAACAAACTTAAGGAAATTTATTAATAATATAACATTAGTAGGGGACTTTAACACCTCACTCAAACCAATGAACAGATCATCTATGCAGCAGATCACAAAGGAAACAAGGGCTTTGAATGACACCCTGGACCAGATGGACTTAACAGATATATTTAGAGCATTTTGACTTAAAGCAGCAGAATACACACTCTTTTTGAGGGCACATGAAATATTCTTCAGACTAGATCACATACTGGGTCACAAAGCAGGACTCAATGGGTACAGACTGAAATCATACCATACATACTTTCAGACAACAATGCTATGAAACTTGAAGTTAGCCACAAGAAAAAATTTGGAAGGCCCACAAATACATGGAAGTTTAAGAACATCCTACTAAGGAATGAATGGGTCAACCAGGAAATTAAAAAGAAATTTAAAAAATCCATGGACACAATGAAAATGAAAATGCAACAGTTCAAAACCTTTGGAATGCAGCGAAGGCTATCCTCAGAGGGAAGTATATAACACTATAGGCTTTCCTCAAGAATCAACAAAAGGCTCAAATACACAATTTAACCTTACACCTAAAGGAGATAGATAAAAAAAACAGCAAGTGAAGCCTAAATCCAGCAGAAGGGAAATAATAAAGCTGAGAGCAGAAAATCAATGATACAGTAATTAAAAAATAGAACAGATGAAAACTAGGAGCTGATTCTTTGAAACAATTACCAAGATTGCTAAACCGCTATTCAGACTTATCAAAAAGAAGAAAGAAAGGACCCAAATAAAATCATGAATAAAAGAGAGATTACAACCAACAATGCAGAAATACAAATAATTATAAGAGAATATCATGAGCAATCATATTTCAACAAATTAGAGACTCTGGAAGAAACGGATAAATCCCTAGAAAAATATAAACTACCAAAACTGAAACAAGAAGAAATAGAATTCTGAACATACCCATAACCACCAAAGAAACTGAATCAGTAATCAAAAATTTCCCAACAAAATGAAGTCCAGGGTCAGTTGGCTTCCCAGAGGAATTCTACCAAACATTTAAAAATTATAATATCTATTCTTCTCAAACTGTCCCATAAAATAGAAATGGAAGGAAAACTTCCAAACTTTTCCTATGAGATGAGCGTTATCTTGATCCCAAAACCAAAGACCCCACTAAAAAGGAGAATTACAGACAAATATTCCTGATGAACATGGGTGCAAAAATTCCCTCAGAGAATCTAGGAATAGGATCCAACAGTACATTTAAAGGATTATTTACCATGACCAAGTGGGATTTATTACTGAGCTACGGGGGTGGTTCAACATCTGTAAATCAATCAATGTGATACACCAAACTAATTTTTTTTAAAAAAGTAAAAGAACCATATGATCCTCTCAATATATGTAGAAAAAGCATCTGGCAAAACACAGCATCCTTTCTTGATAAACACCCTCCAAAATGTAGGAAAAGGAGAACATACCACAACATCTAAAAGCCATATACAAAAGACCCACAGCAAATATCATTGTCTCTTAGTTTTTCCCTTAAGGTCAGGAACAAGACAGGGATGGCCATTCTCACCGCTGTTGTTCAACATAGCACTGGAAGTCCTAGTCTCAGCAATCAGACAACAAAAAGAAATAAAAGACATCCAAATCAGCAAAGAAGAAGTTAAACTTTCATTCTTTGTGGATGACATGATACTTTATATGGAAAAACCACAAGATTCCACCCCAAAATTTCTAGAACTGATGCAGGAATTTAGCAAAGTGATAGGCTATAAAATCAATGCACAGAAGTCAGTTATACTTCTACATACTAACAGCGAAGCAGAAGAAAGAGAATTTAAAGAATCAATCCCATTTATAATTGCACCAAAAACACAAGATGCCTAGGAATAAACCTAACTAAATGGGTAAAGGATATATACTCAGATAACTATAGAACTCATGGAACAAATTGAGGAAGACACAAAGAAATGGAAAAATATTCCATGTCATGGATTGGAAGAACAAATACTGTTAAAGTGTCTATGCTACCCAAAGCAATCTACACCTTCAATGCAATCCCTATCATACTACCATCAGCATTTTTCACAGAGCTGAATCAAACAATTCTAAAATTTGCATGGAACCAGAAATTTTGTATGGAACCAGAAAAGACCCTGAATAAACACAGGAATGTCAAAAAAGAAAACCAAAGCTGGTGGCATCACAATTGCAGACTTCAAGCTGTATTACAAAGCTGTAATCATCAAGACAAGATAGTACTGGCACAAAAACAGATACATAGGTCAGTGGAGCAGAATACAGAACCCAGAAATGGACCTTAAACTCTATAGTCAACTAATCTTCAACAAAGCAGGAAAGAATATGCAGGGGGAATAGGACAGTCTATTCAACAAATGGTGCCGGGTAAATTGGACAGCCACATGTAGAAGAATGAAACTGGACTACCCTCTTATGCTATACACAAAAATAAACTCAAAATGGATGAAAGACCTAATGTGAGACAGAAATCCATCAAAATCTTAGAAGGGAACACACAGCAACCTCTTCAACCTCAGCCACAGCAACTTCTTACTAGACATGTCTCCAGAGGCAAGGGAAACAAAAGCAAAAATGAACTATTGGAACTTCATCGGGATAAAAAACTTCTGCACAGTGAAGGAAACAATCAACAAAACTAAAAGGCAGGCTACAGGATGAGAGAAGATATTTACAAATTATGCATCAGAAAAAGGGATAGTATCCAAATTCTACAAAGATCTTATCAAACTCAACACCCAAAAAACAACATAATCCAATCAAAAAGTGGGCAGAAGACAAGAACAGACATTTATTCAAAGAAAATAAATAAATGGCTAACACACACGTGAAAAAAATGTTCAACACTACTGGGCACCAAGGAAATACAAATAAAAACCACAGTGAGATACCACTGCACACTTGTCAGAAGGGTTAAAATTAGTAACTCAAGAAACAACAGATGTTGGTGAGGATGTGGGGAAAGGGAAACTGTCTTACACTGTTGATGGGAATGCAAACTGGTGCAGCCACTCAAAAATAATATGGAAGTTCCTCAGAAAGTTAAAAATAGAACTGCTCTAAGATGTAACAATTGCACTATCATGTTTTATCCAAGGGGTACAAAAATAGTGCTTCGAAGGGGCATGTGGACCCCAATAATTATAGCATCAATGTGCACAATGGCCAAAATATGGATAAAGCCGAGATTTCCATGGACAGATGAATGAATAAAGAAGATGTACACACACACACACACACATATACACATGCACACAGGAATATTACTCAGCTATCAAAAAGAATGAAATCTTGCTATTTGCAATGATGTGAATGGAACTAGAGGATATTATGCTAATTCACATAAGTCAGAGAAAGACAAATAGCATATGATTTCAAACATATGCGGAATTTAAGAAAGAAAACAGATGAACATAGGGGAGGGGAAGGAAAAAATAAAATAAGATAAAAACAGAAAGAGACAAACCATAAGAGAAGCTTAATTATAGGAAACCAACAGAAGGTTGCTGGAGGGAAGGTAAGTTGTAGGGGGGATGAGGTAACTGGGTGATGGGCATTAAGGAAGGCACTGGGTAATAAGCACTGGGTATTGTATGCAACTGATAAATCACTAAATTCTACTCCTGAAACTAATACACTATTTGTTAACTAAATTGCATTTAAATTTAAAAATTTTAAACATAATAGACATTTTATAAGCCTGATCAAGGGAAACACATTTTTCACAGATTAAAAATAAAATGAGTAATATGAATAAGTTTAAGCCAATAACTGTGGAAAAGATCCTGTCAAGAATAACTTCTCATAAGAAGAAACTGAAATCCTGTCAAACTTTTAATATATAAATATTGTTCAACATATAAAATAATTTTTTTTATTTTCTAAATCCAATATTCCAACATGAGTATTCTTTTCAAATCTGGTTCTCTCCAGTTGTTTATGAGTGGACCAAGTGTGAGAAAGCTAGAAGATCCTTTCAAAAAACAGTTTTAGTAGTTTTGATTCTATGTGGCCCATGTCTAACAGAAAACTATTTTTCCTTTTACAAAAGGCTCAGAAGGAAGTATAAAGTAGGACTTTAAAAGGTTAGTACTATCACTTTTCTGCCACCTCCCAATTTGAAAGGAAAGAACATATTCTTAGGTAAAATTAAATGAATGAATAAGTGAATGAATGAATGAATAATTTAATACATCACAAGTAATAAAAATGTATAATAGCAAAAGCCCTCCCATTGTTATTCACTGAATCTCAGATACAATTTGAGTAATTCTGAATAAATGTTACCTGACTACTTTCAGGACATATCCCAATCCCCAAAACAAAAGAAACAGTATTAGATGAATTGAATAAGTGATGATAGGCAAAATATTCACGCAATTTTTAAAAGTATCTCCATGGTGCAGGGAAGTAACTTTGCAGAGGTGCTATCCTCCTAAAGTCTAAGTGGAGGCAGGAGAGCAGAAAGCTGAGGGATGAGCAATGAGCAAGTACCAAAGAGTTGATAGTGACATGTGGAGGCAGCCATTTTCTTGGCATCTGAGGGAGAATGATGATGGGGGTGACATGAAGCGGTGAGATAGACCTAACATATAAGAAGGTAGCAGTGGGAGTGGGTAACAAGCGAGTGGAAGTGATGAAGTATCCAAGAACCAAAGTTGTGAGGAGGAATTGAGCAAATACCATAACTAAATTGAGAGTACCAAAATCCAGGTTCTTCTATGTCAGAGGATTTATAAATATGGCATGTTCGCATACTGGAAAAAATTCTGAGATACTACACTGGAATTTATAGTATCAGTCTGAAATTCAGGTTATTAATCATAAATAAATATATAGATAGAGAAATAGATATAGATATGTATATATGTATACATTTATTTCCTAAATCTCTCCTTGCTAAGAGAAGCACAAGTGTTTCTAAATGACTTTTTTTTTTAATTGAAAGAATCTACTGCTTATGAGAGAAATGCCTGATTTCATGGCTGAGTTAGGAAAAATACAAGATGAGCCTGCACAATTTTATGCAAACAAAAAATGTAAGTGCCAAAAAAATTATGGCCATATGACAAAAGGATGAAGAAAGGGTTCAAGTGCTAAAATAAAACAATTTGAGCATCAAAATTAATAATGATAGTAACAAAATTCAACTCATTGATTAAAACAAGAATCCATGAGTCTATACAGATACAATTTTTTTTTTAAAGTTTCAAGAAAAGGGAAAGGATCTCCTTATAGAAGAAAGAAAACTAATGGCTACAAAGGAAATGGTGGAAATACAAATTCACGATTAGACAAGATGCATGGTGGTTGTTGACTCACACAAGAATGGACAATGGATGTTTAGGCTGGTGGGTGAAGTTTTATGAAGAGCAGAATATTGGCCTAAGTTTGAGTATCTTTCAGTAAAATACTTAGCAACTACAAACTGGGAAGTGCCTTTCCAGTGGAATTTTTCACATGCATGAAATTGACTTTATGATTAGATCACCACCACCATTAGCAGGAGAGGTCCACAGTGTGTGCCTCCTGGGGCAATGCACTGAGACTAACACATCACCAGTCCTGTCGGATTCCTGCAAACCATACATGGCTTAAATTTGATCATGAGGAAAGCATCAAATAAATTCCTTTTATAAATAGAAAAGACACTGTCAAGGTTTTGAAAGAAGAGGGCAACTGGAAAGAGTTCCACACTGAGAACACTGGAAGGGAATAATAAATAAACACTACACATGATCCTGGATTGGACCTAGGACCAGAAAGGAAAAAGAAATATTGCCTACATGGATGTCAACAGAAACAGATAGAGAAAATGTGGATGAGGTTTGTGAATTGAATGGTGGTAACTATCAAGCTTGATCATCTGATTTGAAGACAGTGCGACCACCTGTCTTAATATGCCCAGTACTATATAGATATTACCACAGGAAGTGCATCTTTATAGGAAGCTTCTCCCCAGCCACAAAAAGTCCCTGAAAAAGTCCACATGCTCTTTAGGATAGGTGTAGAAGGTTGGAGGGGATTACAAAACCCAGGCCATGAGCCCAAACATGGAGAAAGAAAGCAATATTGTGTCACAACATAGATTACCCATAGCTGCTGGTGTTGTTTTCATACTTTGCCACTGATAGTGGGAATGTTCTGTGAGTCTTGATTCTGGAGTGCCCATTGTTGTTTCACTCTGAATGATGTGACAAGTGTGCCATGTATGTGAGTTGTAATCATGATGTCAACAGTTCAGCTTTGATATTTCCTGTAGAACAACTGTTGCACTTTGTATCCAGATAGCTTTCGTTTGGTTTTCATCATTGTGAGACTTAGGATTGTTTTTCTAAGTGTTCCAGTAAGGAAAATGAGAATGATTACAGTATTTGTGCCAGCATGACACAAATACTGCTGAAAAAGAAGAGTATCCTATTGTGTTATTTTTAAGATTGACACACACAAATGGAGTAGGGAGGTGAAAAAGGAAAGGAGAGGCTACAGTACAATACGTAGAAAATAAATTGGTACTGGGGATAGTAGAGAAAGAGCTGTGAAAGCAAATATGAAGAATGAATCTAATGAGTATAGGATAAGTAGCACGTTTTTCAAAATCAGTCAAAAGTTTTCATCTCCTAAAAGAACATGATGGCTTAACTGGAAAGAGGAGCACTGAATTAATTTGGGCGTACCACAGGAACAGATTACTGTATTGTTCCTTTAAGTGATCTGTGAAACTGAGTACACTTACATCCCCTGTACCAGAAGTTGCAACTAAACTGACATGTGGGTGAACAAAAGGAGAGATTTTGATGACAATGCATTAGACCTCTACGGTGAAGAGTTGATTCTCTAAGCTCATGCCTAGGATCACACTTTCTATCAAGTGATATATAGAATGATAGCAACAGCGAAAAATATAAAGGTCCTGAGCTCTTAGGTATTTTGATTTTAAATAGAAATTTCAAATTATAGTCTCAAATTCTACAAGGATTTTGAGAAAACATCAGAAAACATTAAACAAATAATTGTTAGTGTCATACCCAAATAAAAACTGGGTTTTGTTCAGGCACCTGGATGGCTCAGTTGGTTGGGTATCTGCCTTTGGCTTAGGTCATGATCCCAGGGTCCTGGGATCAAGTCCAGAATCAGGCTCCCTGTTCAGCAGGGCATCTGCTTCTCCCTCTGTCTCCCTCTCACTCTCTCTCAAAAAAAAAAAAAAATATATATATATATATATAATCTTTTTAAAAATTAGGTTTTGTTCATGTTCTTGTACATTCAGCAGACAATGCAAATGCACATTTTGGCAAATTCTATTCAGCCTATAACCTTCTTACCAAAGAGAATGTATTTCCTTCTAAATATTTTGCATACCTTGTAGATAATGCTGCTAAAATACATGTGATTTTCCTGCTTGTATTACTGAAGATTTTACAATGGGGGGGGCACCTTCAATTTCCTCAAAACATGTGAAAGCACTTAATGGGAATTTTGACTTTATAGAAATTGAAGGAGATAATCTCCTCAGACATGTGCCTATAAGACAGCTATGACTGTTGCCAAAAATATTTTTTTTTAAGTTAAAAATGTTGACCTGATGAACCATCATATTTTCAAGATGTTGAACAGTAAGAATGTCCTTCTCTAATTAATTTTTTTCATTCAGGTGTAACTGATACATAACATTACATTAGTTTCAAGTGAACAACATGACTCAATACTTGTATACACTGCAAAATGATCACCACAGGAAGTATCGTTACTATCTCTCACCATACATAGTTACAATTTTTTTCTTGTGATGAGAAATTTTAAATTTTACTCTTAGCAACATTCAAATGCATGCAAACTGCCCTTCTCTAATTTAGAAATACATCGTGGATGAGAATTATTAAAAGAATTACAGTAAAAAATATGTTAAGTTTCTCAAAATTTTTGGTATTATTTGAAAAGATCATAAGAAGGCTAGAAAATGATGAACTGACTGAATATTTAATGTTATGTGTAGGTTATGACAAAACTATATAGCAAAAAAGATTCACTTTTTGGAAATAAGATTGTTTCAGAACACAAAAAAAGTCACTAAAACAGTGCAGCCAACTTAAAGAATTCCTCAATTTCTTTATTAAAAAATGTAATTTACTTGAAACCCACCTTTAATTTCACAAGTGCAAATTATTGCTGTGCTTAAAAGCCATTTTTTTCTGAGAAAGAGGTTTACCTTAAGTGCTTCAGTGTAGAAATGGGTAGTCCATATGATGGATTTATGGAGGTAAAGGACCTGAGAGAAAAACAGCTGGTCTACCAGAACAAACCTGAGATGTGCAGATTGGACATTTTTTGGAGAACTAATTCCTGCAAGACTAGAAATCTGCTGTCATTAGTAGTGAACTTCTAAGTATTACTCCTACCTCACCCCATATACAAAAATTATTGCAAGAGCTATCAAAGATCTAAATATAAAAGCTAAAACTACAAAAAAAAAAAACTTTGAGAGAAAACATAATAGTATATATCATGATCTTGAATTTGGCAATGGACCTAGATACAACACCAAAACCACAAGAAACAAATAGAAAAACAGATAAGTTTGACCTCAAAAATCTTAAATTTTGTGCATCAAAGGATATTATCAAGAAAGTAAAAAGAAAACTCATAAGAATGGAAATTTGCAAATTATATACCTGATAAGGTCTAGTATCCAGAATATATGTCTTCATTTACTGAAAAATGTAACATTGTATATATTTAAGATATACAGTGTGTTGCTTTGATATATTTATATATTGTAATATGATTGCTAATATGTAGTATGTAATTGATGTAATATGTAGTATGATTATTAGTATGTAATATGATTGCTAATGTAGCAGTATTTATGAGAGTCTGTATTTGTTACACTATGCATTATATCTCTATGGCTTATTTACTACTTGTTACGAGTTTGTACTTTTAAACACCATAATGCTTATACCCTATCCCATCCCCTGTAACTACCATTTTACCATTTTTATAAGTTCACTTTTTTAGGTTGCACACATAGATTATATCTTACAGTACTTGGCTTTCACTGTCTGAATTATTTCATTTAGCATAATGTGTTATGGTCCATCCATGTTATTGAAAATCTCCTTTCCTGTAGCTGAATAATATTCCATTGCGTATATGTACCACATCTTTTTTTTTTTTTTTTTAAGTCCCTCATCCATCTATGGGCATTTGGGTAATTTCCATATTTTGACCATTGTGGATAATGCTGTGACAAACATAGGAATGCAGACATCTCCTCGAAATTCTGTGTTCATTTCTTTTAGATATATACCAAGACATGGAATTGCTGGATCATATGCTAAATCTATTTTTAAGTTTTTAAGCAACCACCGCCAATTGTTTAGAAAACACTAGTTGTTTGTCACAGTGGTTGGAGCAATTTACATTCCCACTAACAAGGTGTAATAGTTTCCTTCTCACCACATCCTTAACAACAACTATTGTCTCTTATCTTCTTGATGAGAGCCCTATAAATAAGTCTATAACTGAACAACAGAAAGACAAATAATCTGATCTAGAAATGAGAAAAGGATCTAATAGACATTTTTCCAAAGAAAGTTACAGAAATGCTCCAAAAGTACATGAAAAGATGTGTAAAACCCTAGTCATTAGGAAAGTACAAATCAAAATGACAATGAGATACCAACTTCACACCCACTGTAGCTGTAAGAACAATAGTAACAATACAAATAACAACACTGAAAATAACAAGTGACAATGGACTGTGGATTCTGGTAGAAATGTAAAATGCTTCAGCTAATGTGGAAAACAGTTTAGTGGCTCCTCAAAAGTTAAACATGGAGGGGCGCCTGGAAGGCTCAGTGGGTTAAAGCCTCTGCCTTCGGCTTGGGTCATGATCCCAGGGTCCTGGAATCGAGCCCTGCATCGGGCTCTTTGCTCAGCGGGGAGCCTGCTTCTTCCTCTCTCTCCCTGCCTGCCTCCCCACCTACTTGTGTTTTCTGTCTGTCAAATAAATAAATAAAATTAAAAAAAAAAAAAGTTAAACATGGAATTACCATATGATCTAGCAAATACACTCCTAGATATACATGGGGAAAAGTTAAAAATAGGTATTCAAACAAAAAGAAATACCTAAATCTATATAGGAGTACTATTCACAATAAACCAAAAGTGGAAATCATCCATATCCATTACCTGATGAATAGATAAACAGAATTTGGCACATATCTTCAATGGAATATTATTCAATCATAAAAAATGAATGAAATACAGACACTACAATATAGATGAACCTTGGAACATTTTGTTAAGTAAAAGAAATCAGACAGAAAGGTCACATATATATAACTTCATTGATATGATATATCCCTGAATAGGTAAATCCATAGGGACAAAAAGCATCTGCTTTTCAGCGATCATGAGGGCTTCGGGGAAGAAGAAATGATGAAGGACTGCTTCGTGGGGCACAGTCTCCTTTTGAGGTCTTGAAAATATTTTGGAACCAGAGAAAGATGATGATTGTATAGCCTTACAAATACACACTTTAAAATAGTTAACAAATGTTGTTGCTCTTTTACATTATGGGAGTTATATGTCCATAAACATCTTTTAAAAAACTAACATCTTATTAAAACATCTAAGTATTTCTGCTAAAAAGCTTTTGTTGAGAGTATATTTAGGCTGATGTCATCACATTCAATCGATACTGGGAATTCATGTAATATGTACTTGACAAAAGCAGATCTGCGAGTCAAAGTGAATGCTCTGTTTGATGGTATTGTTTTAACACTACGTCAAAAGAAAAAAGAAAAGAAAAGAGGATAAAATACCTTTGAAAGGCTATGAAGGCTGTGAAGGCTATGAAGGCTGTGGGCAGCTGAGAAGTCTAATATTAAAAAAAAGAGTAAAAGTATCCCACTGTATCATGGGGAGGAAACATATCATTGTTACTTTTGTTAAGAATCAATAATACCTATTTAATTAGTCTTACTGTTTTAACAGTCTCCTTTTAAAAATGCTTTAATCTGGGGCACCTGGGTGGCTCAGTGGGTTAAAGCCTCTGCCTTCAGCTCAGATCATGATCCCGGGGTCCTGGGATCAAGCCCAACATCAGGTGCTCTGCTCAGCGGGGGGCCTGCTTCCTCCTCTCTCTGCCTGCCTCTCTGCCTGCTTGTGATCTCTGTCTGCCAAATAAATAAATAAAATCTTTAAAAAATAATAATAATGAAATAAAATAAAATAAAAATGCTTTAATCCATTTATTTTAAGAATATATAATAATATAGCCTATCAAATACAAACACCAAATAAATAATTTTTAAAAGCAGGTTAAATAAATTTCCATTTGACAGGACAGAAAAAAACATTATAAAATATTGTTATATTTTCACATGTTATTTTAATTAGCAATACTAATTACTACTCGTTGAGAGTGTTAGCTAGCCCTATTTAAATAATAGCATTGATGTAAGAGAAAAGACAGAATAATATATGTATTTTTGAATAAACACTTTTTCCATGTTTAGGTTAAAGTAACATATATATTTAAAAGTAACATGTAAATATTATATATTAATAATAATATATAAATATAGAATATATAATAAATAATAAATAATATAATATATAAGTGATGTATAAATAATATAAATATTATATATTAAATAAGTATTATGTAATATTTATTGCATATTATATAATAAGTATAAATATAAATAATATACATATTATAAAGTAACATATATACACATATGTTACACATATATAACATATATATGTATGTGTATTTGTGCATATATATATATATATCTCACTGGTGTTGTATGTTTGTGTCCTCAGTTGCCTTCTAAAAAGTTAGCTATCCTAGGGCGCATGGGTGGCTCAGTCAGTTAAGTGCCTGCCTTAGGCTCAGATCATGATCCCTGCTCCCAGGTCCAGATGGAGCTCCACCTTCGGCTCCCTGCTCAGCAGGGGTCTGCTTCTCCCTCTCCCTCTGCCCTGAAACCCACCCCCCACTGCTCCTTCTCTCTCTCGACGAACTTGCTCAGTTTCTCTCTCTCAAATAAATAAATAAAATCTTTTCAAAGAAATAAAGAATAAAAATAAAAAGTTGGCTATCCTATTCAGACAGTTACTTGGAAATAATGAAAAAATATATCCTTACTTTGGGGGAAATTCATATGGGTATTTAGAGTAAAGAAGCATTATGTGTATAACTTGCTTTCAAGTGGTTGAGAGACTAATAATGATAATGGGTGGATACAGATGTAGATATAGATGTAAGTTTATGTGTAGGTGTAGACATACATCTAGTTACAAACATAGGTATAAACCCATCTGATTGAACACTTTTTGTGTGTCATTTATGCCTCAATGAAAAAATAAATTTAAAAAATCATCCTGATGTCATTTTGCTTGTTAGACATTATGTACTAATGAAATTATTTCAATTCTATCTTCTTTGCATTCTTTCATAAGCAAACATACATCCAAAGCTCTTTGAATTATAATCATTAGAAATAAATTATCTTACACTGTTTCTCAAAAACCTTTGGTTAAAAAACAATAACAACAACAAAAAACAAAAACAAAAACAAAAAAACCTAGTACCAAAGAGACTTATATAAGCACATGCAGATTTAGCGTCCCTACCAAGCCTGGCACAGTGCTGCTGGTCAGGAAGCAGCTCTTGAACTGCACGTGGAGAAGAGTTCAAGGTGCAGAGAGATTCTCAGAAGATGACCAGAGCTGGAAGGCTTCCCTACCGTGTGCCGTGAGGCAAGTCCCTTCTGAGCTACCATTTATTCTCCATAAACCAGCAGAATCCAGAATCTCTGACCCTGTCCGGCTTTACAGAGTGACTTCTTTAATTCCATGAATAAGCAACACAGATATGATTATCCGACTCGGTGAGAGATGGGCTTAAGTTAAAACCGAAGTAAAAGGGCAACATCTTCTCTAAGATTTACACTGCCATAGTCTGACATATGCACAAAAGGACTGAGTGTGTGAAGGGAGAAACTACAGATGTTTGGATGTTCACATTGGCTTATTATCAAGATGCTGAGCCTGACTGCTTTGAAGTGAAGAGGAAACGGAAAATCCCTGGAGGATGAATCTTCCCCTGAGATTTCTCAAATGTACTGGGTTCTGGCAGGACCACTCAGCCTTCCAGAGCATTCTTTTACAATGAAAACAACTGACCACATTTTGAAGTGAAATTCTGAATCTTTTGTTTTGCTTTGTTTTAATCTTTGAAACAGCTCCATGTATTTTACTTAAATGCCCTTTAATAAAACTTGTCATGTCCTTAATTTTTCCTTAAAACGTTATCGTTAAAATGACAGCTACAGAGGGAATTACATATAGATACAAGATTTTCTTAGAGGAAATATGTACTTATTTCAAAACATTTTTGTTATCCTTACTTTTATTTATATATTCATGAAGAATAGATAACTTTTAAAACATGTAATTGGACAATTAAGGCGTATTTCAACTTATTTCTCATTTTCATTAGAACATAATTCAACCACCAGTTAAATCTATTTCCAGTACTTAGTCAACTTTGTAAAACTGATTTGATTGACTCATAACATAATTCCACTTGAATTCGGTCATAGGAATGGGAAAAGATAAATGTAAAACTACTCTGATAGTCGTGTTAGATACTTTAACAAATTTATATTTATTTTCATTTAAATATGGCTAATAATTCAACACGTCCTCCAAGTAGGTGTAAAATCTCCACCAGTGTTAGGAATATCAAGAGGCAGAGGAGATACAGAAAGAATGTATCTCAAGAGGCTTTGTATATACATATTTTATCAATATGTCCATAGAAGAATACTTAATTCTATAAGACATTTATAGGCATTCAAAAAACAAAATCATTTTGTGGTCAACCTTAATGAGTATGGCATCTTAGATTCCCTTCCTAGAAATTAACAGTACCTATCTGCATTTTTAAGCCCTAAGAAGTCCCTAAATAAAATAAACCAGTAACAAAAATGATGTGGGTCAGCTTTTTAAATTTCTCTGACTTTGTTCTGCCTGCCAGTCTCACCTGGGAACTCCTGTATTCCAAACCCAGCTTCGGTCTCCTCTATCTTGAACATCATAGGTGGTCCTGGGTTGCCCAGAATTTTTTGACAGACCCTTAGAGTCTAAGACTTTAAATTCTATAGTGTTACCTTTAAAAAGGTCTAAAAATTATTTAATTAGTAGAATAAATCATCATTGATGTCCTCCAGCTTTTAAAATGATTCTTAGTCTATTCCCTACTCAATCTTCCATTGAAAAACTGGCAGGGCTATCTTAAAATTTCATTAACTCCTAATATCAAATAATCACAGTTGAGGGGAGAGGAGATTCTTTTTTATTTTTTCTTACAGAGAGAGAGAGAAAGATATATAAATACATAATGAGGGGGGGAATAGGGAGGGGAAGAGAATCTTAAGTAGGCTCCTCGCCCAGCGCAGAGCCCCATGCAGTGCTCCATCTTACAACCCTGAGATCATGACCTGAGCCTAAATCCAGAGTCCAATACTAAACCTGCTGAGCCACCCAGGCACCCTGGAGAGCAGATTCTTAAAATCTGAGAACTCATTTGGAGCACAGACACATTCTGGCATTGACATCAGGTTCAGTCTGATGGATGCTCTTCTAGCTTTGAATTTACCTTTTTCCCTTCCCCCGCTTGTTTTCGTGTAAAATATAAGTACATTCATGGAAATGTTTCAAGCAGAAAAAAGTCCAGTTATATCTCATTTGCATTTCTCTGCTTGCCCATAAGCAACAAGTAAACTTTAATCATTCACTATGTCATTTTTGCTCTTTTGTGTTTTTGTTTCTTGCCGTAGTGTACATTTTGAGTGATCAGGTCAGTATTAAAAAAGAAGCGAAACCCCAGTGTTTCAAGGATAGAGTGTAAGAACAAAGATGGAAGTAAGGTTCTCTGCTTGTTTCTCAGGAACCAGTGACATGTTTTCCTACTCAATACTCAACAGTCCTTTGAGGTAGGTATTATGATACCTATGTTGAAGATGAGAATTCAAGCTCAAGGATCTTTTCTTACTTCAAAAAAGATTAACCAAAGCACATATCCTCTATGTGCTTTGGTGAGTGCTGTGAAGTGTGTAAACCCTGTGATTCACAGACCTGTACCCCTGGGGATAAAAATATATGTTTATAAAAAATAAAAAATTAAAAAAAAAGATTAACGATTATGCCCTCTGATTTTCCCCCCAAATATCCATAGGCTACATGACAGCTTGGTGAAATATAATATTGGGATATTTAAGTAATATATACTAATAAAATAATCACTTAAAGGTAGCTCATTTGGTTAGTTTTTTTTTTTTTTTTTTGGTATAATTCTGACCCTTGATCTTGTCCTTTCATATTACATGTACATTAGATTTCAAATTTGAAATAGCATTTTAATCATGATTTTCATAAGATTTCCTTATTCCTTTTTCAGGGCTGATCAATAATTTTGGTAATGACTACCGAGATTTTCATAGAGGAAATTCTGATCATTTCCTCTAACTGTTCTATTCTTTTAAGCAATGTACTATCACTCAAAAAGGAAACAAAATAGTCCCAGACATTCATGCTCTGTGCACAGTGATAAATGATCTAGAGCTGAGCAGTGCTGGGTATGAGATAAGTTATTTTCAGACGGTTCATACCAGTCACCCAACTGACTTGATCGATACCATTCAGTATGATACAGTACAATCCCAGCTGGAAACACACAAACAAATAAATGGTTGTTGAAATCAAAGCCTGCCAAATTCTTGCCAGCCAGTTAATTGTATTTAAATACTCAACGCTTAAACACTCACACAGATTTACAGGCTTACAGAATTAAATGTAAGCTCTCTAGTTCTAAATTCATTGATCAAGGAAGGCATTACGAAAAGTAAATTACCACTAACCCCATCAATAAAGTCAAGTTCCAGATACCCTATGCTATATGTCAAAATGATATCAAAATTAATAGTAATGATAGCAATTTAACAAATGTTTTGCTGTGGTCTTTAAAGGATTATTTCAATAAAGCTCCAACTTCTTTTAATGGGTTAGAATTGGTACATTTCTTGGCTAAAATTTTAGCAATCTGCTCTTCCATTTAGCAAAATAAGTAATTTAAAACTAATTGTGGACTGCATTTCAGCAAAAGAAGTAAACAAAAATTTTCCACTTGTCTGAAAGGTTTTTACTTGAAAAAGAGCAATGAATGAAATGCATTGATTGACTTTCCATATAGGCTACAGATATGATATGTCTCTCTTCCGAAAAATGAAGAATACAAATGAATAGAAACTAGCTTTACAAAGGACAGGAATAAGTGTTCCAATACCTCATAAATTTCTTATTTTTCAGCACATGTAACCAGATTTTATGCTATCTGAAAGTTATTCAGACTTTGGTAATACATCAGTAAAAGCCATTAGCTATTTAGAGGTAATTACCTGATAGATACTGATAAATCTTTACACACAGTTGAAAAAACTTTGAACAACATAAAGGAATGCCTGTGAGGGAGCTCTTGCTAACCCCATTTTACAGATTATGGAAATTAGATTTTAAATGCTTAGTAAATTGCCCACAATAATATGGTTGAAGAATGACTGGTCCAAGGATAATCCGATATAGCCACTGTGTGGAACCACTGCACTCTACTGCCTTTCTGATTCTCCTAATTACAAAGCATAAATCATCTGCATAACTGGCAGTCCTTTTTCTCCTGCTTCTGTATCATATAGACTCAGCGTTCTAAAGAAACAGTGTGAGTACAGCTGTATGAGAGGCAAGATGCTTTAGAAATACCCAGCCACCTGGAAAGCCATAACAAATATGACTTGGTAATCAGCTCTTTCCCAGAGCTGTGATGTCTCACATGTCAAAAGTGGTAAGCACTTCCCAGAGCTCTGACAAAATTACACCCAAATGAAATTTCTTCCTCACCAGGGAAACTCCAGAACAATGAGTTACACTGGTATCGCATTTATAAATCACAATCCTGAATGCAAAGGGATTTTTTTCTTTCTCTCTAAACACCCATCGATAAACAAATCCATAGGTTTGCCTAAGGAGAGTGATACAAATGCAAGCCTTGCAGCAAATACTATGGTCACAATAGTAATTATAGGGAGGAAAAAATCAACCTGATACTTTGGCCCAAGAAATCAGACACTAGACTAACTTCAATCTTGGGATGGAACCTTGGTGAAGGTTTATATGTCTGTGCAGATATGACTTTCCTTAGCTCGCTTTTGAAACCCTCTGCCACTGTGTTGAGTAGAGACTTCTCCAGGGAGTGGAGAAATCACTTCGAAGCTCTCCCTCCCTCTGGTATGTCACTTCTCTGCATGGCTTTTGGACACGCACCAAAGTATTGCAGATGCCAGCTGTGCCCAAGGCTGCGGGATGTTGATCAGCAATTCTTTCCTCCACTAAAGAATAAACCTGAATTGAGCAGAGACTCGAGGAGGGAAAGAGGAAAATGTCCATTCTCCGTCAAGGTTTCAGCTGTGGTCAGGCTTCAATAGCAAAAACGTGGTAAAAATCAAGCTAAAGAGTGGAATATATGTCGTTTTCACCCTGAGCTTAATTGAGTCATCTGGCTCAGCAAATGATAGACATCTTAGAATGCAGTTATCTGGCACTATGGGGCATATGAACAATGGTTCAATTAACTAGATTCCATCATGCAATTCCTTTTCTTAAAATATGTTTCTAGGGGCGCCTGGGTGGCTCAGTCAGTTAAGTTCTGCTTTTGTCTCAGGTCATGATCCCAGCCCCATGTGGATCTCCCTACTCCATGGAGAACCTGCTTCTCCCTCTCCCTCTGCCCCTCCGCCTGCTCGTGCTCACTCTCTTGCTCTCGCTCTGTCTCTCTCAAATAAAATCTTTAAAGAATAAAGTACATTATACATTGAAGCTCAGGTTCCTCAGCATGTAATTCCAAATCCTTTATGATCCAAAATATTTTTATCATACTAACACTGTGTTTTTTCCAGTTTCTCTGCATCGCATGTTCTCTTCCCACACTATCCTCTACTTCTCAAACCACGTAGATCACTTTTTATTTCCTCTTTAAAACTTTTACACATCACCACCTCCTCCACTCCCTCTCCATTTATTTCTTATTGAAGTGTAACTGGCATATAACATTATAGGAGTCTCCGATATGTAACATAATGATTTCACATTTGTACACATTGTGAAGTGATCGCCATAATAAGTCCAGTCACCATCTGTCACCACACAAAGTTACAAAAAATATTTTTCTAGTAATGGAAAGTTTTAACATTTACTTTCCTGAATCTTTCAAGTTTGCTCCACAATACTATCGACGATAACAACCACACCATACATTACATCTCCATGACTCATTTATTTTATAACTGGAAGTTTGTATTCCTTGATCCCTTCACCAATTTGCCTACTTCCCAGCCCCTCTCCTTTCTGGCAACCCCCAATCCGTTCTCTGTATCCACAGTTTTGTAAGTGAAATCATACAGTAGCTATCATTCTCCCTCTGACTTATTTCATTTATCATGCTACCTTCAAGATCTATCCACGATATCACAGATCTCAAGATTTCATTCTTTTTATGGCTGAGTAGTATTCAAATACAAACACAGAAACACACACTACATCTTATTTACCCATTCATCCATGGATGGACGGACACGGGTTGTTCCCGTATCTTGGCTATTGTAAATAATGCTGCAATGAACATTGGAGTACATATATCTTTTCAAATTAGCATTTGCACTTTCTTTAGGTAAATACCCAGGACTGGAATGCCGAATCATATGGCAGTTTAACTCTCAATTTTTTGAGGAAGCTCCTTACGGTCTTCCATAGTGGCTGCCTCAGCTTACCTTCCCACCAATAGTGTGGAAGGATCCATTTTTCTCCACACCCTCACCAACACTTATTATTAATTTACAACAAAGGAAGTAAGTATATACAATGGGGGAAAGAACAGTCCTTTTAATAAATGGCATTGGGAAAGCAGGACAGCTACATGCAAAAGAATGTAACTTGACAACAGCCTTACACTATACACAAAAATTAACTCAGAATAGATTAAAGACTTGAATGTAAGGCCAGAAAAAACATAGGTGATAAGCTCCCTGAAAATAGTCTTGACAATGATTTTTTTAAAAACCTGATTCTAAAGGCAATGGCAACAAACAAAGACAAGCAAATTTATCAAATTAAAATCTTTTGCACAATGAAGAAAACTATCAACAAAATAGTAGGTGGGGTGCCTGGGTGGCTGAATTGTAATAATCTGCCTTCGGCTCAGGTCATGATCCCAGGGTCATGGGATCAAGTCCCACACCAGGCTCCCTGCTCAGCGGGGAGTCTGCTTCTTCCTCTCCCTCTGCCTTCTCTTCTCTCTGCCTGTGCTCTCTCTGTCTCAAATAAATAAATAAAATCTTTCTTAAAATATCTTTAAAAATTAAAAAGGAAATCTACTGAATGGGAGAAGATACTTGTAAATCATGTATATGATAGGAGGTTAATAGTCAAGATATGAAAAGAACTCATGCAACTCAATTACAACAACAACAACCATAAAATCAGATTAAAAATGGATAGAGGAGGGCCACCTTGTTGGTTCAGTCAGTTAGCCTCTGACTCTTGGTTTCAGCTCAAGTCATGATCTCCGGGTCTTGAGATGCAATCCCATATTAAGTCCCCTGTTGAACTTGGCCTTGGATTCTGTGCTCAGTGAGGGGTCTGTTTCTCTCCCTCTCACATTTGTGTATGCTCTCTCTCTCTATTTCTCTCTCTCTCTCTAAAATAAATAAATAATTTTTTTATAAAATGGATAAAGCCTCTGAACAGAACGTTTCTGAAGAAGACATAATATGGCCAAGAGATACATGAAAAGATGCTCAACATCACTCATCATCAGGGAAATGCAAATCAAAACTATAAATGAGATATCACCTCACACCTGTCAGAATGGCTAAAATCACTCCCTCTCCATTTTTGAAATCAACGGCTCTCTTCGCCTTTTGTGTGGTCCCTAGCACTGTGTCCCTATCTAATTGGTTCTGTTATTCGTGGTTCCATTTGTTCTAGGACAGTACCAGGGCCTTATTCAATCCTGTGTTCTGGTGTTTGCCACGGGAAACTGAGTAAATATGACTTTTAAGACTATATATCTAGGGGCACCTGGGTAGCTCAGGGGGTTAAGACTATATATCTATTATATTACATAATACATGAACCATAACAGAGATCTAATAAATATTTTTGGAATGAATGAATGAATCACTGATATTTACTAACCATGGACTTTGTAAATTGAAGTAACATCTTTCTTTTATGCCATAATTATTAGAATACAAATCAAAAATAAATACATATATTTGGTTTCTGCTCACTCCTTTTACTTGGACCTCTTGATCCTGCCCAAATGAGAAGACCTTCCCCATTCCTAAGAAATGAGTAGGATGCATTTAACTTAAGTGCACTTTTCCTCTTCCTGGGGTTCTAGAGGCATGGGATTAGAGATGGAATGAGACTTTTCTTCCTCATTACAATGACACATTCCACAGCAATAAGAAATAAATATTCAAATGTAAACAATAAAGAAAGATACTGACTATAATTAACTGTAAAATTTCTAGGCAAGAAGTAAAGAATAAATTTCAAGGGCATATAACTTTTAAAAAGTGTCTTCTCAAAATATTTGCAAGATGTGTATATAAAAACACATGTAATTAAGTCCTCCATAAAATACCACTATTGACTTAGTGATTGATCAAGATGTCTAGATTTCTTTCTCATTTAAGGGGTACGGTGGGATGCCTGGGTGGCTCAGTCAGTTAAGAATCTGCCTTTGGCTGAAGTAATAATCTTGGGGTCCTGGGATCCAGCCCCGCCTCTGGCTTTCTGCTCAGTGGGGAGTCTGCTTCTTTTTCTCCCTCCACTCCTCCCTGCTGCTTTTGTACTCTGTCTCTCCCCCTTCCTTTCACAGACCTGTACCCCTGGGGATAAAAATATATGTTTATAAAAAATAAAAAATTTAAAAAAGAAAAAAAAAATTAAATAAATAAATAAAATCTTAAAAAAAAAATAAATGGTATAGGGAAAGCTGGAGGGGATAAATAAATCACCGTTGACAAAATATTGATAATTTTTTTCTAACTCATGGGGAGGTCTGTTGTATTATGTTCTGTGTATGGGGTAGTCTTACAAGAAATCATAAACAGAGTATATTCTCACTATATATAGGTTAATGCCTTTCTTATATTTCCTAATGATTTTGCATTCCTATTTATTGTCATTCTTTAAGTTTGTTTTATTTTAAAGAGTCATAACAGGGGCACCCGGGTGGCTCAGTGGGTTAAGCCTCTGCCTTCGGCTCAGGTCATGATCTCAGGGTCCTGGGATCAAGCCACACATCGGGCTCTCTGCTTCCCCCTCTCTCTCTGCCTGCCTCTGCCTCTCTGCCTACTTGTGATCTCTGGCAAATAGATAAAATCTTAAAAAAAAAAAAAAGATTCATAACATACCTCTAGAAATTAAGTTGTGTTCAACTGTTTTATTTGAAATAATATCAAAGTATTAGTAGATTATAAATAACAAAATGCCCAACAAAATGCCTAGAACTTTGTAGTTGATAAATATCTGATATATAATTTTTATTAATAACTGAAATAATTGTTTTAAAGGATGTTTAAAGAAGATATGAATAAGACATCATCATAATTTAAATTTTTTAAAAAGTTATTTCAAGTTCCCAAAAGTAATGGGTATCATAAAATAAAAACTCATATTAATTTACTCCTACCATAACAAAGGTTGCATCCTAATTCCCATAGTTTGTGACAAAAATTAACTGTGGAAACTGCCAAATAATCAAGGTAGTTTTATTTAATATGCAAAGAGCTGAAAGTTCTGTTTTATTATAATGGTGTTTGGATTCACCTAAAGGTTAGATCTCTTTATCACTATTTCTGAATTACTTAGGAAATAAGAAGGAAACATTCATCATGATTTACACAAACTACAGAAATTTGACAGAGTATGAAAATCAAGGCATTTATTAAAATTTATTCATAACACTAAGTTGGTTACATTAGGAAATGGATAATTTAACTCTTGTATAAGTTATACAATTAAGTATAAAATTGCTATGTTTCTAAAACAGAAACATAACAGACATAAAGCTGATCATTTTCCTTGCTCCCTATGCATTAAAAATATGCCTACACAAAGACAGACTTATAATAATTCATTTTACCTATGTGATTTCAGAATAAGTTCTTTACCTGAGAGATACCTGAATGAATAAGAGCAAGATAAACATCTTTGAAATGACCATTCAAAAAAGGAAGACTGTTAAAGACCCTCCGGGACAACTGGTCACTGGTGAAGAAGAATTCTGGTGGACTAGAAGGGCCAAACTCCGTTCCTGGAAATGAAGTAGATTCTTCATACAGACCCTGCCTCAGCATTCTGGGAGTCTCACAGTTCCAGGATCTTCTGTTGCCCTCTTAGGGTTTTGCTCTCTTAGAGGTCACTTCTTCTCTATCATCTTTTGTGACCAAAAATGCAATTGATGTTAGAGAGCAGATTCCCCTTCACAGGCTGTTCATCTTACTGCCTGTCTATTTTCTGCTTGCTCCTGAATGGAAATTCGAGGGTTACTTTTGGGATTGAAAAGACATGGGTTTTTCAACAGAGAATTGTAATTTCTTCCATAATAGAACTACCTCAGAATATATTAGGCATTTGGTCTATTTGCTTGTTGCTGATTCCATGCGCCAATAATCATATCTAAACTTTTCTTCTGAACTTGGTGATTACATTTAACTCTGTCTTATTTACTGGCTTCCTTGCATGGCATTAATATCTGGTTCTTGGGGTAAAGAGTTAGCCATAGATTTTTTCAGTCTTGTGAAGCCCCAGATTTCTAGATCTTTCCATATCTATTTCTGCCCACACACTCAAGAATTCTTGCCTGTGACAGATCCTCTGTTGTATATAATACTTTGTTAAGAACAGTCAGAAGCAGAAATGATATATAAACATTATTTTTCTACAGAACTACTTCCCTCAAAGCTATAGGCACTGTGGAACATTTTCCATCCAGGTTACTATATAGGGTAATTTTAACAAATGTTTGGCCATGGACTCACAAGGTCCTAACATGTAGCGTCAGATGCTCTACACCTGTTACCTGACCACTAAACCAAAGCCCCATCTCCTACATTGCACTTATTCCTGGAGTCAAATATTATGTCAGGCAAGGTTCAGTAGAAGAACAATAAACTATCGCTATGTTTTTAAGCACAAAGAAGAATAAAAGAGAATAGGCTCTTACAAAAGCTAATAACAAAATTTAAAAGTATGCTTTGCCTGAGCCTCTTAGTAAGACTCCATCAACAGAACAACAGCTCAGCAGGATAGCTACTTCCTTTGGGACCAGCCCTGGGTCCACCACTGGGACCACCACTGCCACAGCATCTTGGACAAGATGAAGCTAAAGACTGGTTAACTGAATCCATAAGTCAGGGAATAAGGAGTCAAATCAAGAAACCAATGCAAACTCCACTGTTACCTGACTCATAGGAAGCTAGAAATGCATACTGGAAACAACTTCAGAAAAATGACTACCTCCCTAGGGGATGTGCAAGAGGCTACAGGAGGGTGGCCTCTCTCTAACTTGTACTTTTCAAATCTGCATGAAAGATTTCTTTTGCACAATTTAATTCACACCAAGAACACTAACTCCAAAGGAGTGTGGAAAGCCAATTCAAAAAGATATTACCGTGGCCAAACCAAGGTAATAAAAGATAGAGGTCAGCTGTGTGATAATGACTGTGGCAGACAAAATTCTGAAGATGCCTGTTCCCTAGTTATTCCATCAAATGTAATCAAGGTATTGTTGCCGAAATGGAATTTTGCAGATGTGATTAAGATTATGGTCTGAATATATTTGACATATAACATTTTGTAAATTTAAGCTATACAACATGTTAATTTGGTATATTTATATATTATAATATGATTGTTCTTATAGCAATAATTAGCACCTCTATCATGTTACATAATTATCCTTTCTGTCTAGTGATTGGATAATTGGATAAGTTCTAGTTTCTTTGCATGTTTGATCATTATAGTAAAATGTTTTTGCTATACTCATGATACTGTGCATTAGATCTCTAGGGGTTAGTTACTACTCATTGCCAGATTTTACCTTGAACAAGATCTGTTCTATCCCTCCACTGCCCATCTCCTGGTAACCACCATTTTACTCTCTGTTTTTATGAGTTCAGCTATTTTAGATTCTACCTATAAGTGATAACATATAGCATTTGTCTTTCTCTGTCTAACTTATCTCACCTAGCATAATGGGCTCAGGGTCTATTCATGTTGTCACAAATGACAGGATACCCTCCTTTCTTTTTTTCTTTTTTTTTTTTTAAGAAGATTTTTTAAAAATATTTTATTTATTTCTTTGACAGAGACAGATCAGATGTAGGCAGAAAGGAAGGCAGAGAGAGGAGGAAGCAGGCTCCCTGCTAAGCAGAGATCCCAATGTGGGACTCGATCCCAGGACCCTGAGATCATGACCTAAGCTGAAGGCAGAGGCTTTAACCCACTGAGCCACCCAGGTGCCCTGAGGATATCCTCCTTTCTTATGACTGAATAAATCCTATTATGTGTGTGCCTGTGTGTGAATCTATATGTAGAGATATAGATATATACCGTAGTTTCTTTATCCACTCATGTACTGATATGGATCCAACCACTATAGAAAACAGTATGGAGGCTCCTAAAAAAATAAAAAATAGATCTACCATATGATCTAGCGATTTGACTTCTGGATATATACCCACTCCCCCAAAAAAGAAAATAGGATTTCAAAGAAATAGAGGCACTCTTGCATTTATTACAGCATTATTTGCAACAGCCAAGATATGGAAGTAAGATTATGGTCCTTAAAATAGACTATCCTGAATTATTCAGGTGAACCCAATGTAATAATATAAACCCATTAAAGCAAAGAAAATTCTCTGGCTAGAGGCAGAACATATTCTCCAAAAGGGGAAGTCAAAAATATTCAAAGTATAAGGACTCAACCTGTTGGTGCGGCTTTGAAGATAGAGGAATGAAGACACTCACCAGGGAACATAAGAGGCCCCTAGAAGCTGAGGAAGGACTTCAGGCCATCAACCAGCAAGGAAATAAAGACCTTGGTCCAAGATCACTTCATGGACCTGCATTCTGTGAGCAACTTGCATGAACTTGGAAGTGTCATTCCTCCAGAACTTCCTGAAAGGAATGCAACCCCACTGACCCCTTGACATTGGTCTTGGGAGACTTAAGATGGAGAAACAGCTGAGTCATTCTGTGCCTAAACTTATTTAAAAAAAAAAAAAAAAAAAAAAAACACTTTATTGAGGTCTAATTGACATGTAGGAAGCTATACATATTTAACATATATGACTGAAATTCTGACTACCAAATTATGCAATGACAAATTAGTGCTGTTTTAAGTTTCTAAGGGTATGTTAGATTGATATGACAGCAACAGATACTAATATAACAACGTGCCATGAACACACTACACCCACACACCCACACACACACACAGTACAAAAAGTAAAGCAAGGGGAGAGAATTCAGGGAACAGATAAGTCAATTCTGCCCAAAATTCTCAAAGAAAATCTCTTAAAGGAGCTAGAATCGTGTCTACATACAGTTTAACTAAGTGTAGACGGGTAGAGAAGGGAGACATTTTATGGGTGAGAGAAATGGCCTGAGTAAATTAGATGCGATTCAAGATACTATGAATTAGACCCATTTTTAAGGAACAGGGCATGTCAGAGCAGATGTTGAAGGATAAAGTTGGGAAGAAAAACTGAAAACTGAGATCAGAGTGTGAAAGGGCTAAAATAAGAGCCTAGCAAATTTCAGGGGAAAAAAAATTTACATAACAAAAATCACAACTAAGAAATATGAGATGTATGAGTCCATTTCTTTTTTTTTTTTAATTTGTGTTACATTACTCACCATAGAGTACATCATTAGTTAAAATAAGGTACTACCAAAGTTTTTAATCAATACCTTTCTGCCCATAGGCTGGTCCACCCAGTTTGCCCCATGGTCTCTGCAGTTCCCTTCCAACTATGGAAATCTTCACTCCAGACAACATGCCTCTTAACTTTTCCATATACAGATTTGAGGCTGATGTTTGCCTATCTATGTCATATAGTTCCTTAGCCTTATTTATGACCATGTATATACAATAATATAAATGAACCAAAAGGAATCAAGGGAGAAAGTTCACCAAGATGTGCATGCCTGCCAGGGATTAGGAGAGGAAAACCATGTTTGCTTTCATTTGCATATTGACATTTTTAACATGTGAACATTATCTTTCCCTTAACAAACTGCTTATGTATTATATAATAAGTCTCCATCACTCAAAGTTATTTCACTCAGTTACCTATCAGGCAGTAGCCAGATTTTATGCAAGCATATCTGATTAACCTTTATTCTTTTAAAATCTCCAGATTCCCTCACCCCACTTTCATCAACAAATAGTTATTAGTTTCCCAGTGAAGTAGGTCAATATTACTAGAACACACACACACACACACATTCAAAATGCATTCATTTTTGCTTGCCAGTGTAGAAAGCTGGTTCTGGATAAGCATCCGTAAACTGAGAAATACAATCCCCAAAATAAACAAACACATGCAAAGCTTTTTAGCAGGTTAGTGGTTCCCTGTGAAGCTGCCATCCTCAGATGATGTGTCCAGCTCATTTCATGCCTCCGATTGGAACAGCATTAAACAAAAATGCAAGGAAATTAGGTCTCAGTTTTGGTTCATGCTAGCAACAAATTCTGTATATTTCTCTCCTTTCCTCTGACAAATGGCAGCATTTCATGCTAACAAAAAACATCAAATTTCCCATTCAAAGTTAGATCTTCAAACACTGTATCTCAAACAACTGGTTTTCTGTAACTTCAAAAACATTCAAATTGGTAGAGTTAGTTGCACACATGTAAATACTGATCCTTAGATTTTAAAGCCAACATTTGATAATTTTAATTATTTTAATTTAGTCTGAATAACTCAAATACCTCATATTTGGATTATGCTTATAGTTTTCTTTTGTAAATTAAAACTTTTTTAGAAGGAAATTTTCTAGTATCATATTAAGTTTTAGTACATTTAATGTACAGATCTAAAAGAATAGCCAACAACAATATTCATCCAAAATTTTAAAAAGTTATGCATATTTTAGTTTTAGTAAATGCATAAAAGTATTGCCAGATATTTCTTTTCTTCTCTAGAAAATAGGTCTAGCATTTGAGAGGATTGAAGGAACCCTCAAGGGTTTCATTATAAAATATCAATTTCCCTTGCCTCTTTTAAGCTCTGAGATAAGAAAATTTGGACTGAATTTTCTAATCAATCTCTCTGTTCCCACTTGGAATCTTCCTCATCTTACCTAAAACCCTTAGCAATGTTTTAAACACAGAAAATAAAAAACAAACAAGCAAAGAAAAGGTTTTACTTTTATTTGGTATGTGCTGTCATAGAAAGCTCGTTAGTTTTCTATTCACTTTTCCCAATCCAAGAAGAATGTGCTGATATTTGAAGTTATCCTGCACAGATGACATAAATCACAGTATAAACACATATGGCTAGTTATTATCTGACAGTCCTCCCAGTTATCTTCTTACTATACCTATGTGAGAATCTCTAAATACTGATGTATGTTTAAAATGTTTAAAGAAGAAACCTATTATTTTTCTTCTAATATCTGGAAGTCAGTAACTAGGATTTCCAAAGCAAATTAATATACTGCTAGAGGGACAAACCAATACCAAATCAATGTAGCAAGAAGCAAACCTACGGAATAAAAACCTAAACTACACTCTCTTAATCTTTATTAAGATGAAGATTCCATGGAAGATGGCAGAGTAGGAGAACCCAAGGCTTACATTGTCCCATGGATATAGGTAGGTAACACACACAGCAGGGCAAATAACCCAGAAGAAGACCTGAAGACTGGCAGAATGGCCTCTCAAAGCTAAATGTAGAGAGAAGGCCACATCAAAGAGAATAGGAAGGACAAAACAGTTGGAGCTAAACAATTCCAAAATAGAAATGAGACAGAAGTAATAAGTGACACAAAGAAATACAAAGGATGATAAAAGAATACTATACAAAATGATATACTAGCACACTGGACAAACTAGAAGAAATAGATACATTCCTAGAAACATATAACCTCCCAAAACTGAATCAGGAAGACATAGAAAATTTTAATAGACTGATTACCAGCAATGACATTGAATCAGTAATCAAAAAACTCCCAATGAATGAAAGTCCAGGACTAGATGTCTTCACAGGTGAATTCTACCAAATATTTAAAGAAATGTTAATACATATTGGCAAGCTATTCCAAAAAATAGAAGAGGAAAGAAAACTTCCAAACTCATTCTGAGAAGCCACCATTACCCTGAAACTAAAACCTGATAAAAACACCACAAAAAAAAAAAAAAAGGAACCATAGGACAATATCTCTGATGAACACAGATGAAAAGATCCTCAACAAAACATTAGCAAACTGAATCCAACAGTACATTAAAAAATCAATCACCACAATCAAGCGGGATTATTCCTGGGATGCAAGAGGGGTTAGACAATAGTAAATCAATCAACATCATAGATCACATTTAAAAGAGGAAGGATAAAAACCATCTGATCATTTCAATAGATGCAGAAAAGACATGTGATAAAGTACAACATTCATTCATGATTAAAACCCTCAAAATAGTAGGTTTACAAGGAATATACCACAACATAATAAAGGCCATATATAAAAAAAAGCACGCAGCTAACATCATACTCAATGGGGAAAATATAAGAGCTCTTCCCCTAAGGTCAGGAACGAGACAAGGATATCGATTCTCACTACTTTTATTCAACATATTATTGGAAGTCCCAGCCACAGCAATCAGATAAGAAAAAGAAATAAAAGGCATCCAAATTGGTAAGGAAGAAGTGAAATTTCTCTATTTGTAGATGACATGATATTATATATAGAAAACTCAAAAGACTACTTCAAAATATTACTAAAACTGATAAATGAATTCAGTAAGGTCACAGAGTATAAGTCAACATACTAAATATACTAAAATCCTTTGCATATATTATACAGTAATACTGAAGTAGCAGAGAGAGAAATTGGAGAAATTAGAAAATAATCCATTTATGATTGTACCAGAAATGATAAAATACTGGGGAACCTGGGTGGCTCAGTCATTAAGCATCTGCCTTCGACTCAGGTCATGATCCCAGAGTCCTGGGAGGAGCCCTGCATCAGGCTCTCTGCTCAGCGGGAAGCCTGCTTCTCCCTCTCCCACTCCCCCTGCTTATGTTCCCTGTCTTGCTGTGTCTCTCTCTGTCCAATAATAAATAAAATCTTTAAAATAATAATAATAAAATAGGAATATACTTAACTGAGAAGGTGAAAGACCTATACTCTGACAACTATAAAATGCTGATGACAGAAATTGAAGATGACACAAATAAATGGAAACCTATCCTACGCTCACAGATTGGAAGAACAAATATTGCAAAAATGTCTCTATTACCCAAAACAACTGTAGATTTAATGCAATCCCTATCTAAATACCAACAGTATTTTCCACAGAACTAGAACAAATAATCCTAAAATCTGTATGGAGTCACAAAAGATCCAAAGTAGCCAAGGCAATCTTGAGAATGAAGAAGAAAACTGGAGGTTTCACAATTCCTGACTTCAAGATATACTATAAAGCTGTAGCAATCCGAACAGAATTGTAATGGTACATAAACAGACACATAGACCAATGGAACAGAATAGAAAGCTCAGAAATAAACCTACCATTATATAATTGATTGATCTTTGACAAAGAAGGCAAGAATATACAATGAGAAAAAGATAGTTTCTTCAACAAATGGTGTTGGGAAAACTGGACAACTACATGGAAAAGAATGAAACTGGTCCGCTGTCTTGCACTATACACAAAAATAAGTTTAAAATGGATTATGGATTTACATGTGAGACCTGAAACCATAAAAATCCTAGAAAAGAGCATTAGCACTAAATTATCTGACATTGGCCATAGCAACATTTCTCTAGATATATCTCCTGAAGCAAAGGAAACAAAAGCAAAATATAAACTATTGGGACTATATCAAAATAAAAAACTTCTGCATAGTGGAGTGCCTGGATGGTTCAGTCAGTTAAGCATTTGCCTTTGGCTCAGATCATGATCCCAAGGTCCTTGCTCAGTAGAGGCCTGCCACTCCTCCTAATTGTACTCTTGTGCTCACTCTGGCAAATAAATAAAATCTTAAAAAACAGAAAAGAAAAGCTTCTGCATAGCAAAGGAAACAATGAATTAAACTAAAAAACACCCTACAGAATGGGAGAAAATATTTTCAAATGACACATCTTATAAAGGGTTAGTATCCAAAATATAGAAAGAACTCATACAATTCAACACCACCCCTCAAATAATCTAATTTAAAAATGGGCAGAAGACACGAATAGACATTTTCCCAAGGAAGACATACAAGTGGCCAACAGATACATGAAAGATGCTCAATATCACTCATTATCAAATGTAAATCAAAGTGAGATAACAGTGAGATAACATCTCACAACTGTCAGAGCAGCTTATATCAAAACACAAGAAACAACAAATGTTGGTGAGGATGTGGAGAAAAAAGAACCCTTAGGCACTGCAGGTAGGAACGCAAACTGGTGCAGACATTGTGGAAAAAAGTATAGAGGTTTCTTAAAAAGTTAAAAATGGAACAACCATATGACCCAGGAATTCTGCTATGGGGTATTTACCAAAAGCATATAAAAACACTAATTTGAAATAATATATGCACCCCTTTGTTTATTACAACATTATTTATAATAGCTAAACTATGTAATCAGCCTAAGGATCCATCAACAGATGAGTAGATAAAGAAGTAGTATAAGTAGAAAAAAATATATATATAACATGGAATATTATTCAACCATAAAAAATGAAATCTTTCCATTTGAAACAACATGGATGGATCTAGAGGGTACCGTGCTAAGTAAGTAAGTAAGTTAGAGAAAGTAAGTAAGTTAGAGAAAGACAAATACCACTTGATTTCACTTTATGTGGAATTTAAGAAAGAAAACAGAGAGCAAAAAGGGGAAAAAAAAGAGAGAGGGGGTACACCTAGAAACAGACTCAACTAGAGAACAAACTGGTGGTTACTAGAATGGAGGCGGGTATGGGGATTGGTTAAATAGGTGATGGGGATTAAGGAGTGTGCTTGTGATGAATACCAGGAGTTGTATGGAAGTGTTGAATCACTGTATCATGTATCTGAAACTAATATTCCACTCTATGTTAACTAACGAATTCAAATAAAAACTTAAAAAAAAAAGAGCACACTTAACATAATGAGCACTGAGTAATGTATAGAATTGTTGAATCAGTATATTGTACACATGAAATGCATAACACTATATGTTAACTCTACCAGAATTAAAATTTTAAGACAGATGGTGATAGACAGACAGGCAGATAACAAGTTGTCATGTAACCAGAAGTTTCAGGGCTTTCTCAAAATGAGTAGATTTCTTCTATTAGAAGATCATCTATAATCACAACTATGCTAATGCTTTTTGAAATTATACTAGATTTGATGATAGATGGTCTTTCGCTAAAAATATTTATCTATGATCTATGCAATTGAAACCTGATGATTAAGCCCACCTCTGGATTTTTTCTTCATTATAATTTATTCAAAATATTTCTTCATTAAAAAGTTCAAAAAAATTTTTTTATAAACCTTGTTTTGTTTTCTCACAATAGATATTATTTAAGGTTTAAAGATGGCAACATGTTCTCTAAATAAAAATCTTAAGAATTTGGGGGATTTTCTGGAAAGTTTTTGTGCTCTTTGTTCCCTTATAATAACTTTATGTTAAATAGGTTATCAAAGTTAATTACCTTGACATGGCTTCTGTTGTGAGTTAGAAAGAGGATAAAATAGATATGCTATGGAAAACTTCAAATACTTGGAGGTACAATTCAAAAGAAATGGGGTCGATATGAATTAAGAAAGTAGATATGTTTAGAAACTGAAAATACTCAGGTGTATTGACTTACAGAAAAATCTAAGTATGAGATCTATTTAATCACACAAATCCCAGACCATTAATTACTGTTATATGTAATTATTACAAAAAAGAGATTCTCACTTTTCCTAATACTCTGGAAATTTGCCAATAACTCTGTTTCTCTTATAATGAGAAGCCTTAGCATGTATTTATTATCAAATCTCAAAGGAAACTAAAACTAAAAATGGTTCTAATCTAAAGAAAGACTACATATGCTATTTCATGATGTAAGTATAGTTTTCTTAAGTTTATAATCAAAGCCCATTAGAAGTCTTTCAGACACTGGTGAGAGATTTTCCTAGAAGATTTGAGGAACAAGGCACTCGTTCTATTATCTCCTTTTCCATCAACCACAGAAATTTCCAAGTGGGCAGATCAGAGGTGCCAGTTAATAAAGATATTACTGAAGAGATTTTCAACATGAGATTTTCAGATGGTTACGTGAACCCTGCTGCTCTGAGGTCTGAGAGGTGGGTCATATTTCTTGCTTAAGTTCACTAGCTCAGTAGTACTTCAGCAGAATAGACCACCTGTCAGGTGGGAAATATATCCCAGTGGGAGGTCAGCGCCAGCATGGAAATGTTAATCATGGAACTCATCCTTTGTTTGTCCTCTTTCTATAATTTATCAGCAATGGGAATGTTGGAAGACAGTAGAAATAAAACATATGAGCATTTTTCTTCTGGAGCAAGCATTTTTGAGTTTGGGAGCCCTAGTTTCTTCTCACAGAGGTGACTGTGAACTCACTGTCAGGAACTAGCTTTCAGGCACAGCAGGAACTTTAGTGAACAGTGAGAATAGTATCTCCGTAGGCAACTATGAATACTGAGACCGAAAGGGAGATAATAGCAAATGAAGAATCTTATTGAAAATGTGGTTTAAAGTGGAACTTTTACATGTTTTCTTCTTTGGGGAGGTGGTAACAAATGGTCACAGCACAGGCACAAGCAAGTATTGTTTTCATTGTGCCCTTATGAATTTGTGATACTGTGCCAGGGTCGGAATATATGAAAAAGCAAAGATGATAAATAGAAAGATTAATGTCCTGAGGAAAATGAAGTAGTTGGTGTTGAGATGCACATGAAAGCTTTTCAATAAATTTCTTGTATCTGAAGCTTGTGATCTTTTATTTGATAAATAAAAAAGCAAGACACTGAATAATTTGATTAGACTTTGCAATATATTTACCTTATTAACAATAACCTATCAGAATTCAAAGGCTATCCAGAAGTTGAGACAGGAACAAAAGGTGTCCAGCTGGTATTTATAAGATGGTAGAAGCTAAAATTTCACCAAAAAAGCAGATGTCTGAAAGAAGAGTAGAGACTCTGCAATGTTTTTGATTTAAAATGCGCTACCTTTGGCCTTCTCAAATGAAACTTCTCATGCTCTCTTATCCTTCCCTACTTGAATTACCTCAAGAATCAAGGGCCTACTTAGTGACCTCTCTGCACCTCAATGGCTTTTTACCCTTCTTTGAAATGCCTATTTCTTGGAGGATAAAACATTTAATTCTTCCACCTGTCCTACCTGTAATGTCAGGAAGCAAACCCTGAGAACTGGAGGTGTGTGTAAGTAATTTACTAAGAGTAGGCTCCCAAGAAAAATTGTACAGGATAAGGCAGAAGTATAACAGTGAAGGGGAAGAAGCCAAGCCAGGGCGCAATTTTAGAAAAAGGCCCAACTGCAGCATAACCAGATTTCTCAACAGCAATACTTAGTGCTAAATGACAAGAGAATAACCATTTCTGAGAGAAAATGCTTTTCAACCAAAGGTTCTTTAATATATCAAGTATCCAGGAGCCTGGGTGGTTTAGTCGGTTAAGCCTGTGACTCTTGATTTGGGCTCAGATCATGATCTCAGGGTTGTGAGATCAAGCCCAGCATCAGGCTCTGTGCTTAGCGTAGATTCTGCTTATCCCTCTCCTTTTGCTTCTCCCCCATGCACTCTCTCTCCCTCTCTCCCCTCTCAAATGAATGAATAAATAAATAAATAAAATCTTTAAAGATGAATCAATCAACTATCAAATTTAGTGACTACTTTCATTTCTACCAATTGGTAACCTAAAACAGTTTAAAGCAAAGAAAAAAAAAATCCTGTGGTCTGCACATCAGCTAACATTGGAACTGCTTCAGCTGAGGTCTATAAGATGTCTGGTACACAGGTCTCTGGTGGAAAAATGTACATAACCATGAACTTATAATATCTACATTTTCTGAGAACCTGCATGTTGAAAACTAACATCAGAAATGAGCCTATATCTAGTTAGAAAAAGTCCCTGTAGATGAAGCGGTGGAGGTACCAACAGTGACACAACAGGTGTCTGAATCTGAAGTTGACGGTGAAACTGCCATGGAACCCAATAAGCTTTCCACATCTGAAGCCAAGGTTGGTGCTACAATATGGCCAAGGAGGGCAGGGACAAGGAACTGGAAGAAACTATTGCTGAGGAAACACCATTCCAAGACAAAGAGCAGGCTATCTGATGTGGAGACTTGGGGGAGCCAAGAACACACAGATGAAAGAGTAGGTAGGAGGGATTTAGCCACCAAGCTCATGGGTAGTTGAAAAGACCTAAAGGAGGTAGGCTGAATTCCAAAGGAAAGTCAAACTGAGAAGGAGAATACAGAAACTGTAAAAGGAAAAGATGCTGTTGGTTTCAGAGATCAACAGCCACCCCAAAGACTCCTAAAAGGTCAAGAGAGGTAGACCTGGACAAGCAAACTCAAAAGAGGGGAAAAGGAGATGAAGGGGCTCCCTCTAACCACCTTCTTCTGCCTGTGGGTGGGATCAAAATGTCAGAGATGATACCCCAACTTCTAGAAAGAAAGTACAAATTAAAGACCATAATACACTTTTCTAGAGAGCAGCACTGGATGTTGTTTGATCAAGAGGTGGCCCCGTGGGAGGCTCAGAAACAACAGCAGTGGATGGAGACCCTGGGAATGACATCTCCACTGCCCTCTGACTCTCTTGGCTACAGTGCCCCTCATCATCCCTTTGCTGGCTACTCACCAGGTTATCCCATGCAGGCCAGCATGGATCCTAGCAATGGACATTGCTGGAAAGGTCCTCCTCCCCACACCCAGCATGGACCCTGTGTGTTCTCATGCTCCTTACAATCATTCTCAGCCCTTAGTGGAACTCTGTATGGAACCCCTCACTGCCCCTCTGCATGTGGCAGCCCCTGGGAAGTTTCCAGTTCACAGTATGTGACCCAAAGTGATGATGAGGTTCACCAAGACTTCCAGCATCACCATTTTGCCAGTGCCAGCCCCAGGCCAAGTCCACAGATAAAATCTGGGGTCTGGGATTCAAACCAATAGCCTGTCGGTGTCCAGCAGCAGTACTCTCCTGCTGCAGTCTCAAGCAACCATATATTCCCAAGGACATATTTATCCAACTGTCTATGGTGTGACATCAACCCTACTCACAGACAGCTCCACCAGCTGTACAGTTATGCCCAGCCAAGTCGTCAGTATACCCAGGAACAACAGATTTCCACAGCTCATGCACAGCCCATGCAACGATGGTACAGAAAATTGCAGCCATGACTGCAAGTTGTAACATGGCGACCTCGGTCCTTACAACCTCCTGAAATGGTAGCAAAAATAATCTTCTGGATCTGCCATCCCCCTTTTCTCCCAATCCAAAAATCCATTGTCTTAGCTCCCAACTAGAAGATAGTTCAAGATCCAAAAGGGAGATGAGATCACAAGGCAGACTCAGTGGGACCCTCCTACTTGGGAAGGCCCAGGAGAGGATGCCAGCCTTGAACATGAAGCTGAGATGGACCTAAGAACCCTGACATATGATGAAAAACCCAGGAAGACCTCAAAAAAGCCCAAGGCAGCAGAAGCAGACACCTGAAGTGAGCTGGCTAAGAAAAGCGAAGAAGTATTCAGAGAAGAGATGCTCCAGTTCGTTGTCCAGGGCATGAACCCTTACCAGAAACCTGACTGCAAAATGGAAAGAATTACAACTGAAGTCTTCAAACACCTTGCTCACAAGCTGACTCAGGATATTATGAATAAGGAGCTGAAATACTATAAGAACCTGAGGACCCAGAGTACAAAGAGAATGTGAAACAAGAAACCAACAAGTATGTTAAAAAGTACATGCATAAGCCTGGGGCTGTTTACAAAACCAAAGAACCTGAATTAGAATGACTCATGGGGCCAGGGTGGGAGGACAGGTGAACAGGTAGGATACACTCGGGAGAAGAAACACTGTGGGCCCACTGACCCACCCACCCTCCAGGACTGTGCTACTGGCGACACATCGCCCTGGGGAATTGACACCTGCATATTTCAATTGAAAACCATGGAAATGAGCTCCATGTACAACTGATCCATGCTTGTGAGCTGTGGGGGGTGTGGTTGGAGGCCATCAGAGGGAAGGGCGTAGGGAAGGATCCTGCGAAGATCCCTAACCCCATTCCCAAACCGGCGACTCCTCCCTGAAGGGGCTGTCAGTGCCCAAACCCATGCTCATCCCCTCCCTTGACCACTCACCCTGAAGATCTGTATTATATTTTAATGTATACATGAATATATTGAAAATGATTGGTTTGATTTTTCCTGGTGTTGTTTGTTTTTCATTTTGCTTTTAGACTCCTTGTGCTAGATCACAGGAAGGGCTCTGTACTGATGGTTTAAGTTCTCCTACAAGGTTTAACTTGTTATCATGTAAATATTCCAAAGCAGGCTGCCTTGTGGTTTCCCACAGTCTGGTGCTCTGTTTGTTTTTGTTTTTGTTTTTGTTTCTTACAGGTCTGGTGCTCTGTTGATAAGATTGATTTGCTGCTTAAAATCACTTTACATTACCCAATTTTTCCTGAACATTTTATGTAAAAAAATAAAATGCATTAAAGAAATAGCTATATATATGCCCTTGGAGTACCTCAAAGATTACAAATTTTTTTTGTAATTTTTGCAATTGCAAAATTCCTAGGAAAGACACATCTTCACATTAGGCACAAAGGGTTTTTACAAAAACTCTTTGAAGGCAAACCTGGCTAAATTTGCAATGCACAACTACCAATCACAACTTAGTGTTTTAAAAAAATAATTTGATTACGATCATGATTCTGTGTGTTAATAGTTTCAGCATAGCAGAGCAGAAATGGCTCCTCTTTCATATGCAGTGACTAGAGTCTCAGAGAGACTGAGCAGCTGGGGGAACCCAATGGCTGGGAGTTGGAATCAAGTAGCTCCAATTCTCAAACATGTCTTATAATTGCCATAGAGAAATGAATGAGAAAACTGGCAAAACCAACAGTGGCTATTAAAATTTCTGCTAAAACCTGCACGTCATGACTTCCGCTCATGTTTCACTGATCAAACAAGTGAATGACAAAGCTAGATGTTAAGAGGGGACAGAGAGGTCAGCTATATGCCTCCCACATCAAGACAGGCCAAGATCCAGAAGGGAATCTTCTGGGGTTGGGATGCATAAGGCAACGTATCCCAATTTCTGTCACAGTATGGGTTATCTCTTTCCCAACACTGAAATCCTATGACCCCATACACAGAAAAATGTTGAGAAGTTTTGTGGGTCATTTAAGTTCAGCTGAGAAGTAAATAAACACTGCCATGAAAATTCTTGAGTTCACATCTTGATTGAGATTTTTGCTTTTAATTAGCCATTTTCCAGAACAATGCAATCTCTGATTTTGTAAATGGCCACAGGTGGGGTTGAGGATACGGTGGGGAAGGAATATGTGTGATACAAGTGTCCTAGTCTGCTCGAACTGTCATAACACAATACCACAGCCTGTGGCTTAAACAATAGACATTTATTTTCTCATAATTCTGGAGGCTGGAAAGTCCAAGATCAAGATTCTGGCAGGGATCAGTTTCTAGGAAGAACTCTCTTCCTGGCTTGCAGATGACCTCTTTACCCCTACATGGCTGTTCCTCTGAGTATGCACTTGTCCTATTGAATTAGGACCCCACCCTTATGACTTCATATAACCTGAGGGACCTCCTGAACACCTTACATCCAAAATAGTCAAAATGGGGGTTAGGGCTGCAACAGCAATAAAGTATAATGTAAGAAATAAGAAGATGTTGATGAAGGACTCAGATCAAGGCTCTAGCATCAAGACAAGAAGTTGGGAGAGGAAAAGCTGTGTCTTGAACATATACCTGAGAATGTAAAGATCTCTCTATTAGTTGAAAGTGCCTCCCAGTACAACATGGTCATTTTAAAAGGAACATGCAGAGTAGAAAGGTACCTAGGCCTCGCAGAGGGTTCTTGACATACCACAGCCACTCGCCAGTCAGTTCATTTCTTGCTTCCATTGCTTTTTTATGAATGAAATGGAAATAAAATACAAGACTGCATCAGTGCAATCATTTTTCACTCAGAACATGTGAACTCGTGTCAAGCTGCCATATCAAAGAGCTGAGAAAGGAAACATTAATATGTAAAAATAAAGGTTAAAATGGGAAAATGCCACAAAAATATTAACAATAAAACTGGCCTGTGGGATTATGGTCTACATGAAAGTGTTTCTTTGTAGCCTTACTCTTTTCCCTGACTCTTTCATATGTATTTTCTTCAGTTCCAAAATATAAAGTGAACTTATCTCTCCTCTCTCCTGAGTAATTAGCCTTTAAAATATATGCAGTGAGTTGGCAATATGTGTAGTTCATTTGAAGTGGTTAGTACTCCAGAATTCTGTCCTTCATCCTCCATTATATTATTTTTATTTGGGTGATACTTCATTTTGTACAATTAAAGCCAACATTCATAAGCGGTTCTGAGATTTCTAACAAAAGGATGAAATAGAAAATGTGCTTATGCAAAGATCTTTTCTCTAGGTCACTCCACCCTGCGACTGTATTGTCATCTAGATGAGGGCCATTTCACTGCAAGAAATAAAATCCCCACTCTCACTTTATAACGCTCCCCAGTGACCAGTCGCTCCTGTGGTGTCCTTCACACGTAAGCCTTAGCACTGACAATCTGGTCACTTCCTGGGAGTCCATAATGCCCCCAGGACAGAGAAAGAGACCTGGCACTCTTCCAGTTCACATAATTGCACTCTTCTTACTTAACATTCACCTATATTTTCAATTAAATGTAACACTTCAGTCTATCAAATCCCTCTGTGCCGGCCTACGGTTGCTGTGTTTCAGGTTCGTTCTTCACCTTCATGACAGGCAAAGTTCGCAAAGTCTGTGAATTGATAGCCTGGAAGATCCTATGTAAATGCAAACTATCATCAGTTCCATCACGGATCTGACTTTGACCATTTATGGAGGATCTACAGACCCTCAGTACCTTGCCCATAATGTTGGTAATTTGCCCAGAACTGTATTTGGGCATTGTCCAAAATTTTGTTGTCAAGTGACCTTTGCTGTTTAATGGAAAAAATAAAAGTTTTTATACCAAAGAAACAGCATCTGAATGGATTGGTGGCAACAGGCAGTGAAAAAGCACATCACATAACACCGGAAGAAGCCATAAAGCTCCATAAAGGCCACCTGCTTTCTAGGTGATTATACCAGATAACAAAAGTCAGACTAAATCATTGGTGAATTTACTCTTATATATTTTCAATTCAAAGGAAATAACTGTGGATTGAACATAAAAATCTCAGCAATAAATTTCTGGTTTCATCAAATAGCAGCATTTAATCACATAACTACCTTTATTTTTTCTTTAATTTAATTTTTTCAGTGTTCCAAGATACACTGTTTATGCACCACACCCAGTGCTCCATGCAATACGTGCCCTCCTTACATAACTACCTTTACACAAATATCTTACGCTTCATTTTGAACATCTACACTTTAAAATCCATAGCAACCCTTTGTTCAATTTAATTCTCCCAACAATCTTTTGTAGTGATCTGTGGGTTGTCTCTGCCTACAGCTGCTAGCCACGATTTTGCTCTCTTCCTAGATTTTCAGTAATACTTAGTCTGTAACCAAATAAGTAGAATGAAAATATGCCATTTTATCTCATCCTTTGTCATGTCTGAAGATCTCCTTCCGGTTAAATTATAAAGTCCTTAAGCTTGCATCTATCCTTTCTCGTGTTTAATGGTATTTAGGGCATAAGACACACATTACATGAATGCTTACAGGTGAGCACTGTCTAGCCTGGGGCGTTAACTGACTCAAGTCCTCATAGTCAGGTAATGTACATACCAAATCTAACTGTAAGGTTTCTAACTCAGTGTACAGACCGCTTTTCTCTTCACTGCAGAATTACTCCCTAGAGAGAAGATGTGCCCTGAGCATCCTCAGCTGTCCTTTGGCCCACCTTTCTGCATGGATATATCATGAGGTAAAACATGCCTTTTCAACCCATAAGAGCTTTATTGATCTGAGAATGAATCAGTGATGTGTGTTTGTTTGTTTTAATTTGGGGTAAGTGGTAAATCCTATTAGGACATAAATCCGCAGTATCAGTAAGGGTTTATCTGGCTGGCTAGGAAATCCACTTAAACCTAGATGTGGAACAGAAGCATGTTTAGGTTTTAGGCAGAATATAATCAGTAACACTGGAACCACCAGCTGCATCTGAGTGCTGACCCTTTCCAGCGCTTCAGTCCGTGGGCCAATTTCTAGACTGCAAGCAACATCTCTTTCCATAGAACAGTACCCAGAGAAAGAGTAAGTGGTCAATCCATGTTTAGCGATTTCAGTTGCATTGTTTTGTAGTATATAAACTTTCTAATATGCTTATATAGTTATTCAAGGAGATGTAATATAAAAATAATAGAGAAGACGTGGGAACTTGAATATCTCCACTTAGGAAGACCACAGGGATACATCAATTTCAGAAAAGAATCCGATTTAGTGGTAGCTGGGACTATGAAGAGCCTATGGGGGGAACAAAAGGTTGGGGAAGTTAGTTAACAAAGGACCTCCTTGGGGATGCATTCTTGGGGATGCATGAGTATGCAGACCCGAAAGGAAAGGATAGTAGTCTTTATGTATTAAAGCCAAGACCAAGCATCTCACATGCATTGCTTTGTTAAGTCCTTGAAGCAATCCAGGAAATAGGTACTGCTATCTCTTCTACAACGCTAGAAAGTACATTTCAGAAAAGAAAAAAAAATCACAAACAGGTCTTCTCACCTCAAAACAACCTTACAGTTTATCCTCCTCATGATAATGAAATACAAGTCAATATGAAGATAAGAGTACAGGAGAATGTTGTTGAATGGAGAAGTCTAAAGTATGATTTAAAAAGGAGATAATGGAGATGGAATGCCCCCTAGGATTAAATACCTTCCAAGCTTCAAATGGCTCAGCTCAAAGCTCCAGAGGAGCTAAGACCGAAACTCTGGAACATTTTCCAGGAATCCCTTTGAATGCTGGTGAATTTCTCTGTTCTCCTTAGCCCGCCCCTCCCTAGCTGCAAGGGAATTGGGGAAAAACTAATGTGAAGTCCAAGCTGAAAGCCAGGAAGCATTGGGTTTTCTGTCTTTTATTGGGAGAAGCTTAAAAAGACACAAACTCTGAATATTCCTCATCAGGGACACTGAAAGGTATGTTAATCTCCAGCTGTAACCTCCCAGTCAGGGCTTTTAACCCTGGCTGTGCTTTAACCCTTGAGTCACCTATAGACTTCAAAATAAATACTGTTACCTGGACTTCAGGCTCAAAGTCTCCAATGTTCACTGTCTAAAGTCTACTACTACTTATCGAGAATTCAATTTTAGTTTGTGGTGGTTGTTGTTGTTTTAAATTCCCCTGGGTGACCAGCATTGGAAGCTAAATTTGGGAACAACTGATAAGGAAGAGGAAAGTTTGTATCTTACAAACAAAAAAGAGCATGAGGATAGTCACCAAAGTATAAAATCTGAAACTCTGATAATTTTGAAGAGACTCAAACTACATTAAAAACAAACAAACAACAAACAAAAAACCCCACAACAATAACAACAAAAAAAGAAACAAACCAAAAAAAAAAACAAAAAAAAACAAAAAAAACTGAAGAAACAATTCCAAATTGTAAAGAACCACATGAGAATAAGCATCACAATTTAGAAAAGGAAATAGACCTACATGGTGTATTGGGCTGAAAATTCTAATTTGGGACAAAAAGATAAGCAGTTTCCTTAACCTGTAAAGTCTAGAAGAATTAGACAAAGTTAAAAGTGAAGGCATATAAGCAAAGGAGAAAAATCTGTTCTTCTAAAATAACATTTTTTCCTTTGTTTTCTTGTATTTTTTTGATTAGGAAAATTATAATCTTTTTATTAAGTATTATAACAGAAATTGAAAAAGAATTGTTAAAGGAGTACTTGTCACTACAAGAGACAGAAAGGGACTTAGCAACTGGTTTGATATAAGCAAATTAATTTTCAAAACATACACTTATTTTTATTGTACATCAAACCATTAGAAGTTTAAAATGATACAATGCGAATAAGATATAGAAGGTACCTTCTAGTCATTCCATCTCTACATATTTTAGCAAGGTTTGTATGGTTTTGATGTTGTTGTTGTTGTTGTTGTTTGTTTGTTGTATTGCCATAAGAAATAATAAGGGTGCCTGGGTGGCTCAGTCAGTTAAGGTGGCTGTCTCCAGTTCAGGTCATGATCTCAGGGTCCTGGGATTGAGCCCCTTGTCAGACTTCCCTCTAGGCAGAGAGCCTACTCTTGCTGTCTCTCTCTCTCTCTCTCTCTCTCTCTTAAATAAATAAATAAAATCTTAAAAAAAAAAAAAAAAGGGAAGAAAGAATTAGATTTTGCATTCTGCAAAGATTATCACAGTTTACTAGTTTGGTTTTTGGAAGTTGGACTTTTGGGAAATCACTCAGAGCACAAGAAATATGGAGGCCTTCATAACAAATACTTCTATTTCTAACCATATTCAAGTCAGTGCAGCCCTGGAAATTAATATGCTCTGGCTGAAGAGAGAAAGCTCAACCAAGATGTGTGCAGACACTTGGCTTTGTTCACTGTGAGAAGCTCTATTAACCAAGCATTTGCCAGCTTTATTAATTCTCCCTGACTGTTGAGTCTTCCTGATTGTTTATTTGTTTGTTACCATTAGCAGAGTTATTTTATAAATTCTCTCAGTATTGCCATATGTTGCTGCCTACCATCAGTCAGGAGTGGACTGGAGCATCCAGCAGAGGAAATTGAATTATGGCAGAATTGAGGAAGAGTGTAGCTATTTCTTTCTTACTGAAATGCAATTTGTTCTTTTCAGCTGGTGATATGGAATTAGGAAGAACTGCTCAATGAAATAATTGTGGTACCATCCAAATGGACAGAACTTCACTGCTAACTTTCTATAGAAGTTAAAGAATAAAACATCTCATAGCTTATGTGCCAAAATTATACTAGTTCTGTTGAATGTGTTTCTTTATAATTCAATCTCATGTGGTTAATCATCTACACATGTTTTCTTTTTGAGTAGTTTTCTGAGTAAAAATTTAGACAGCCAGATTGTTTTATTGTTGCTGATTATTTTAATAAGAAACTAGCACACTTAAAATTTCTCCCTACAATCAAGAGAAATCTATTGAAAGATCTTCAATAGCATCCATGATTACATAAGAAATTTTTCTGAAAATACTAAAACCATACTGATAGTATTTGAAAAAAAAAAAGTGGTTGCAAGGTAGAATTAGTGAGAAAGTCAAAAAATAAACCCCATGTCTGTCTCAATACACAACATGTTTCTTTTGAATTTTAAATGTTAGCTATCTTGAGGGGGGGAAAAAAAACTATAGAAAGAGATTAGGTTTTAGTCCTTATTCCACTTAAACTTGGGGTATTTTATTAGCTGAGTTAGGTTATCCATCTGAACTGAGATTCAGTTTCTTCCTTCAGGGGTCTCTGAGTATTAGGTGCTCCAAGGGGAGTATATGTTTGATGAACACCAAGGAGGCAAGTTTGTTGACAGAGGGGCAAAATCAATGAGAAGTAACAAGAGTTAAGAAGAATGAGAGGCATTAAGTATACCAAATTGGGCTTTTAATCTGAGTAAGGAGGGAAGACACTGGACTGATAGAACAGAAAGATGACTTCGTTTAAAAGGTGCATCTCTGGTTACAATGTGGAAAAGAGCAGCAAAGGAAGAATAAGACAAAGGGGCATGGAAACAAATAGGGCCCATTTGAGTGGGCTAGCAGTAATTGTGGTAGCTTGGTCCAGAGTGGTAGTAAGAGCACAAGGAGAAGAAGAAAGAGACTTGAGGTGTACTCTGTATGTAGAACCATCAGAATTTGTAGATGGATTGAGTAGGTAATGAGGAAAAGAGGAAAGTCAAAGCTATTTCAAGGTCCTGGGAGCTAGGAGTGTTGAATACAATTTTTGAGATGGTAAGATAAGAGAAGGAGGCCTGGGAACAACATCAGGATGTTGGCTTTAAACATATTAATTATGAGATGTTTATTATACATCCAAATGAATCTTTTGGATAGTCAGCCTCAAGTAAGCCTGGAACTTAAGGGAGTTGTCTGGCTTTGAGATATAAATTTGGGAGCCATCAGCTTGTAAATAGAATTTATAGTTATGAAATAGAGTGACACAATTTAGAGAGTAAATATAGGGAAGAAGTCCAAGAAATAAGCCATCAAGCCTTCCAAGAGTGAAAGTCTGGAGAGAAGAGATCAGCAAAGAGGACCCAGTAGGAACAGATGGTAAGGTAGAGTAAAAGTTTATAGAATAATGCCTTGGGGGCCAAGTAAAGGAAGTATATCAAGAAAAAAATAGGCTGATCAATTATTTACTGCAAATTCTCATAACTGATGAGTACCAGGAGGTCAGGGATTAGACTACACTAGCCTGGATTAGATTTGTTGTGGCAATTTGAGGTGACTTGGCAAAAACTGTTTCAATGGGCTGGTAAATACAAAAGTTTGATTAGACTAAATTCAAAGGAAAATGCGAGAGGAGGAAGTAGATAAGAATATAGATTACCCTTTGACGAATTTACCTCCACAAAGAAGCAGAGAAATGGGCGCAATTGCTGGGGACATTTTGGGGCTGATGAGAGGAGCATGAGTTGCTTTTTAGTAAATGTAGGATATTTGTATGCTTGGAGGGAAGAGGCACTGTTGAACCGAGAGAAAGATGGAAGAATTCACAAAGCAATGTCCTTGAACAGGTGAAAGTAGATGACTCCTACTACACATGTGCAGGCATAAATCATTGTGAATAGCACTGACCATTTGTTCAAAGTAATAATAGGGAAGACAGTGGGTATGTCCTTCGATGCCTGAGAGTAGACAATTGTGGTGATAAAAGCATACCAAAGTTAACTTTTTATTGTTCGAATTTTCTCAATAATCTAAAAAACAAAGCCATCAGCTGGTAATGAAGAGAATAACCGGCAGAAGGTATGGGGAGAAAGGAAAATATTTAAATATTAAAGACCATAACACTCAAAGTGTAGAATTTATAGGGCTGTATACTGCAAAGGAGGCTCCTTCAGGGAAAGACCTCTATGATATCCATAGGAGCCTTCTTGAATCTTTCATCAGTATCAATCTGTACGTATGTAAAGTAAAATTCCATTATGCTGAATGAAGAGCAACTTTCAAGGAAAGAAAATTGTAGGAGAGCTATAAGTTGAATAATTAGCAGAACACACTAAAAGCCGATGAGTGTTCAAATTCTCACTAGCCAGCATTGAGAGACTGCAGCTGAATGCACAGGAAGGCCATGCCTTCACTGTGGGACTAAATTAGTCCAGTGTAAAGGTTATAACAGATCACCATCTTTTAATAGCTTAAAAAATGTTAAAGGGATCAACTTTACCCACAAATAACCAAACTAAATACAAAAGCAAAGTCTAAAACTCTTTAAAGGAAAACAACAAACCATACATTCAACAATATAAAGTACACAGTGGCAATACACTGATTAAAAAAAAAATACAGGGGGTGCCTGGGTGGCTCAGTGGGTTAAGCCTCTACCTTCGGCTCAGGTCATGATCCCAGGGGCCTGGAATCAAGTCCCGCATGGGGGCTCTCTGCTCAGCAGGGAGCCTGCTTCTCCTCATCTCTCTCTCTGTCTGTCTCTCTGCCTATTTGTGATCTCTCTCTCTGTCAAATAAATAAATAAAATCTTAAAAAAAAATTACAGGATGTTAAAAACAAGCAAACAAATTAACAAACATAACCCATAAACATCCGGGGGAGAAACACCAGAGAGATCCAGAAATGACAGAAATAATGAATGAAGACAAAGAGGAAACAAGAACTAAATAATAAATGAGACAAACAGAAAGCAAAGACTAAGATGGAAAAGTAAATAATCTAAATATATCAATTGAAAGGTAAGTCTTGTAAGGTCCGATAAAGACAAGACAGAACCCTATATCATCTAAAAAGAGATACATCTTAAATGAAGAAGACAAAGAGGAGTCAAAAGTAAAATAATAAAAAGGAATGCCATGCAATACTAATCAAAAGAAATCTGAGTGGTGAAATAAATATCAGAAAATAGACTTTAAGGCAAGGAATAATACCAAGAATAGAGAGGACTCTTCCATAATGAAAACTGGATCAGTTCATGCAGAAGACATTATAATCCTAAATGTTCAAAACGCATGAAGCAAAACTGAAAGAACTGACAGAAGAATTAAATCTATAATTGTGGTTGGAGATATTAATACTCCTTTCAATAGCTTTATACTGATAAAATTAAATAGACAAGAATAAGTAAAGGGAGAGAAAACATGAAATACAGCATCCACCAACTGAACCTAACTTGCCTTTATGAAACACCTACCCAGTACAGCAGGTGGTATAATGCCCGCCCCTCACCGCAAAATCTGTGTCCATTTAGAACCTCAAAATGTAAAATTATTTGGAATAAGAGATTCTGCAGATGTAATGAAGATAAGGATTTTGAGTTGATATCATCCTGGATCAGGGAGGAGCCTAAATCCAATGACACTGTTCTTATAAAGACTGTAAGGAGAAGACGCAGAGAATGAGATGATATAAAGACAGAGCCATAAGATGCAGAGATGTTTCTACAAGCCAAAGAATTCCAAAGATTGTTGGCAAGCACTTTTGGTGGTTTAGTTTTGGTGGTCTAGTTTTTGACTAGAAGAGGGTCATGGAATGGATTCTCCCTCAGAGCCTCTCCATAAAGAACAAATCCTGTCAAACAATTGGTTTTAGAGTTCTGATCCCCTGAATAGTGAGAAAATAGAACTGTTGCTTTGTCACCCAGTTTGTGGTAATTTATTACAACTGCCCAAAGAAACTAATATACCCACCCAATGACAGTGTAATACACATTCTTCCTAAGTGAGCACAGACCTTTTAACAAAATTGAAAAGTCTTGGTAATTCCAAAAATATTCAATTGTATATATAGAGAACCTGCTCAGACTACAAGATTAAATCAGAAGCTAGTTACAGAAAGACATTTTGAAAATTGCAAATATTTTAAAATTTGAACAGAAAACTAAATAAATCATAGATCAAGGAAGAAATCACATGATTAATTAGAAAATATCTTGAACTGAGTTAAATTAAAATCCAACATATCAAAGTCTGTGGAGGCAGTTACAACCGTGTTTAGAGTTACATGTTTTGTTTTAAATACTATCAGAAAATAAGAAAGATTTAAAATCAATAATTTAAAAATCCATTGCTTTTCTAACTTCTTGCTAGAACATAAGACAATTAAATCCAAATAAGCAGAGAGAAGAAAAAAATTAAAATAAGAGAAAATGAAAGAGAAAACAGAAAACACAAAGAAAAAAAATCATTAAAACCAAAATGTAGTTCTCTGAAAAAATCATTAAAGCCAAAAAAATCATTACATTAAAAAAATCATTAAAACCAAAATGTAGTTCTCTGGAAATATTAAAATAATTTATATATCTGCAGTTAGGATCATCAAGAAAAAAAACCAAGACACAACTTACTAATATCAAAAATAGAAGGAGAGATTTATAGATCCAATAGACATTACCAAGATAATGAAAGGCTGTAATAAACAATTAATGTCAATAGATTCAGCAATCTATAGGAAGCTGACAAACTACTTACAAGACATAAATTACCAAAACTGACTCAAAAATAAAATTAAAAAATCTAAATGGCTGTATATTTAAAAAAATACATAAAAAATCTAAATGGCCAATATTGATTTTGTAATGGAAAACTGCATGTAAAGAAAACAAAAACCCCATACCTTTATGAGTTCTGTAAACACTGCTATGAATAATTAATATAAATCCCACACAAACTCTTATAAGTATCAGCATGTAAATGAACATAGTATAATTCAATCATAATATAGAAAACTACTAAGCAATAAAAATGAACAAACTAATCATGCAAAAAACGGATGTATCTACAAGTACAGTGAGTGAAGGAATTCGGCTCCAAATGAGAATATACTAAGATTTTATACATGAAACTTTAGAAATGACACACAAAAAAATCAGAACTTAATAATTAGAAATTCACTTAAAATTTTTAAAAATCTGTGAACTGATGAAAATTTTAATAATTTTTTACCTGTTTACGTTATTTATTCCTTCCTAAGATCTACTTCTTTTTTAATTTTTTTAATTATTATTTTTTTAAGGATTTTATTTATTTATTTGACAGACAGAAATCACAAGTAGGCACAGAGATAGGCAGAGAGAGAGGAGGAAGCAGGCTCCCCACTGAGCAGAGAGCCAGATGAGGGGCTTGATCCCAGGACCCTGGGATCATGACCTGAGCTGAAGGCAGAGGCTTTAACCCACAGAGCCACCCAGGTGCCCCACCTAGGATCTACTTCTTTACATTAAAATATCCCTACTTTTCTTATGACATTCCATTCCCAATCAGTGATTGTTTTGTTTGTTTGTTTCTTTCTTTCTCTTTCTATATAAAGTTCTAACTATAGAGACTGACCTCTTTTTTAATAAGTTAAACCACTGTCACATACATGGAAAAAATATATCAAATGATGAGGAATTTTGTATTTAAGAAATAACTTGATTATTCAGCTTTAATTAAGCATTAACTTAGATTTTAATCCCATATGTCTTTATTTTATACCTTGTATATATTTCTATATGTGTGTTAAGGATATAATCCATATACATTATTTTCCTGCCCATTTGCTATTATGCTCAGATGTCATATTTGCTTACATGATACCTACATTTGAGAAATGGCAAATTATTTCTATATCATAATAAAATAATTCTTTTTACCTTTGGACATATTTTTCTAATAGTAGCTAAGTAAGAATAGATGTGAATATTTCAGTTCAATTTAAGTTTGTTTAGTAAATAAATTTAAGAGAATGTAACATTTCTTCAATAGATCTTGGGGTTGAAAGCAGAAGGTGGCATTACATTCTGAGTTATTTTGGTCTCATTAAATACAGAAGAAATTGGAAGAACCTTATTTAATCTAAAGAGGAGTTCAGACACTGTTCATGTATTCATTCTTACACCTAAAGAGCTAAAAATTTCTTTTAGAATAGGTTTTCTACTCATTCTTCACATTGATTGTCTCCAGACTCTGACAGAGTTAAAAGTTATGGAGTTTCACCTATACACACTTTTAAACAATGTACCCAAGTTTTGCTGAGCTTTGGAAAGTAAGCTGAAGGTTTATTTTGTGTTCAGGGCAAAGGTTGACTTCTTTCTTATTACAAACTATTTTGCTACCTCAATCTTCCCATGAAACAAGAGACAGAAATTCCCTTCAGAAAGTCACCGTCTGGCAGGGATACAGAATTACAAGTCAAGCAAGCAAGCCCCAGGAAAAATGAAACTTAGCAGCAAGTGATTTTATTTGCATATACATCCTATCAAACAACACTAGCCTATGCCTGATGGCTTAGTGAGATGATTTTTCCCTTTAATTTTGACAGAATGTTTTTGCTTCTTTCCTAATCTCACATGTTAAAATATTTTCTATTGGTTAGATCCTGAGCAAATACAGTGTTTATATTAAAAGACAGAAGTATCTATAATGTGTTTTACATATGCAAATCTGCTAAACATCATAATAAAGGATGGCTTAAAATTTAGTAAGCCCTGACCATTACCAGTAGATAATATAAAGACAATAGCCTGGGAAGATGATGAACATTCCTATTCAGGATTCACAAGTAGGAAAATAAGTGATCAGCATTAATTGTGAATAATATAAGCATTCCCCAAAAAAGGACAATTAAATAAGCATATATTTACACTTACTGAAGCTTGCAAAAAATATCGATTAGCATGCATTATTAAGCATGCAAAAAATAAAAGTAACCACATTTTCTGAGAGGAGCCGCGTTATATTTAAGAATTCTTGTTTGGAATCATTATTGATACACTCACTCATCTGTCTCTACCTTAAATAAGAGATCAATGCTAACAATTGATTTAGGTAAACTTCAGATAATATTTTTACCTTGCATGAATAAAAGCTCATAAAATTCAACATATTTTCTATAGAAAGCTCAATTATCTTTTGAACTTTTAAAAAAATTATCAATGATTGACTTTAGTAAAGAAAATATCTAAGATTTGAATCCATATCCAGAAATAATACATATTTGACTGAATAAATGTTTATATTGTTCATATTGTAAGGACCTATTGTAAGGACCTATTACCTATCCCCTTCCCCCAGGGGATTTACTTGGAGACAAGTCCCTGAAACCAGCTTCAGGTAACAAAGCCCAGATACAAAGGTGGGTCAGGCCAGGTGGAGACATCCAATCAGTGGGGGGGATGCATACTGTCTGCCTGGTTACCAAGGAGTATGGGCCCCGCCCTTTGGGCGCCAATCCCAATCAAGGTGTAATAGGCTCGTTCAAATGTCTACTAGGGTAAATTGTAACTCAATTGGTCACCTAGCATCACTGTATAGTTTCCTGTGTGTGTTACAATCTCATTGGCCACCTGTGCGTGGCCAGGCCCGACAGCATGACATTTGCCCTTAAAAGCTAGTCTGTGAAACAGAGAAAGGTCGCCCTCTCTTGTAAGAGGTGCATCCCGGAAAGTTCGGTTAGATTCTTGATGCTTGGCATGAAATAAAGCTTTGCTTGACCTTCACTTTGTATCAGTCTCGCTCTTTTAATCACGGACCCATTATTGGGGCATAGCACATATGACCATTTGCAAGGAAAGAACTTCACAGAGAAGAATATTGTATATACTTCTGTCATCTATCCTCCAATTATTTTATTATTAATCAGTTAATATATTTTTTAATGAATATTAAAGTCATCTCAATTAATCATGTCTTCCTGATGCATTACTAACATCTAAGTGCTTGTTTCTATGGAAGTACCAACATCTGAGTACCTGTTCTATAGAAAGTACTTACTAGAGGCTGAGGATATGAAGATAGTTAGGGAAATGTCTACAATCAAAATTCACAGTATAATGAAACTTACTAAATTTGAAATATTAGGAAAATGAATTTAGCAATTTCAATCTCTAAAAGGAAAATATATTAAGACTTCTTATTTATCTTTCCAAAGTCTTTTGAGAGATAATCCATATTTTAATCTATTTGCTAAATGTTATTTTAAGTTTGATTTATTATTCTTATTAAAGCAATACATCCTATAATTTAAAATCATTGGCCCAAAAGCCAATGGTTTCCTTCTCCACTGCTCACCTTCTGTTACTCTCACTTGAAGAGCTATTGTTAATTGTTTATGTTTTTTTCATTTTTCTGATAGCTATTTTCAGATATCTAAATAATATACTGCTATAGCTCTGTCCAGATATTCCACTGCTATATACCCTTAACAAAATTAAGACTTTAGGAAACACATCTTTTCTGTCATCATTTTATATCAGGGACATAACTTATTCTCTGCTGCATAATCATAATTAAAACCTCTCTCATCATTAGTTGATTTTAAATATTGGAAACTCAGTTAGCCAAACTGTGTATTCCTGTGACTTAATAATTAGTTTAAAATACTGTCAAGCAGTGTGCTATATGATTACATTTCCTTTACTGAACAATTTTTATTTAGTATTTTGTATTTCTTATCATATATATAATGAGTTAAATAACTTAGTTATATACTACATTTTATGTGGATTACTTCTAATATTGGTTTTTCTCCAAAAAAAAATAGCATCTCAAATTTTGCTGGTCATGAGATTTTTTTTTTAAGTTTATTTCTCTTCTTTTAATTATCTCTGTCTGTACTAGGGCTGGTTTTCAGATTACCTTAATCTTTATTTTTTCTTCAAATATGTCATAGATTTTTAAAAATCCATCCATATTTAAGAATGAGGTAATAGACTGCTAGGATCTGTCAGCATCTCAGTGGGTGTTGTTGACTGCCAAGAAAAGTTTAGAAACAAAGACTGGGCAGCTAATCCCAACTAGAATACAGAGGTTTTAATTTATAGCACACATACCCACTCTGGCCAAAGTGTCATGTAGTAACTGCCTATTTTCTTAATATTTAAATTCCAGTTAGCTAACACACAGTGTAGTATTAGTTTCAGTTGATTGCTTATATTTTTGTCAGTTGATTGCTTATATTTTTGTCAGAAATATCTTTTTTAAATATATGTTTATTTGAATTATCACTAATTATTTGCCTGTAAATATCTAGGTTTTATTCTTTTCATATGCAGTGTTTGGAAAGTAAATTATTTTGTGCCAGTACCTCAGTTAGTCTGTTTCTTGCCTAATGTTTTACTGCTGCCTTCCATTATCCATCTGAAACAGGATCCCGCGTTGATTTTGCTAAGCAGACCCCACATTGCAGCTGCAACCCCCCCCCATTTCCTCTGTCACTCCTCTTCCATGTGCCTTCTGTTGTGCTCCTGCTACACTTTAAAGCCTCCTTTATTTTCATCATAATGTAGTTTCAGATAGGAGAGACTGCAGATGTTTATTGTGCCAGTGACCACTCGGTGATCCAGAACAAGGCATGTAACTTCCAGAAAATGGAAGGGGATTCAGGCGTTTGGCTTAAATTAGCATTCTCCTCACTGTGTCCCACAGAATGCTTGTCCCATTAAGCATTAATAGATATTTTATGATTAAATAATAGATGCAGCATAATATTTCTATCACTAGTGATCTACCTATACTTTAGCATAATGAAATCTGGGAAAAATCCAGCAAAGGAACTCGTTTAACATTTAGTAACCCAGCATGACTCACCATAGAAATCTATAATTAAGGGAAAACTAGTGAGATCTCTGAGAATTAGTGGTCTTTACTAATTTCATATAGAATGATTCTATGAAATCTTAGGAAGCATGTATGTGACCAAAGTCTTGGAATGGGAAAAAAAAAAAAAGTCTTGGAATGACAAAAATGGAAAATCTTCATGGAGCACTTGATCAAATGTTTAGAAATTCCTAGAAAAAGACCTGGAAAAAGGATCAGTTGGCAGAAGTACTAAGAATTAAAGGCATCATGAATGGAGCCAACTTTCTGTTGACATTTATAAAACATCAAGACTTCTTTTTACAAATAAAGGCAAAAGTTTAGGCCCTGGTAAACATTCCTGGTCATTGTGCAAATCTGTACTTTATAACACTTTAACAAGATGACCTAATTATCCCAATGCTTAGAGGAAAGTAAGGCAATCAAAACTCCCCCCTAAACATTGTATGAATAGTTTAAATAATAATAGAATACTGATTTTCTTGGCATCTCCAACTGACAGAATATTATAACTGTGACTCCTAAAAATACTTTATATTCAACTATGAAATTCAATGCTGGGTGTTAAAACCTGAAATGAAAATCTTGAAAAAAAGATAGCTTTCTAAGGCTGGAGAACATAGAGTTAATTCTAGGATTCTCTCCTTATTTCAGTTTCCTCTGTAGACTTGCACTTAATGTCATATTGTCTCCCCTGTTCTGTGAAGCTCTTCTCAGCTTGTGCACACTGACAGAGAAATCACTTTTCTGAACTCTCACAGTATCTGTAACTTTTGTCATGCAATTTAGCATTTGATTATGGTGATTTTCTATTGTTTTATTGGTTCAATGTTTATTTTATTATCCTCCCCATTTAAGCTGTGATTTCTTAAAAGGACGGCACCTACATAGTGAACAACCCATTATAGTCACTCAAGATGTTTGTTGGTTGATATGAATATGAAAGTGAGAATCAAGAGTTGTTTTTAAGCCAAAATATGAATCATAGGAAATAAAAATCTAAGTGGTAATTATGGAAAATAAGAGAATACAGAAATTGATCAATAATCTTGACCTTTGTTAATAATTCAATGAACATGTAATAAAAGCCCAGCTTTCTACCCAACAAACTGCACTGATACATTTACAACCTAACTGAGCATATACCTAATCAGTAGTCATAGAAACTTGGAGCCTAACCTTGCAATCCCCACTTTAAGATCCATGGCTACACAAATGAAGAAAAACAATAAAAATGGAAGTTCTCCACAATTTTTCAGATATCAAAAAAAACAGTAATTACTTAATGAACAATATAAATAGAAATATAACATTACTATAAGTAGAGTATATTTTATGCTTCAAGAATTCCCTTTTATTTCTTGTCAAATATCATACAACCATGTACTGATATTTTCAGCCACTTGGCATATGTAATTGACATGATTCTGTATAGCATCTTTCAATGTAATTATATTTAGTCCATACTTTCTTTATGTAACTGAAAATATCTCTCTTGATTAAGTGAGAAAATTAATAAAGACAATTCATATACAACGGCAATGATACAGAGTTTTGTCAGATATATCAACAACTATTATGTAACACACCTAACTAAATATGTGTGGGATTAAACTTGAATAATCTACCTAACCTCAAAAAATAAATAGAATAAAATAAATAAGAAGCATAAATAAATGTACTATATTAATTTATAACTAGCTTTTAACATAAAAATAATAGAAGAAATCCAAGGAGAAAGGTGATGTGGAATGTTTTGTAAAAAGATAACAATTAAACTAAATACACTAGGCTTTGAAAAGGCCTAAAGAACCTAGAGTATATTCTTCAGGATAATTTTTGCATTTATTCAACAAGTACTGAACACAGGCCTACTATGAACCAGAGATGTTTTTAAGAGTAACAAATCTTCAACTTTTAAGACTAGATATGGTTCATTAAACTTTGCAAAATCACTGAATTCTACATAGTGATGAGTTTAGGTAATACTATGCTTGATCTAAAAGTACATGTGAATTTAAAGCAATAAAATAGAGTTTTGATTATGGCTTGTAAAATAACTCCAAAGAAATTTTTTAAAAGTGCTACATTGTCTTGCATGGTTGCATTAGTTTTTAAAAGAAATGGATAATTTAGATTGAAAAACACATTCTTGGGAGAAAAATAATTATTCAGAAATTATAGCCACACCAAAGATCCAAAGGCTGAAAACAGTATCAGCCAAGGTCTAAGTTAAGCCAAGGTCAAGACTGAAAATGTCACAGATCATTTAGACATAGCTTGTTACTTTTACTTCATTGATTAAGATAATTATCAATATTCCATACCTCATACATCTAGTATGATGCTTAAGTAGATCAGACCTATTAAATAATTTGTGTTTTGAAGACAAATTTGCTCAACTCAGTAAGTATGAAATATATGTACTGCCAGGAATTAATTAGCTTGATTACTGTTTTCTGAAGTATATTCCTAAGAATCTTAGTCAAAAAAAAAAAAAAAAAAAAAGTTCCTACAGTCAAAATAAATTTCAATCCACAGAATTAGATGTGCAAAGAATTCAATTTCCTACACTTCCTTTTACTAAGCATAATTTCTAATTTAAGTCTCCATTCTAGCTGGTTGGAGAAATATAATTTCAATCACTCTAGGCCGCTGGGGACAGGAGGAATCTTGTCTGGGTTGTAACTGTCTACCCTACCTAGGTAGCATCTTCTCAGGTGTCCCTTTCTGTTTTTGACATTCAATGATTAGGCCAGGCCAGCCACCCCCTCACTCCCTCATTAGGTCCTGTTCTGGGGCTCTTAGTGCTAGGTCCATGCTGGTTCAGTCATGTGAGAAACATTCTTCTGCTGGACTTTCAAGGAGGTAGGACACAGATTCTCCTTGCTTTTACTTCTTACCTCTCTCTTTCCTCTACAACACTCTCCTATCTAGTTCATAAAAACAAACTATAGTGAGTCTCTGAAAAGGATATAGAATCACAATAGCAGTCTAAACATTCTGAATCCAAACCCTTTTTAAATTGGGCATTCTTCAAATTATTTCAGCACACTTTAAAACAAACAAACAAATAAACTATCAGCATTCACCTGCATCAATGTTCCCTGGAACACAGCTTGAGAAACACTTGTATTCATCCTTGAAACAAACTGGTCGCAATAAAAATGCTATTAAAACTTTTTGTCATTGTTTGGAAATAAGGAAGAAAACTTATTTTGGTTTAAACGAAGTTACCAAATTGTTTTGACATGCAATCATATCTATTTTAAAATTCTGTTCAGTCATTTTATAAATGTTTTGTTTTTGAAAGAAATATTTAAAATAGCTGCTCAGTGAACAGCATAGGACATTTTATTCTAAATCTAAATTATGTAATTTTGAAATAGTTTCCTTGTTTCAGGGAAATATCTACAGTCTTCACCATAAATCTGACACCATTAATAGATAATGAATGTCCTTTGTAACATTCCCTAGAGAAAGAGCAGTCTGCCTGCCATGTAATGTCATGTTTAGGAGTTTCATTAGACTTATATAATGCCTCACTAGTTAGATCTCCAAAGCCTAAGACCTTTCCAAGATTTCTCTTTTTCAGGTCTAGTCCACAGGTAAACAACTATTTTAATTTTATTTACACATTTGAGTTATTAATAATGCATTTATAAATTTCCTAAAAGGAATTTAAAAATAGATAAGTATATAGTTATCATTGAAAAGTATTCCTACATGTTAGGAAATCAGCATCTTGTTTAATTTTATGTAGTAATGAATGTTCCTTGGGAAACAGTATCTAAACTTATGATTGATGATATCATAATTACCTTATGAATTTTGCTCTACATTCATGAGGAAACTAAGTTATATATATTAAAATTTCAGTTTCATCTATCAATTTGAAATTTTCCTGATTTATCTAAAGGCTTTTTTTTTTTTTTTTTTTTTTTTAAAGATTTTATTTATTTATTTTACAGAGAGAGATCACAAGTAGGCAGAGAGGCAGGCAGAGAGAGAGAGAGGAGGAAGCAGGCTCCTGCTGAGCAGAGAGCCCGATGCGGGACTCGATCCCAGGACCCTGAGATCATGACCTGAGCCGAAGGCAGCGGCTTAACCCACTGAGCCACCCAGGCGCCCTATCTAAAGGCTTTTTAAAAGAGGTCCATATCATAAGTGTGGTAAAGGTGAATCATGATAATAAGGTGAGTGAAGATGCCTTTATTTGTCTTCAGCTAGTCAAAGACCTTTGAATATGTTAATATTTGATTCGTTAGGACTGAGAATCTCTGCAGCAAGAAGAAGTAAAGATTAGTGTAAGTAATGTAAGAAACATACTGGGATTATATAGCTCAAGACAATTTAATGCAGGATATGGAAGAATGAGTATTTTTTCATGTCATGAAAATTATAGAAACTTTAAACCACTTTTACACAATTGATGTATGCTGAAATCTTTTGATTCTTGCTATTGAACAATATGTGGTTTTTAAAACATATTTTTAAAGAATATTGTGTTGAATAGAATTTCAACACACAAATATAATTTTTTATTAAATAAATTGACTTCAAATACAGGAAAACTGGAATCTATAATCCATGTGACTTGGTTGTTCTCAGACAGAATGCTAATAAAATGGAAAACTGTGAGACTCACAAGTAGAAAAGTCATTCTCATTGGTGACTAAGGAGAAAAGAAGGTCAGAAATCATGCTCTGTCTCTGATTGGCTATTTGCCATTTGGAAAGGAACTTAATTACGTGCCTCAAATTAATCCATTTATAATAAATGTCTTCTAAAGAAATTTTATGACTCTATTAATATAAAACTGTAGCAACATGTTGCATTAAAGATCCCCCTAAAGTGTCAATCATTCATTATGTACTCACTCTGTTTTGCTTTATCATTGAACTATCTGCCTACCATGGGCTGAAGTCTGTTGGAGGGACTAAAAATTGAAGTATGTCTATGTTTGACCAACTTCAGCAGAGCTTTTTTTGGATAATGATCTTGGGTAGTATTTGGTTTGCTGTTAATGTAAGCCATTGGATAATTTTTAAAATAGAGAGTCCCCAGTATGCCAGTGAATGTCAAGTCTCCAATGTCACCTAATCAATTTATAAGAAATCTCATTGGTGCAGTATGGATTTCCCCAAACCAAATTTTACTTTGCTGGCAAAGTTCTATCAGCATGGCAATACTTTCTGCAAAAGTCAAAAGTAAAGGATAATCTTTATCACTAAAATAAAAGACTTGGGGGCTTAAAAATGGGAAAATCTTATACACAAGATTTAACATTTATCCATTGTATTCATTCATAGTTGCTATTATAACATAAGTTTTATTAAAAATCACATTATTTTCAGATCCTAGCTTTGTTTTTTTAGGTATGGCCTAATCATTACTTACACGAAAATTTGGACACTCTTAATTAGAATCACACCAAATGGGCTTTTTCATGGCTCAGTTTGCTTGGGATAACATCTGTGTAACAAGACCAGAACTCAAAATCATTGCACTTTTTTTTTTTTTAAGATTTTATTTATTTGTCAGAGAGAGAGAGGGAGAGAGCGAGCACTGGCAGACAGAATGGCAGGCAGAGGCAGAGGGAGAAGCAGGCTCCCCGCCAAGCAAGGAGCCCGATGTGAGACTCGATCGCAGGATGCTGGGATCATGACCTGAACCGAAGGCAGCTGCTTAACCAACTGAGCCACCCAGGCGTCCCAAAATCATTGCACTTTTAATACTCGATACAATTATCACATTATACCAGAAATCATTTCAATGGATTTCAACTACATCATAAGTTTAAGCAGTTACCCAGATCCTAATCTTTTCAATCTTTTTGAAGTAATAGCAAGTAATAGCCACCATAAAATAAGAAAATACTGGGAAAGTAAAATATTGTATTCACATTATTTTGACATGAACATACACCCACAGAATTAGGAAACTAAAATAATAACTGCATCTAAGTTCAAAACAAAAATTCTCCCTTTCACCCAGACAAAATATATCTCATTCTTTTTAATAAAATTCATTATGCTATTTGTATTTATAAAGTAATCCATGTTCTAACATGGTGCATTTGGAAAACATAAAATTCCTAAAAATAATGTAAAATCATGCATAATCACAGCACTCAGAGATGAGTACTTTGAACTCCTGGGATAGCCATTCACTAGACCCATCAAATCTCCAAGACTGATAAGATAAATACTAACTATTTGGGCAGCCTCAGAGAAGTTGAGATATTGGATGCATGGCTCAATTCTTTTCTTCTGCAGAAGGAGCTGAGGGCTGAGTGTTTCATCCACTCAGGATGGGGTAGGGACCTATGGCATCTACTAGCCTAAAGTGCCCTCCCCTTTCTCTCCCAGGTAGCTGGAGTGTCCCAGTCTTCTGGGAAGCCCCCTCAGGAAAGCTGGGGTGCTGGATGCATTAATCAACCTCTTCTCATCCCAGGGAGAAGCTGGGAACCAGTGGGTCTCTTCATTGTATGATTCAATATCAAGGGTAGGGATTCAGGAGAATGCCCCAAATCCCTCTACTGGAATCAGTGAGCCTAGACTCACATTCTCTGAGGATGTGGGAGCCTTTCAATTCACAAAAAGAATTTTGTGGTGAATTATAGCTGAATCTTTCTGTTTGTGGGAAGACTGAAAAAGTCCAGGGCTTCCTACTCTGCCATCTTGTTGATGTCACCCCCACTACTTTCTCCATTATTGTACAATGGCTCACCATTAGTAATATGGATGTCTTGAAGAGAAGTATTTGAGTTTAAATGTTCTATCTATTTAAATAAACAGGGATCACAAGACTACAACAAGAAAAGTGACTAAAATCTTAAGTAAGAATCTTCAATATGGCAGAAAGAACTCTTCTCAACCATTTCCTTATATTTAAAAATGCCACTTTTCTCCATCACTTGTTTCTGGATTTTGTGTGAACATATAAATAAAAAAAAATGTTGATAATAATGATTAGATAGGTAAAGAGCATGTTTACTGTGGACAATTACACCATTAATCAGCTTTAAGTTGCCTGTTCCACTTACTTGAGAACACCTTTGGAATACATACAAATTATAATAAAAGCAACTGTTGAAGCACAAGTTGAAAGAATGCTGTTTACAACCCATATTGATCTTTCACCTAGTTCAAAATTATATATATAGTTTTTTCTACATTTTATAGTATTATATTAATTAAATAATGATGGCTAATCAGAGTAAAAGCAATAGAAATTTTGCTAGTTCTACAATAGGAAACTCTCTCAAATAATAATGAGACACACATATCTTCACTTGGGAGAAGGCTTGGATTATATAAATTGTAACAATATGAGGCTCCTGGGTGGCTCCGTGGGTTAAGCCTCTGCCTTCAGCTCAGGTCATGATCTCAGGGTTCTGGGATCAAGCCCCACATCAGGTTCTCTGCTCAGCAGGGAGCCTGCTTCTCCCTTCCCCTTTGCCTGCCTCTCTGCCTCCTTGTGATCTCTTTATCCCTGTCAAATAAATAAAATCTTTTAAAAAAAGAACAGAGACTTCTCCAATGAAGACATACAAATGGCTATCAGACACATGAAAAAATGTTCATCATCACTAGCCATCAAGGAGATTCAAATTAAAACCACATTGAGATATCACCTTACACCAGTTAGAATGGCCAAAATTAACAAGACAGGAAACAACATGTGTTGGAGAGGATGTGGAGAAAGGGGAACCCTCTTATACTGTTGGTGGGAATGAAAGTTGGTGTAGCCTCTTTGGAGAACAGTGTGGAGATTCCTCAAGAAATTAAAAATAGAACTTCCCTATGACCCTGCAATTGCACTCCTGGGTATTTACCCCAAAGATACAGATGTAGTGAAAAGAAGGGCCATCTGTACCCCAATGTTTATAGCAGCAATGGCCACAGTCGCCAAACTGTGGAAAGAACCAAGATGCCCTTCAACAGACAAATGGATAAGGAAGATGTGGTCCATATACACTATGGAGTATAATGCCTCCATCAGAAAGGATGAATACCCAACTTTTGTAGCAACATGGACGGGACTGGAAGAGATTATGCTGAGTGAAATAAGTCAAGCAGAGAGAGTCAATTATCATATGGTTTCACTTATTTGTGGAGCATAACAAATAGCATGGAGGACATGGGGAGTTAGAGAGGAGAAGGGAGTTGGGGGAAATTGGAAGGGGAGGTGAACCATGAGAGACTACGGACTCTAAAAAACAATCTGAGGGGTTTGAATTGGCGGGGGGTGGTGGGAGGTTGGGGTACCAGGTGGTGGGTATTATAGAGGGCACGGATTGCATGGAGCACTGGGTGTGGTGAAAAAATAATGAATACTGTTATGCCGAAAATAAATAAAAAATAAATTTCAAAAAATTGTAATAATATCATAACTACTCATTTCTAATAATTTTTGCTTTTTATAAATAAAGTGTTTTTGGAACACCATTTGTTTGCACATTGTTTATGGCTGTTTTCATGCTCTAAAAACAAAACTGAGTAGCTGAGACAAGATATTGGCCTGGAAATCCTACAGTATTTAATAACTGGCCATTTATAGAAAAACCTTGCTGATCTCTTTGTAGATAATCTAAACAATCTATATCTATATGAAGGAAAGTGTAACAGTAAGAATCAAGAAAAAATAATTATAAGATATATAAAAAGATATTATTGATAGAATTTAATGATGATTAGAAGAGGTGCAGTAAGGAAACAAAATTTTTAGAATGACATCTAAAGATATGATTGTGATATGTGGGTAAACAGTGCTGTGTTAACTAGATGAGGTAACATGAAACCAGAAAGTTTGGAAGAGAAGGTGATATAGAAAGGGAGAATATGATCATAATAATACTTAGAGCTATTTTATACTTGAGTGTTTTTACATCCAAATAAGGGTAATACATACAACTTCACGGTCCAGGAGGAAAATTGGGGCTAAAGAGAAAAAACTGGGAATGCTATGGTGTCAGAAAAAGAAAATATGGAACCTGAAAAGAAAGTACTCACAATTAAAAAGTTGTAACGCATACCAATTTGCCCTTCCCACAAATTCAATTAATTGAGATTTTTCCAGTATTATAAACTATAGGCTTTATTTTGTTTTAAGTTTTTATTTAAATTCCTGTTATTTAACATATAATGTAATATTAGTTTCAGGAGTAGAGTTTAGTGATTCATCATTTACATATAATGCCCAGTGATCAAAACCAGTGTCCTCACTAAATACCCATCACCTATCTAGCCCATCCCCCACCAAACTCCCCCTCTAGCAACCCTCAGTTTCTTCTCTATAGTTCAGAGTCTGTTTTATGGACTACCTCTCTCTTCAGCTCCCCACCCATATTCATCTGTTTTGTTATTATTTTATATTATATATTATAATAATATTTATTATTTATATTTAAATAGTATATATTATACATATTATGATAGATTATGATATATTATCTATTATCTATTATACTATTTTATATATATTACATATTCATAATACTCATATAATATATATTTGTAATATTTATATACATAATATATTCACATATAATATATGCATATATCATTATATTTATCTATTAAATTATTATTTATATATAATTCTATTTATTTATATATTATATATTTATGTAAAGTACATATAATATATAAATAAAATATATACATTTAAATATATAGCAAGAAAATTTATATGTGTGTGTATATACACACACACACACACACACACACACACATACGTATACCCAACTCCTTTATCCATTCATCAGTTGATGGACATTTGGGCTCCTTCCATAATTCACCTATTGTGGGCACTGCTGCTATAAACACTGGGGTGCATGTGTCCCTTCGAATCAGTAGTTTTGTCTTCTTTGGGTAAATACCTAGTAGCATAATTGCTGGATCGTAGCATAGTTCTCTATTTAACATTTTGAGGAATGTCAGACTGTTTTCCAGAGTGGCTGTACCAGTTTGCATTCCCACCAAGAGTGAAAGAGTGTCCCCCTTTCTCTGCATCCTCCCTATCACCTGTTGTTTCCTGTGTTGTTCATTTTAGCCATTCTGAGTGGTGGGACGTGATACTTCATCATGGCTGATTTGTATTTCCCTGATGACGAGTGATGTGGAGCATCTCTTCATGTGTTCATTAGCCATGTGGATGTCTTCTTTGGAAAATACCTATTCATGTCTTCTGCCCATTTCTTAAATGGATTATTTGTTTTGGGGTGTTGAGTTTTATAAGTTCTTTATAGATGTTGGATACTAACTCTTTATCAGATCGGTCATTTGCAAATATCCTCTCCTATTCTGAAGGTTGCCTTTTAGTTTTGTTGACATTTCCTTTGCGGTGCAGGTTTTTATCTTGTTGAAGTCCCAATAGTTCATTTATTTTCTATTAATTTTTAACAGTATATTTCCTATATGTAAGTGATGAATCACTAAATTCTACCCTTGAAACCAATATTACTATATATTAACTAACTAGAATTTAAATAAAAATTTGAAAACAAATAACTGAACCAAATATAGACAGATAGATAGGTAGATCTCAAATCCAAAAAAAAACCCAACCAAACAAAAAAACTTTACATTTTAATGTAACATACAGAGGCATTCCCGTGCATTTTTCCATTTGATCATCACATAATTATCTATAATCATAAATATAAGCATTTATCTATAATCAATCTATGGAGTTGGTTGAAATAGACAATTATTTTCCTTCCTGCCAAGAGACCATTTTTTTTTTATCAGAAGAGTTTGAATCTGACTCTTCATTTCACTATGAATTTCCAAAATAATAACAACATTTTGTGGTCTTATAGTGAGACCTGTCTGTAATAATTCTAATATTTGGACTTTCTTCCATTTTCCAGAATTCTGCTAATGATTCTTTAAGAACAGCAGATGTATATTGGGATAGGACATATGGCTTCAAAGGGACAACATAGGAATAATGCCTTCAAAATTCTTTGCACAATTACATGTTAAAATTCATTTCCTTTGCTTTTTGCACCATGCTCTGCCAGTGATAAAGGCAGATTGAGTTTTGGATTCTGATTCTCACTCAGAGTTAACAACTCACTTCTTGGCACTTGATTCATTACCAGGCTTACCTCTCAACATTACTGTCCATGGGACTCCCTCCCTCTATGTTCCGCATGTCCCATCCATGATCTCATGCTGGTTGTGTTCACATTTTAGAACCTGAGTCAAGTGCATTTTATATGGTTTCAAAAGCACATAACTTGTCAACACCTAAAAATTCACATATCTAAATTTAAAATTTCAAAATGTGCCTTCCTTTACTCCTTTTCTTTCAAGCTTTCAATTCTCCATAGTGACACAATCCAGTCAACAAAACTCAAAACCTCTTTAACTTCTTCTTTATTCTCATGATGGCAGTTTTCAGTTACCCCCATTTTTTTTTTTTAAAAGAGAGAGGAGAGGAAAAGAGAGAGACGAAGAGACAGTATCCTAAGCAGGCTCCATGCTCAGCATGGAACCTAATGCAGGGCTTAAGCTCATGACCCTGAGATGGTAACCTGAACCAGAATCAAGAGTTGGAGGCTTAATCAACTGAGCCACCCAAGTACCTCCAGGTCCCCTCAATTTTGCTACAAAACCTCTTTCTACCCATTCTCTCTGAAAGAAGCCCACATACTCCTGCCTCCACTCCTATACCCATTGAGAAACACCCAGGAAACCTCTAGCAGCTAAAGCTTCTTCAATATAACTCTTCTATATCCTCTGCCATAATACTCCCAGAACGATAGAAAAATGCAATTTTAAAGCTTCAAGGAGTCTAAGATATTTAATCCAAGGCTTTTAACTGCAATTTTTAAAATCTAAGCTCAGAGTGTGTCTCGCTTCACACCTGAGTCTAAATTCTCACTGACTTCCCTTAAATTAAGTTCAAACTTGTGATCTTAGCATGGAAACTTGTTATTATCTGCAGTCCATTAATGTTTCCAGCCTTCCTCTCCCTACTCCCCTCCACAATGTGCACCAGACACCAGGCTTCTAATCTCAACCCTTTCTAGTCATGAACTAATAAATTATTCTTTTCTATCTCCCATCCATGAAGATTTGATTTTTACCTACCCTCAGGTACCAATCTATGCTGATCTCGTTTCCATAGGTAACAAAAATTTCAGGTTTCAAGTTAATTATTTCTATGACATAAAACATAGCACACCAGCATCTTCTGCACCATTTATTCCTAGAGGTATTACGTAGTCTTTCTTCCTTATCAAGACAACAACCTCCTTGAGGAATCAGACTATCTCTATGACCCTTACGTTTCTTCCCCCCCCCCACCTTTTTATAGGGCATCTCCCCTTGAGCTTTGCATATAAGAAACTTTCAGTAAATCTTTGATGAGTGAGTAAATCACATCAAGAGACAGTATTTTATTCATCCCCCAGATCATCCTTTGGAATCTTTTGGGATATATGAGATGAGCTCAAAAACTTTCTACACTCAGGAAAAGTATATTGGATGATTTTTTTTTCATGGATCCTTGTGTTTCAATAATCATGAACCAAAGATCTTTATTTTATTCATCCTGTGCTATTCTGTACAGTTCTAGCTCCATTATTTTTCTTCTCTGATTGGAGGCTCTGTGTTTACAAATCATGAAATCTTTATGGGTTCAGTGACTTTCTTTTTTTTTTTTTTTTTTAATTTTTTATTTTTTATAAACATATATTTTTATCCCCAGGGGTACAGGTCTGTGAATCACCAGGTTTACACACTTCACAGCACTCACCAAATCACATACCCTCCCCAATGTCCATAATCCCACCCCCTTCTCCCAAACCCCCTCCCCCCGGCAACCCTCAGTTTGTTTTGTGAGATTAAGAGTCACTTATGGTTTGTCTCCCTCCCAATCCCATCTTGTTTCATTTATTCTTCTACCCACTTAAGCCTCCATGTTGCATCACCACTTCCTCATATCAGGGAGATCATATGATAGTTGTCTTTCTCTGGTTGACTTATTTCGCTAAGCATGATACGCTCTAGTTCCATCCATGTTGTTGCAAATGGCAAGATTTCATTTCTTTTGATGGCTGCATAGTATTCCATTGTGTATATATACCACATCTTCTTGATCCTAGAAACATATAAACTACCACAACTGAACCATGAAGAAATAGAAAGCCTGAACAGACCCATAACCAGTAAGGAGATTGAAACAGTCATTAAAAATCTCCAAACAAACAAAAGCCCAGGGCCAGACGGCTTCCCGGGGGAATTCTACCAAACATTTAAAGAAGAACTAATTCCTATTCTCCTAAAACTGTTCCAAAAAATAGAAATGGAAGGAAAACTTCCAAACTCATTTTATGAGGCCAGCATCACCTTGATCCCAAAACCAGACAAGGATCCAACCAAAAAAGAGAGCTATAGACCGATATCCTTGATGAACACAGATGCGAAAATACTCAACAAAATACTAGCCAATAGGATTCAACAGTACATTAAAAAGATTATTCACCACGACCAAGTGGGATTTATTCCAGGGCTGCAAGGTTGGTTCAACATCCGCAAATCAGTCAATGTGATACAACACATCAATAAAAGTAAGAACAAGAACCATATGATACTCTCAATAGATGCTGAAAAAGCATTTGACAAAGTACAACATCCCTTCCTGATCAAAACTCTTCAAAGTGTAGGGATAGAGGGCACATACCTCAATATCATCAAAGCCATCTATGAAAAACCCACCGCAAATATCATTCTCAATGGAGAAAAACTGAAAGCTTTTCCGCTAAGGTCAGGAACACGGCAGGGATGTCCATTATCACCACTGCTATTCAACATCGTACTAGAGGTCCTAGCCTCAGCAATCAGACAACAAAAGGAAATTAAAGGCATCCAAATCGGCAAAGAAGAAGTCAAATTATCACTCTTCGCAGATGATACAGCAGATAAATAAGATGACCGTGGCCTCAGTTAATATGGTAACTACACTGTGATAAAGGCATTTTATAGAATGAACTCTCAAGAACAAATAATAAGTAAAAAGTAAAGTACTGCTTAAAGAGTAAAGTACTTCTTTTGCCATTTAATCTTCTTGTCTTTTTCACAGAAAACTTCCACTTCAAGCTTTTTTACTTTAGCATAAAAATTATGAATTTTGGGGAGAAAAAAATAAACCTAACTTGTTCTTATCATTGTCCTAGTTGCCTCAAGTTTCATGTTTTTAAAGAAAAGCACACATTATTTACAACTTCACTAAGTGAACGATTTTACAGGTGAGTATACAGCTTTATCAGTCATTCTAAAGATTTGTTTATTAACTGCTTGGTTTCATATTAAGTTAAGAGAGTTCCATTTGAACTAAAACTTCATATTTTCCTTGCATTTTTTAGCTACAATATGATGTTAACATTTTACCTATATGACAATATGTTTCAAATTCCAGGATGGCCAAGAAAAGCTTATTTCATTTTTTTTTTTTGTACAAAGAATGACAAATTGTGTGGAAAATTTCAAAAATAAGAATTAAAAATATGGAAAGTATGCCATAAAAATAGTTGTGAAATATGATATATATGACATACATAAGTTTAAATTCATTCCATTCCCAATACCTAAATTGTTTTAAATCTTCTTTGAGTACATAACACGAATCTACAGAGTAAAGTCCAACTTTGTAGCTCAACTATTTAGCACAGTCAGCCATAGCTCTGAATTGGAGTCTTCTAACGTGAAAAAATAAATTATTTTGAAGTATGTTTTTATTGAATGCTGTCTTTTGCTTATGTAACATTATCTAATTTGGTAATTTAAGTTGTAATGCAAAACTTTTTTTTCCCTCCCTTCATTCATCCAATAAACGTTTATTAATTTCCAATTTTGTACCAGATTCTGTGCTTGGCACTGGAGATATAAAATTAAGTAAGGCACATTCTAGACATCAAAGCCCTTTTGGCTCAGCTGAGGGAGATGTATGTAAAAAGTGAGGGCAGCTTGTCTTATACTTTATGAACACTTACTAGTATATGTATTTTAGGGGAAGATATCAAGATGAACCATACATATGACATTGTGGTTTTATAATTCAAGAGCAGTTGAATAGCAGCAATTTCACATGATCCTATTTACAGAACGAAGAGGTAATTCTAAAAGAAGAGGAGGAAGATGATGAGAAATAAAACAGGTCTCGAATAACGAGTGCATGTTCTCTAGACCAGGAGAAAAGCAGACTACATCAGTCCTGAGCTTGTTGACCTCTGACCCACCTCATCCTTCCTCTGCTCTGTGTCATCGCAGGACTGACCCAGTTAAGTTAGTCTGGCCAGCTGAGACTTTGTCTGGGATTGGAAGGTAGTGCTTTTCTGTCCTTGGAAGTGTCTTTGGCAACGTCTGTGTTTTCTCAGTGGCTTCAGCTCCACGGAGAAAGCTTACCACTATTTCTGCTGCTTCTTCTGAATGACTGGAAGCCCTTAGGCTCTGGTCGTATCATCTCTCTCCGTTTTTCTAGCTTAGGGTTTGCGCTGTCCTTCTGTTGCTGCAACTCTCTTCCTTGTCCCATTCTCCTGCCCTACTTCTCAGATTTTTAAAAAATCATTTGAGTAAATTACCTGAGAGATATATATACTGAGAATATTTTCTGTTTTATGAGTACACTTAACTGATAAAAAATTAAAGGGCAAATGTGCTCATAGCACTCTTATTCCTGTCTGCTGTGCAGAGATATTTTTTCTCTTCTAAAATAACATTTGACCTACCTCCATCCTAGGGAAGATAAAGGCCGTCTGTGCCAATGGCCTCCTCACTTCTTTCAGAGACAAACATGATTAAGCCTATTGATCAGCTAATGATTTTTACTGCTCCTAAATGAAATTCCTTCATACCAACTCTTCAACCTTTCTAGTAACTGAAAATCCTTAACCTAAACTGAGATATTCTATGCCAAGAAAACCTGTAACCTCTGTGGTTCTCTTTGCCTAGGGTTAAAAAGCTTAGCAAAATCTTCTATATCCATCAAACTATACATCATCATGACTGTTTATTAGAAAATATAGATACTAATATCTCTACCCAAAGGATAGAGGGTCTGAATGTGGCTAAGGAAACTACATTTCAGCAAAGCACCCGAGAATACTCAGGTGGAGATTTTCCATGGGCCATGCTAAGACAAGTTGTACCAAGAAAAATAAATAACCAGATACACCTGGACATTTGGGTTGGGATACCTGGTCTTATTCAATGCAAGTGTAATGTGTAACAATGTTCCTGAGCTATCCTTTCTCCTACAAAAAAAAAAAAAGAAAAAAAAAGCAAGCAAACAAATAAACATATATAAAATAAACATAATAAAAAATAATCTGTAGGCCTAGAAACTTTTAAATTATCACATTTTCTAAAGAACTCTTTGGAGTTTTTGTTATTCAGGACAAGACTCCTACAATGCTTATATCCTTTTGACAAAGGAGACAAATATGGCTTCCAGAACATGGCCAAGCATGATAGCTATATAGATAGACAGACAGATAGGGACCTACATATCACTACATCTATATACACTATATATCTTTATAATATATGCAATTTATACTTATCTGCTGAAGTGAGATTCAGGTGGTATCAATTCACAGATGGCTAATGTAAGAGACAAAGTAGAAAACATGAGTCCATGTATGTTTATTTTTCTTTCTTTAAAGAAAATGAATAAGTGTCCTGTACATGCCTGTCCAGGAGTATGGAGTATAAGCCCGATATGATTTCATTGAATCATGATCTCAAACTCACTAAACATTAATATTCTTAACTCTATTTAGAATCAGTCTGAATGATGAAACATTCGATGAGAAAATAAATCAAAATTTACTTTATATTTCCTAGAGATTGCCCTTTCTCTCAGTAATTACACACTGATTAGGAATAAAGACTACAATAATTTCTCTGTCACTGTTGGATAATAAAAATAAGCTTATATGGCCAGATTTATCAGTAGTAAATGAAAAATAATACTAGTGGCCTAGCTGAAATCTCGGGTTTTCCACTGCAGAGGAAAAAGGCAATGATTCTTCAAATCATAAGAAGATGAAAGTATTTTCAAGTATCAGCTTTGGGCTAAGCTCTCATCCCAGGTCACATGTTTGGTTAAAAGCATCCTTCTTACAGAGACTCTGGAGGCATCATAGAGAAATGAGAGTCTGAGAACTCAAACTTCAGCAGGAAGTTGACCAAGAGATCTTTAAAACATTGATGGAATTGGCATACTATATGAAAAAAGATTATTTTTTTTTACATTTATATTGTGCTCTGTGTTCAAAGTATTCATGTCCTATTGGAAAATATGTGCACTTATTTAAGATACTGCACTAAGGAAATAAGGAGTCAAGCTAGAAAAGGCTACCAAAATAATGGCTAAGAATGGTCTTTCCCTCACATTGTAGAACTTTTATAAAGGAAACTCTCTTGATTTGGCATGGCACAACCTGGTTTGTACCACTGATGTTATATGTGACAAATAATGAATAAATAACCCAGATTCCAGTAAATTCTTACTAATGAAGGAGCTGCTCTTTTATTACAAAATTCATAAGAAAGAATGTAAGAAAATAACCCTCTTCCACTTATATATATTTCCTGTATGGAAATTGAACAACTGTAATCTGAAATGATTGTTTTGTTGGAATCAACAAGCAAACTGTATCCACGTGGCTAGGAATCCTTTAAAGGAAATGTACAGTCCTGCTGTCAATTATCTGGAAAAAATACAAGATACAAGAAAAAAGGCAAGAAATCTGAGTCATTGCAAAGTAGCCCGAGATTGAGGAAGGAGAGAAACTCCCTATCTCCCTACACTCTCTGGGTTTTGCTATCTTAGACTAGAACTCTGAGGATTCTAGTTTTTATTAACAAGTAATGTCAGAGGTGGAGAAAAAGCAGTCTGGGAAGTAGAAGACAGGGGAGGCCTACATAAGGAGAGCATTTCAAATGAGGTACGCGGCAGCCATGCCAATAGCATAGTAGACATCACCTAGAGGATACCTTAAAGCTTTCTCAGCAGACTTGCTCAATACCTGCACTTTTTTTTTCAAAGATTTTATTCATGCATTCGACAGAGAGAAACACAGCGAGAGAGGGAATACAAGCAGAGAGAGTGGAAAGTGGTACAATCCAACTGGAAAATTTTATGACAGGTTCTTATAAAGTTCAATGTAAAAATACTCTATAATCCAACAATCCCACTCTTAGGAATTTATTCAAGAAAACTGCCAACATATGTTCACAAAAAGCATTGTACAATTATGTTTATAGTAGCTTTATTCCTAAAGACTCAAATAGGGAAAAAAACCCACCAATGGAGAATGGATAGATAAATATTCAATGGACTGTTACTTGGTCATAGAAAAGAAACTAATAAAATAAAATAAATAAAACTCAAAAATTATGTTGAATCAAAAAACTAAGTATAGGGGCACCTGGGTGGCTCAGTGGGTTAAGCCTCTGCCTTCAGCTCAGGTCACGATCTCTGGATCCTGGGATCGAGCCCCGCATCGGGCTCTCTGCTCAGCAGGGTGCCTGCTTCCCCCTCTCTCTCTGCCTGCCTCTCTGCCTACTTGTGAGCTGTCAAATAAATAAATAAAATCTTAAAAAAAATACTAGGGAACTTGTCAACGTCGTTCCTCCTATAAAAAAAAAAACTAAGTATAAAATTGTGAATATTCTATAATTTATAAATCATATTCCAGAAAAGAAAAAAACTAATCAATGGGAAAAAAAAAAACATAAGAAAGGTGATTACAGTCAGGCTTGACTGGAAAATGGCATAAAGGAATATTCTGGAGTGAAGGCAACATTCTATGTAATGATATGACTGTAATGCATAAGCAAAAGCATTTTTCTTGCAAAAGTCACATTAAAACTGTGAGTATATTACAATCCAGTTAATGAATTTCATATTTATGTATTAAAGCAGAAAACAGTTTATTCTGAAATAAAAAAATAAGACTCACTTATGGATAGTAGAAGGATAAATAGATGAATATGATTTTTTAAACCTTGCAGTGAAATATAATGATTGGCTGTAGATGACATATTCCTATTAACTGTGAAGTTCTTTAAAAATTTGATGTATTTTTGGAATTTTTATAATAATGATTTTGGAAAAACAAAGATTTCAAATAAATTTTGCAAAAGAAGATAAACCAAATAAGCATATGTAAAGATGCTCAGCATCATTACCTGTCAGAAAAGGGTTAATTAAAACACAGTGAGATATCACTACACAGCAACAAGGATGGCTAAAAGTAAAGACTGAAGATAAAAAGTGTTGATGAGGTTTTGGAATAATAGAGACTTTGATAATTTGATGGTGAGAACATAAAATTATCATCAACCACTCTGGCTAACAATTTGACAGTTTCTTATACCATAAAACTCCAAAACTCCTTTTCAAAGTATTTAACCAAGATAAATTGAAACATATGTCCACATAAGGGCCTGTACATGAATCTTAATAATAACTTTATTCATTATATCTAAAACTAGAAACAAACCAAATGTCTAACAACCAGTGAATGGATAAATATTGTGATATATCCCTGCAATTGACTATTATTACTGAGCAATAATACGGAGTGAATTACAGAATACAATCAACCTCATGGATGAATCCAAAATCATTTTGTTGAACAAAAGAAGTCAAAATCAAAAGAACACACTTATATGAAATTATAGAAGAGCAAGTTAAGGTAGGGCTGACCACTAAAAAATGTGGGGTTTAGAAGCACCAACCCCCTACCCCATTCAGTTGAAAATCCATCCATAACTTTTGACTCCACAAGCTCTTTATCAATAGTCAGCTGCTCAAAATCATACCAATAGTATAAACAGTGAATTAACAAATAGTTTTTGCATTATATGTATTACCTACTGTATTCTCATAACAAAATAAGCTAGAGAAAAAATGTCATTAAAAAATCATAAGGAAGAGAAAATACATTTATAGTGCTGTACTATATTTATTGAAATAAATTTGTGTATAAGTGGACCCACACAGTTCAAACCCATGCTGTTTAAGGGTCAACTGTATAATTTTAGAAAATAGGACAGGGGCTGTAAAGAGGAGTGAAGTTTCTGAGGCATTGGAAATGTTCTGTATCTTCTTTATAGCGGTGCACATATACATTGATGCATGTGTTTGTCAAAACTCACAGAACTGCGAACTTAAAATGACAGTATTTAACTATAAGTAAATTATACTTTGTTATAGTTAATTAAATATAAAAATATGAATTACTGCTATTAGTTCTGCCATGGAAAATTTAGAGAATCCCATGCTTGAGGACAGAGTGGAAAAGTGGAGGGCAGTGTTTCCTGAAGTGTGAAGAGGACAGCCTGCTGCTGAAGCCCTAGCTCATGGTTCTCTACCTTCCCAGGGGAGTAGAGGTGGGCTTGATGGAGAAATGGCCTCTATAATCATGAAGGGAGGCAGAAAGAAGAGTAAGAAAAGAAGATAGAAAAGCCAATGTCAAACATCTTGACATTGGGCCTGGTCCTAGAATTAGAGTTATTTAGAATGAGCCTGTGCCCCAATTTTCCCAGGGTCATTTCCAGTTTATTACTACTTGTCTGGTGTAATAACTAATGGTGTAACCTTTTACTCTGGAATGCTGTTCCAGTTTAGCATCTAAATATTGCAATCATCCAAACTCTGCCACACTGGAGAGACTTTTACAGATGGTTTCTAGAATTGTCCAACTTGTCTATATCTTTGCTCAAACTACCTATCGAGTTCAAACCCCAGGACTCTATACTGAAAGCAGGTCAGAATCTATGTCTCTGGTTCTGATCCCTGACCTAGTCCTTGAAACTCACCCTTATTCTGCCTTCTTTTCATCTGCTCTAATTGACCACTATACTTTGTAGCCGAGTGGAAACTTAGTTTTTTAATGCCTTCTAAAACTTATTAGACATACCTATTAATTCTTGGTGTTGTCTAGCAAGGATTTGATTATACTAGAGTTTAATTTGAAAACACTTGTTAAGATAGACACATGACATTTGCAATGACGTGGTTGGAACTAGAGGGTATTATGCTGAGCGAAGCGGTAAGATGGGGGGTTTGGGGGGTGGGGAAGGAAAAAATGAAACAAGATGCAATCAGGAGGGAGACAAACCATAAGTGAGTCAATCTCACAAAACAGACTGAGGGTTGCCTGGGGGAGGTTGTAGGGTGAGGGTGGTGGGTTTATGGACATTGGGGAGGGTATGTGCTATGATGAGTGCTGTGAAGCATGTAAGCCTAACAATTCACAGACCTGTACTCCTGGGGCTAATATTAAATTATATATATGTTAATAATTTTTTTTTAATTTTTAAAAAAGTTTTTTTAAAAAGATAGATACTCATATGAATTTATTCCAAAGATCAGTTCATTCTGTCCTTTCTGGGCCCTGACAGAACCACATATTCCAAAACTATCAGGACATCTACTTCCCTGATTGGCTTGTGGCTGTCCACATGTTCGTTTCCCTATTGTTGTTACCAATTATCCTCAGTATCCAATCTTATGTCTGGCGGAGGTACAGTCATACAATAATGATTTTCAGGCAGGAACATATTTTATTTACAAGTGATACCACAAAATGAAAGTGAGAAAGACAAAGAGAGAGAAAGAGAGACTGTAAGAAACTTTCCTTCCTAAGAAAGAAGTCCACAAAGCTAGTAATCTCACACGGAATGGTGAGTACACTGAAGAAAAATTTCATCGAGTCAAGGGCAGCCCTGTTGTTGGCTTCTATGATCCTCACTTAGAAGGGAGGACTGCTTTGGAGTTTAGTGAAGGTCCACAGCATACAGGAAATCAAATTTTAAGAGAATTACTTCACCTTAAAAAGCCATGTAAGCAAAATGGCCACACACACGCACACACAAGGAGATAAATGAAGACGTAAGTATAGAAAGATGCATTTTTTGACCTTCCATCGTAAAGCTGGAGGGCACATTAACATCGGTTCCCCCTTCTTCTGCTCCAGATACCACTTTTCTGCAATATCAAACCTAACAGCCTGTTTATCCATCCTTTGAAAGAAAAACATGAGTAATCACTGCAAAAATCATACTGTTTTGACATTGTATTATTATTACAACTAGTCACCAGCCCTGGTTGCTAAGGGGTGTGGGTGTCTTGTTTGCAGTGCACTTCCATAAGTCACTTTTTAATTACAAGTGTGCAAGCCAACCACGATATTAAATTGCTGGAGGAAAAGAGAAAGCAAGGATGAAGCCTTATCTAATCTGCAAAACACAATGATTAAATGTACTGTCTTCAGTAGGGTGTTACAGAAAGTCAAACAATGAAATGTCCGATCATGATTCTGCGTTCTGCAGGGGGGAAGCATTCAAGAGCAACATTAAGAGCCACACAAGTGTCAGGGAGGCAGAAGGAAATTGTAAAATGCTGGCTGCTCTTTACAAGGACTTCTTTCTTTCCTGGACATAAGGAAAACATTGATTGGAAAGATAAAAAAAAAAAACAAAACTTTATATAATTCATGAATAGTTTAGAGGAAAAATCACACTAAATTGTACTCTTTATTTATAACTTTGGGTAATGTGTCATTTTAGTCTTATTGTTCGAGTACCTGATTCAGAAAATAATAACACACACACACACACACACACACACACACACACACCTTAAATTAAAACTCGATTGAGAATGAAAAATGATCCCATAACCCTAAAGGTTTTTTCCTATAATGTATTATTGCTTTAATAAAAAATCTATATTCTCCAACTGACCCATTTTTCCTTTGGTGGAGATTTTGGCTACTACATAAGAAAAATAAAATTAAAATATGAAAAAAGAACCTTTTATAGCTGGTCTTGTTTTTCAAATTTTCACTTTAAGACCATGGATTCCTAATATAAATAACAACAACAACAACAAAGTAAAAAGACTCTGTACCTCAGAAACAAACAGTGACAAAATTTTTTAATATTTTTATAAAAATAATTTTTAAAATATTGTCACATATTTTAAAAATAATTCCCAATCTATATAGCATTTTCACAAATATTACCACACAACCCCATTTTAATATAGGCAATGTTGTTCCCATTTTAGAGATGAAGTTTCCATGTTATTCTCACTTTATAGATGAGTCATGGAGAATTTAAGTGGGTGCCTATAGTCACTAGTTAGTAAAGAACAAATAGGAGTCATGCCCTGGTCTTCTTTCTGTAAAACTACATGGTTGCTACCCGTGTTATAATCCCATCTGTTGTCTGGGTTCGAACACTCCATAGTCAGTCTGGAAGATGAGGTTAAAGTGCAACTGATAATACAAATAAGCCATTCTTTCAACAGAGCTCAGCTTTTGATAATACCATGAGTATTTGAAATATCACTGAAACTTACAGATATATCACAGTTTTAAAACTGCACGTGTGTGTGTCTATCTTGTTTTTACTAGAACACACATTCCAGAACCGGCCATTTTATAAATAAGCTTGCTGTGTAAACCTATCCATTTTTGGAGAAATTATTTAGAATCTCAGGTTTCTTACTGAAAAAATAACCAATTTGAAAAATGCTCATCATCATTTTTCTGCTTTTAAATGTCATCACGGTTGAGATTTCAATATCATAGTGTCTACATTGGTTTGTTTTGGTAACCCATCTTTTTCCTGGTTTGTTCTATGAGGAAAGTTTAAAATTGGCATCTGTATTACTAAGAACTGTCTTTGGAAGTGGCAATACCTCAACAGGTTTCTAATGACCCTATAAAAACCCCTAAGGCCATGTGGGAACAACTGCTTTCAAGGTAATCATCTTAATATAACTTCTCTCACTTCACCTGTATCTCTTGACCTTTCTGTGATTATTCACTTCCCTCCACTCAAGCGGAATGGGACTTCTCTTGCTCCTTCCATGAAATGATGAAACAAAATGTCTGGTTCTTTTCTCATTTCTCCAACTAGGTCTTCAGTTTTAAGGTGCCTCCTCCCTATCCAATCTAAATCCCTACATCCCACCTCATTATGAGAATTCCCATGTTTTTGTCTTTTTCCTTTATCTTACTAAACTAATTGCCTCGAGGGAGAAGCAAACAGCAGTAGCAAAGAGCATGTCAAGTCTTGAGCTTGAATATAGTCAATCTCCAGGCAGCCACCTGCTAATTGAGTACATTTTGACGAGTTGTGTATGTTTTGTGGGATCACCACTTCCACCTCTGTAAATGGGGCAGGGAGGCAAATGATAATCTGTGCTTCCAAGAGTTGTGAGAATTAATAAAATAAAATGTGAAGCACCAAGCAAAGCAGAACATAATTAATATTTAATAAATGGCAGTTAATTTTATCATAAAGGATGATACTACTTCACCTTCTTCTCCTCTCCCATTTGATTCCTTTTTGGCTGTGACTATATTTATGTTTCTGCAAAATACTTCTGAATATGCCTTTGTCTCAACACCCCGTACTCATTCTTACTTTCTCCTTACTTTACACGTTGAATGGTGTTGACTTTTTATAAATAAAGTTGAAATTCCCCAGACATTCATTCATCCATCTATTTTCTACTATGCCTTCGTTTACTCTATTCCTTTGCCTACAACTGTTTAGCCAGTATTTATATTTAGCTACATGTCCTTCACTACTTTTTTTAAAAGATTTATTTATTTATTTATTTTGAAGTGAGAGGAGAGAGCGTGAGAGGGGGCAGTGGGAGAGGAAGAGAAAGTCTCAGGCAGACTCCCATGCTGAATACTGAGCCACATGCTTGACTGATTTTCAGGACCCTTAAGATCAGGACCTGAGCAGACACCAAGAGTCATGCTTAACCAACTGTGCCTCCCACGTGCCCCAAAATGTCCTTCACTGTTAAGTTTAACTCAAAAACCATTACTCACCCTACCTCCCTTAATTAATTATAAAGTTTCTTATGTTATCTAGATTTTACATTATATCCTAGGTATTTGCATTCGTGCCAAATCTCCTCATTTATGTGTTAGATCTACTGTACTCATATTCTTATGTTTTACTATTCTTTTGTTTTGTTTTATTATTCTTAAGAATATAATACTTGTACTTAGAAAGTCTTGATATATATGAGGTGACCAAATTTGTATATATATATGTGTGTCAACTGCATATACTAATACATACACATGTTTGATCTCCTCCTGATTCATATTTATAAAGAGGTTGTTTTCACAGTTCTTTCAATGACTAATGATGGGAGGGGGAGGCTGGATCCTTCTCAGTGATTCTCAAAAAGCATTCTGGGACTATTTTACATTGGGAAGTTTCTTGCCTATATGCCTCTGATTGTACATATTCTACTGGTTGCCAATTAGGCAGGGAGGATTAGAACTTATATGGAGAAAGAATTATTAAAATAGGACAGAAAAACTCACTATCATTATGAATATATGTTTCTTTACTGAAGCACACCTGTAAAATCAGGTCTTTTCCAAGTAAGTTTGCCACGTGGGTGGAGTCAGCCATGTTTACGTAAGTTATTTAGGGTCTTGGGTTGGTTTCATAAGAACAAAACAACCTACTCGACTTGAAAAACAGTGGTATAAACATTTATATGCTTTTACCATGATGGGTAAGAAAGATATGCTTAGGTATAATAGGTTATATTTAAAACTATTCTTAACTGCTGTTGAGTTTCATATGTCCCCAAACTTCAGGCATAATAGCCTTTCTGAACCACATTGAATTCTACTGCATAGAATGTACTCTCATGGCCGCTGACATGTCTAGGACCTCAGGGTAGATGGCAGAGGAAGTTTATTCTCCAGAATTTTCATCTTGTAGCATTATCACTGATGACTTATTCTATTTTTTCAACCTGTTTAGTTGTTAAGAGGTAATTTAGAGGTCAACATATATGCCTTACAGACCCTGGGTGAATTAAAAACTATGTGTCATCTCTCCCTCCAAATTACTTTTCACACACTTCCCCATATAGCAAAATCAACTGCAAAGAAATGCTTTGCATTTCTTTTTTGCAACATAAAGCTTCTGAGAGTACCTTTACCTTTCCTTTGTAGTTCTACAAAGTCTTCCCACCCTACCCTCCTGTCCTTTACATTCTTCTTTTCCTGTATAAGAAAATTCTCATTTTTCTTTCTTATTTCAAGTATCTCTAGCCATTGATGCAGGTTAGGTGGTACTTGAAATTTAAAGACAATAAAAATCCCATAATCAGGGCGCCTGGGTGGCTCAGTGGGTTAAGCTGTTGCCTTCGGCTCAGGTCATGATCTCAGGGTCCTGGGATCGAGTCCCGCATCCGGGCTCTCTGCTCAGCAGGGAGCCTGCTTCCTCCTCTCTCTCTCTCTCTGCCTGCCTCTCTGCCTACTTGTGATCTCTCTCTGTCAAATAAATAAATAAAATCTTTAAAAAAAAAAAAATCCCATAATCACAGACTAAAGTTTTTAAGATAAACTGATCCAATTGGACAACTCATCAAAAACATATAACCAATTTTTAAAAAATTGGTTTTTAACAATCATAGAAAAAAATATTTCCAAGATTTTCAAAACTAGACTCAGTGACTTTCCTCATACTACTTCTGGGGTTAGGGAGTTAGGTTTTCAATCAAATATTTCGGTCTCTATTTCTATGGAGTATGAAGCTCAACCTTCTATTGCCAACATTTCACATATTTTGGGAAAGTTCTCCAGAAAACAACTGTCTATTAGCAAAACAAGAGTGAGAGCATTGTTAGATGAGCTGACATGGAGAAAGTGCACTTAAGAGAATAGGAAAGGACAGGGACTTCTTAAAATAGCATCAATATTAAAAAGGAAAGCAGAAGAAACCAAGAAAGAGGAATAAAAAATAACCAGCAAAGTAGACTTACAAGGAGAACAAGGAGTGACATCTCAGAGAGAAAGAAAAATTTCCTAAGTCATATGCCTCCCCTTTTCAAAAATAGCTTTCTTGAAATATATTTTAGTGTCATATGGATTTGACTATATTTCCTGCCAAAGTGGGAAACCAGTCTCTAAAAGAAGTAACAGGACAAGTCACTCTGAGTGCTATGTGCTTTGGGATGGAAATTGGCAAAATCCTGGCAAAATAAAGACCAACATAGTAAACAGTGTCATTTAATGAAAGGTGTGTTATAAACAGGAAACAAAACATCCATGAAGGTCTGTTTCTTATTAACCAATTTAAAGCATGACACAATGTTTTCAGTCATGATATAATCAAAATAGATGTAAGAAGTTTACAAAAAAATACTTTTAAACTGTGTACATTTCTACAGTTTTCTTATGTTAGTTTTGTGATTTTTGAAATAAACACTGCCACTGATAATTTTTCTCATTCTATGTTGTATTTAATTTTCACTTTAATGGATTCAACTCATACATATATATTCAAATAATATCCAGCTTCACCTGGATGTTTTTACATTCTTGTCCGCAGAAGGTCCAAGATCTGAGATGTCTCCCTGAGTCCTCTATCTAATTCCCTTTTGTGAAGGGGAGTTAAATAGCACATATGTTTGCTTTCTACCTTCATCTAGTTGCTAGAAGACCTCAGGCTAAAAATAGTTGGTGAGAGAAGGTAAAGATGGCCAATCTACAGGTGAGAATATTTTTATTACAACTAAGAATGGAAATTAAAGAAACTAAAGGGGACAACACAGAGGAAAATACCATTAATATAGTATTAACGCACATATATGTAGTGTATGGTATGTGGCAGGTACTTTTATAGATTCCTTGCATATTTATTTATTTAATTCTTCCCCAAACACTATCGAGTAGCTAATACAGTATTTCCCATTTTACAGATGAAGTAAACTGAGGTACAAAACATTTAAATAGCTTGGCAAGGTCATACAGATTGGCAGATTCAAATCCAGGCATTCTAATTTGCATAGATCATGCTCTTAACCATGATAAGGTTTTGCTATCCAGGAGAAGGAAAACACTCTGACCTCAGCTGGACAGTCTTAGGTTTTGGCTTTTACTCAGGGAAGTTGCTGGCTCCTCCTTTTACTGCTGTTCTTCAGACCTCTGAGATTCCTGATCGTGGGTCACTCTATGAACTAGACCAAGTTCAGGGGTGGAGTTACACTAACATATAAATGCCAATTTTATAATATTCTAGATCTATTCTGATTTTAACTCGACAGGGAAAGAAGGCTGATGAGAATGGAGACAGATATTTTTACTCTGGAACTATAAGAAGAAAAAGTTAAAAGCAAATTCTGTGAGAACTTTGTGGCCACTTTGGTGAACTCACCCAGCTTCTCAGTAAGACAGTTTCTAACCCAGAGGTCTTGTTCGCAAGTTTCAGAACGGATTGTGTACAGGTAAGGGCTGATACATGTCTTACCGTTAATCAGTGCCCCATCCCATTCTGACTGGTCACTGTCTATTCCATGCCAGTTAAAAAGTACACCCCTTGTCCTGGTGTTAGCATTTTTCAACATATTCCTTCTTTTCTCATGTTCTACACCTCATACTTGCAGCTGTGGCAGCAGATTACAGTCAGAAGCAGAGGTGAGAGAATTTCAATATGCTCTTGATTCCTCAAAATGGATGAGGCCAAATGGACTTTATTGTCCAGCAAGGAAAACAAAATAGTGTGAAGGCACAATATAAATGTGCTCGATTTCACTTATTCAGAGATGTCTCTGAATGTTGTCTTAAGAAATTTCGTCTTTCTTAATTATCATATGATCTCCCTGATATGAGGAAGTTGAGAGGCAACGTGGGGGATTTGGTGGGTAGGAAAAAAATAAATGAAACAAGATGGGACTGGGAGGGAGACAAACCATTAAGAGACTCTTAATCTCACAAAACAAACAAGGTTGCTGGGGGGATGAGGGTAGGGAGAGGGTGGTGGGGTTATGGATATTGGGGAGGGTATGTGCTATGGTGAGTGCTGTGAAGTGTGTAAGCCTGATGACTCACAGACCTGTACCCCTGGGGCTAATAATACATTACATGTTAATAAAAAAATTAAAAATTTTAAAAACAAGAAATGTTGTCTTTCTTAAGGTACAGATGACCACAAGTTCTTTTCTAGGACCTGCCTTGAATTCCATAACCCTGGAAAACATAATTTGAAGATTTCAGAGAACACAAATTCATCCAAGGATTTTATATCACCTTTAAACTCTTTCAAAGACAATGACTTGAACGAATAGACCTAAATGGGGGAGAGGGAGGTGTTGTTTCTTGGTTTTCCTTTTTTCCCAACTGTGTCCATATTCAAATAGATATCTTTCATTTGAGTATCTCTGAGCTGCTTTTCTTCATGTTCTCAGAATTATGCATCCATTTAACATTTGGCGATTGTTTTAAAATCATATCTCTAGAAAATTCTAATGGCTAAAATCATCTCATTTTTCTTTTTGTATGGCTTTCTTATTTCTTCCTTGTTTCTTTGATTTTACATTCTCTTTCAATTCTCGTTTCTCATTCTGTCTAATATAACTGATTCTAATTCTCCCTCACAGCAGACTTTCTTCATTTTTATTTCACTTTGGAGCAACATAATTTAGATGCTATGAATGTCTTTACTTTAATATAGTATACCCTATAAATAAGAGCCAAAACTTGAAACAAATACATCAAATAAATATACATATATTAGAAATAATTGAAAATTCAAAGCAGGCAGGAAGGCATGGGAGGCAACTCCATGCTCCCAAGGAGGATACAAATACAAAATGCTTGCTCTATACCCTAATGTCACTGTCCTTTACCATATGTTAACACCTGCCTTAAGGCAGTGCTATGCACTTTGATTAATGGACAGTAATGACCTCAGTTGAGAGATTAGTAACTAGTCATGCAGTAGTTTCACTGAAAGTAATACACATGGGAAACACTATCATTTATGATGTAAAACAGAAGTTTTGTTCTGCTGAATTTTAGATGAGGAGTTACCCTAGCTTAGGATATTGCCATTTCCATGACAGAGGAAAAGATATGGCAGATTGCTGGTGGTTTTTAAACTTTTTCTTGAAAGGAACATGCATCACTGCTACTCACAACTCATTGCCTAAACCAAGTCACAAAAGATTCAGTCAATGGATGGAGAAGAAATCTTCTCCTATGGAAGACTAATAAAAACCACATGATCAAGCCTGATTATGGAGGGGGAGGGTGTTTTTACAGGGGAAGGAAGGAAACATTTGGAAATTGGAATGTAATCCACCACAAACACCTACACAATTAAAAGTAAGACCAGCAGTTTACAATCAAGAACTATCAACACTTTCCATTTTTTAATGAAGGTGTCAAAGTTGAAATCTGCCACAGAATTCGCATTTGCAGACTTTCAATTAGGAATTTGGAATTTAAATATTTAAAAAAGCATGGAGTTGGGTGGTGGATTTTTTTTCCTACAGAACATTTAAATTCCTCCACGTCAAAAACTGTTTCTTTTCATATCTCTAAAAGTAACCACATGCCTTTCTATATGGAATTCACTTTCAAACAAGAATATTTATTCTCCCCAGTTGCTGGCACCATAAGGTGAAAAGTGCTTCTCAGAAGTTGTCTCACCACTAATGGGAATTTTTAATCAGGAAATGTTGTCGGGCTAATCTAATAGAATTTAAGTTAAGACCTCAGTGTCACTGAAGCCTAAAATATCCCTGTAGTTCCACATATAGAAATCACTGAATGATGTAGTCCATCCCTAAAGAGGTATTATGCAAATGAATGCATTTAGTTAATATGTACTGTAAACAGATCACTACTTCTTTATTCCTTTCTAAATCACAGCAGAGATTAAAACTGTAATACTCTTATTACCTAACAAAATAGCTAAATATTTAAAGTAGATTTGCAAAGAGCTTGAGCCCAAGATAACACCCTCTTAAATTTGGATTGGGTTTTCCTCCAAAGGTCATAGCATCTTCTTACATGCTTTGTCCCAAACTCCCAGGGGAGGAAAAAAATTATCCTAGAAATAGAATATCAAGTCACGCCAGCTTTCTCTGGCCACTCAGAGATTACTGAATATTTTATATTCTCATATTACTAAATTCCAACTCAATACTCACTGACAAGGAAAAGAGTGACGCTCAGACGTAACATATAAGTTGGAAAAATCAAACCCAAGATGCAGAACACAATTGATTGGTTCTTTCTGATTTAGTGGCCTCATGGTGAGTTAATGTCAGTCTCCATTAGAACTCATCTCTGGCACGTTGACCGATTTTACCACCAGCAAATGATTTCAGGTGAGAATGAAAACTCAATAATGATCTTTTCATTTGTCTTTTAAACCTTTATTGAATACAGACAATGAAGTAGGATGCTATGGCTTTGGCTATATAATTTTAAAAGGTTGATTTTTATGAAGATATTTTTGAGCCATCATAAAAGCTGGATGCAAGTGACAGCAAAGCTTTTCCTCTCAATTATGCAGACGCCAACTGATCAAACAGCGCTGGTTTTATTAAACATGCCCAACATCCCCTTGGGATCACCTATTTTCTGCCAGAGAACTTTCCTTCTCTTTTGAAAGGCGTAAAAAAAGAACATGGACAAATGATCATTTTTAAATCAGCAAATTTGTCTTTGCTTTTCTGTTTTTAATCTGTTATTGAATTGAGGTAATATATTTATTGTTCAAGAACAGAGAGAACCAAAGGACCTGAGTGCAGTTTTGCGGTTGGAGCAGAAAAGTTGTGCGACCTTACACAAGGGAAAGACGAGAGGAAAGAGATAAATCTACACTGGTCACTCTCAGAGAAAGGGAGACTCAATCAAATGCAATACAGCTTCCTTAGAGAGGAAAATGGGCCTCAGTGCAGTACTGAAAGGCAAGTTTTAAGAGTGAAGGAAATGATCAGCTCAGAATAGAGTAGCTGCCGGTAAGTAAATGTTGTCAGAGGGTCTTCTGTATTCTTACTAATGGCCATTTTGACTTGCCATTGGTACATAATAGATCATTGTCCTGGAGATGTGAAGAGGTCTGAAATGTCCAAAGTGGCAAAAGAGTTTTCCAACACCCAGAATTCTCTGAGGCAGTGAGGCCAGATACATGAATGTCAGGAGGGAAGCAGAAAATCCGAGACATAGCCTACATATTCATCAGGATTTCAAATACCTAATTCATTTATGCCTTAACCCTTTAGTATGTCATGTTTTTGTTTTATTTCTGTTCTGCATAAATGTTTCCTTTTCATTTTATTAAAATTCTTTCTTTTTCATTTTTATTCTATGATATTGATGCTTCAATGTTTCCAGACCTTTTCTATTATTTTTGTCCTTTGTGACAATGTGACAAAAAAAAAGAATAAAGGTATCACTTTGACCTTTTACTTCTTACTGGTATTTTATATAACATTTAATTTTATGCAGAAACAGAAGGTTGTCTGAGTAACTACTGGGATTCATGATAGGAGTGAAGAAAATCAAGTCAATTATATAAGCTAGCTATGTTCTGTTTTCATCAAAATTAACCAATTATTTTCCCCAAAAGATATAAAGTTCAGTCAATATTTTCAGATGGTTCATGTTACAATTTGTAAAATTACATTGTTTTTCTGTATTTTACTTTCTGAAATATTTTCATTGCATGTACTGATAGGACATAAGGAGGAACCATGGCAAAGATTTTAAGCTTTAAGACCTTGAAATAAAAATACGATTATCAAAAGAAATATCAAAGCCCCCGCAGTAGGTTGAATGGGTGCTCACATAAATACTTTGTGGGGAATCCAAGAACTGGCACCTCCATCCACACAATGCAGACCCTCCCATCAGTAACAGGCCCTAAATAAAATGACAAATGTCTTCATAAGAAACACAAAGACAGAAGAGGGAAAGACACACATAGTAGAAAGGCAATGTGAAGATAGAGGCAGAGGTTGGAGTGATGTGGTCACGATCCAAGGAAGCCAGTGAATACTGACATCATGAGAACTTAGAAGAGGCAAGGAAGGATTCTCCCCTAGACCTCTGGAGCGAGTGTGGCCCAACACCTTAATTTTGGATATAAGGCCCCCAGAATTGTGAGAGAATAAATTTTGTTTTATGGGACCCAGTTTGTGTGATTTATTATGGCAATCATAGGACAACAATACATATTTGTGAGTGTGTGTAGTTGCTCACTGAACAACAAGGGCTTGAACTTCATGGGTCTCCTTATATGTAGATTATTTTTGATAAATATAGTACAGTACAATAATCTTTTTCCCTGTCTCTACGTTTCTCTGCGTGTCCTAGAAAGAGGAGCAACAAAAATAAGAATGGAAGGAAATAAGGCACCATGAACAAAAGCCAGCAACTGACAAAAGAAAGTTATCCAGAAAAAATTTTTTTGAAGGTTTTATCTATTTATTTGAGAGAGAGAGCACAAGTGAGGGGTAGGACAGAGAGAGAAATAGACTTCCCACTGAGAAGGGAGCTTGACCTGGGGCTCAATCCCAGGACCCAGGATCATGACCTTAGGCTAAGGCAGACATTTAACCAACTGAGCCACCCAGGAGACCCCAGAAAATTTTAGGTAATAAATTACACACAAAGATTTTAACATAACTAATGATTATGCTTAATAACATAAAATCTAAGCTCGAAATATTTATAGCAAGCAAGAAAAAATAAAGAATAATCAAAGATATTTGAAAAGTAACTCAATAAAACTGTTAGAAATTAAAACCTGAATAACTAGAATGAGAACACAGTGGACAGTTTTTACACAGATTAATTATGGAATTATTAAACTACATTATAGCTATAAGGGAAGAGTACAACAAAAAGATAAAATATGAAAGATGCTAATATATGAAAAACTAAGCAAGTTTAATGAGCGCATGATTTTATGTATTTTTTAAAATTTTTAAAAGTATTTTATTACTTTATTTGTCAGAGAGAGAGAGAGAGCACGCGTATGGGAAGCAGCAGGCAGAGGGAGAAGCAGGCTCCCCGCTGAGCAAGGAGCCAGCGCCAAATGGGACTCCATCCCAGGACCCTGGGGTCATGACCTGAGCTGATGGCAGACATCTAATTGACTGAGCCACCCAGGTGTCCCAATAAGCACGTAGTTTTCCTTCTAGAAGTAGAAAAGAGAGAGAACATGACACAGAAAGTATTTGAAGATCTAATGTAAAAAATTTCCAGAACCAATGAAATCAAAAAACCATTGAAGCCCAGCAAAGCTCAAGCAAGATACCCATCCCCACATACACACAGTTCAACAGAATATCCCCAAAAAGAGATCATAAAGGCAGGCAGAATGAAGCGGATTCATTTTCATGGTGCAATGATTATACCAACAGCTTCCTTCCCTCACATGATAGTGAAAACCAGAAGATGGTGGCATCATATCTTCAACGCACTAAAAGAAAATCTCTCTCAAATCGGTATACTGTGAGCAGTGAAAATTTATTTCAAGAACAAGAGCAGGCAAACAAAAACTAGGAGTTTGTCATCACCACATTCATAAGAAAATAAATTTCTAAGTAAATGCTTCCGACAGAAGGAGAGTGAACTTAGAAGGAAGATTAATATTCAAGAAATAATAAAGAACACAGAAAATGATACATTGTGAATAAATTTTAAAACAAGTGACTTCAGAAATAATAATAATGCCTGGTGGTCTATTATTATCCATAATTTAGAGATGTGGAAAGAGAGTGACAGAGAGCCGGGATAATTTTCTCAATATCATGTAAGTATTAAGTGCCAGACCTAAATTTGAACCCAAGAATGCTGATTTGCAAACTCTGTGATTAAATCCTCTACTTTTCTGAGTAAAAGAATACGTGATGAATAAAAGGATGAAACCCATCTTACAGAATCAGTTAAGTTATGAGACAGATCTGAAAAAAGAATACGGAAGACAGAGATCAAACGTCAGGATGCACAATTTGTGGACCCACCACCCAATTTCCTAAACCTTGAAACTTGAGTAAGCCCCTTAATACAGCTCGCTCAGCTCCAGGGGAATAATGTGAGTGCTTCTGCTGAGGTTCCATGCGAACAAACTGCAGAATGGCTTTCAGAATAGAATGAGCAAGTGCGGACCAGCTTCTGCATCCTCCTATTCCACTCACCATTCAACTCCAGGGAGCTCTTTTAAAAAACAAGAGCACACGTAGTGGGGGTGAGATAGCAATGATAGGAGGCAAAGCAACAAAATTACACATTCCCCTTTTCCATTCCTGGTTCTCTAAGACTCTTGTTAAGGATGGATAGGGATGTTTTTGAATACAGGGCTACTAACCCTTTTGGGGTCATAATTTACACCATCCCTAATATTTTAATGTTTGGCTGATTCTTTAGGGCTGTCATAATAATAGAATCATTGAAATAGAAGCTGACGTCACAGAAATCACTAGCTGTGACAAGTTCCGAGTTTGGATTTCCTCCTCCTCCATCCTCTCATGTGGTCTTGGTCTTCAGAAGCAGACGTGCTCATTTCCCTGTAACTCCAAGTACATTGGTTGGGGGCTTATTTCTCCCTAGACCTTGGCAAGGGAGAATGGAACTAGTCATTCATTTGTTTATTCAGCACATGTTGACCACTGACCAAGAGCTGTTCCATGTGGGAACTGAACATACCAAGATATTTACCCTCAGAGCTTGTATTTGAGCAAGGCTGGCAGACAAGCAATAAAATAAACAACAATTCATAAGACCTAAGAATAATAGTAGATAAATAAACTCCCTTCCAAAAACAAAGAAACAAACAAAAATAGGAAAGAAGGAAGGAAGAAAGGAAGGAAGACAGATGTGAGCAGTTAACAAGTCAAGAATGCTGGGATTGGATTAGCCCTCCAACACAAAACCGATATGTTTTATTTTACTTACTGGATCAACTTTTAGAAAACAATTAGTGATACAAAATCATAGACTACCTCAAAATCAAAAGACTAATTCTTTTCTGACTCATCCAGAATTTTTAAACTATAGCAAACTCAGGATGAACACAAGTATCTTCAATATGATTTCATTCCTATTTTCTCAGGAGAGATAAGCACAACAGTTTTCTGTGGGAAATCTCACTCACAGAGACCTGTTTCCCTATTTTACTCATTACCACAAGTCTAGATAATTACAAATAGGACTTGAAGAAAATTTGTATACAGCATCAAAGGAAATGATGGGGGTTTAAAAAACTTCAAGAAAAAGCTGTAAAAACTTGAAGATGAAAAGCTCATTTCAATCTATAAGAGGATCTCTCTCTCTCTCTCTCTCTCTATATATATATATATATGTTTATCTTTTAAAAATTCATTCAGAGGGGTGCCTGGGTGGCTCAATCGTTAAGTGTCTGCCTTCAGCTCATGTCATGATCCCAGAGTCCAGGGATCAAGTCCCACATCCAGCTCCCTACTCCACGGGAAGCCTGCTTCTCCCTCTCCCATTCTCTCTGCTGTGTTTCCTTTCTCACTGTGTCTCTCTCTATGTCAAATAAATAAATAAAATCTTTTAAAAAATTCATTCAGAGGGTTTTGATATACAGCTGACCCTTGAATAATGCTGGGAGGGGGGCTTAGGGGAGTGACCTCCTACAAAGTCAAAAATCTGCATATAACTTTGACTCCCCCAAAACTTAACTATAAATAGCCTACTGTCGACTGGAAGTCTTACAATAATATAAAACAACCAATTAACACATTTTTGGTATGTTATGTGTATCATATACTATATTCATATAATAAAGCAAGCCAAATAAAAGGCTATGTTACTAAGAAAATAATAAGGAAGATAAAATACATTTACAGTACAGTACTGTATATGCAAGCATGGTCAGTTTCAGTTTCAGTGCTCTCCTCCTGACTTGCAGATGGCCCTCTTTGTTGTGTCTCCCATGGCGGACGGAACAGGGATGGGGAGAGATATCTTCCTGTTCTTGTAAGACCACCTTATAAGGTCCTGTCAGATTAGGACCTTTTGGCCTCCTTTAACCTTGATTATCGTGTAAAGACTATATCTACATATAGACATATTGGGCATTAAGGGCTTCTACATAAGAATTTTGAGAAAACAGCTCATTCCATAAAAGCCTGCTTCTTAATGCAAAATATGAAGACTCTTAGAAATGTGAATCTAAGCCATTCAGACTTCAATAAACTCCCTCCCAATCTATTAATGTGTAAGATTTTAGTATCATTGGACATCCATCTACTTGACACAATATATTATGCAGATGTATATCTTTAAACCATTAAGTTAAATATTCCATAATTCTTGGCTTACTCTTCTCCAACTCCTTTTCTGGAGCTGTACGTCAGTGATATGTGGTCACATGCATTCCTAAATGAAGTTATAGCGAAAGAACTGAAAATGGAAACGTAAATGTTGATATAAAAAGCTAGCCCTCCTTGAAAGAAACAGAAAGTCAGCGCTATCAGATAGAGAAATACATTTTTAGAAAAGATTAAAATTAAGCTATTTACATGTGTGGAACATAAAATGACAGTAGGATGTCCATGTAAATATGATGAATCCTTATCCAGAAAAGCTATTCCAGAGACATTTTGTAAGTGAAGGTATATGACAGAGTAATCGTTTCAAAGCACAATGTTACAAAGGATATATTTGAATTTATATCATGGACCTACTATAAAATCTGACTATGAAACAGTGGATAGCTTATTCATCATCTTTTATCTGAAATACTACAACTAACCACTAAAGATAGTAATACTAAGTCTGAGATGACTGAATAAATTCAATTTAAGTAGAAAGAAAAATACAAAGCCAGGTATGTAAAAAAGTACTCCTTAAAATATGTTTAGCTCTTATTGGCCTTGGTTTTTTCGCAGTAAAATGCTGATAAATGATATCCTAGGTTTTGTTTTAGTGAATAAATGGAATTCTTTATGTAACATATTCAGTCCAGTGGCTGGTACATAGTAAGTATGCAAATGCTACATTGTCACCTTTTTTCCTTTCTCCCTCACCTGAACTAGTTACTTAAATTGTTCAATAATAAAGAGATGTAGAAAGAAAAAAAGGCCAACAGCAAAACACTGGGTTAGACCTTACACTAAAATTTGAAAAATGAAGAGAACAAGCAAAAAAGTTAAAGAAGTCACAAAGGCAGGAGGAGAAAATCAGATGAGAAAAACAAATGGGAAGTGAAAAGCCCATGGATTTTATGAATAAGGGGCAGTCAACAATGTTAAGACAACAGAGAAATTCTGAGTGCTAAGAAAGAGGTATTGATTTTGCAATTTGAAATTTGCTGGTTTCTTCAAAGAACAGTTTTAATAGAATAGCAGAAAAAGAAATCATATTGTGTGGAACTGATGAAAAAATGGGAAGTAAGGACATAGTGATAAAAGAATGGGGGGAGGGGGAAGTGGGTAATTGCCTGAGGGTTGCAGAAACCAATGTGAAATGGGCTTTTTTTCCCTTAATAAGAAAAAAAAAATGTTCTACATGTTTATGGAATATAGTGAAATGATTGAATTAAGAATGAGAGAGGACAATAAGGAAAGGAGAGATCAAGAGCCATAGGTGAAGGCAGCCATTTAGGAAAGAAGCCACATACCTTTCTTCAAAATAGCCAGAAATGAGGAAAAAGGAAATGGCAGAATGATATGGTAGAGTTCTGAAGAGTCAAGGGTATGGTCACAGGAAGAAATTCTCACAAGGAAGAGACAGGCTACAGAAATACACCCTAGATGACTGATCTTTTCAGTGAAGTAGCCAGTAAATTCATCTCCAAAAGGGTTAAAAGAGCAATTCTTTCTTCTGTGGGAGCTCATGGTAAGTAGAAGAAAACCTAACTGATCTCTGTACTTCATCACATAGGAAAGTAGTTGCATACTTGGCATTCAAAAATAATAGCTGAGCTGAAATGTGTGTTTGGGTCTTGAAGAGAGTGGAAATGGTTTGGAAGGGCCAAATGAAAAAGCAAAAAACAAAAAAAGAGGAATGAATTGAAGACATATGCACACACAATTGAAGAGTTTCAGTGACAGCTCAATTGAAGTTAGAGAACATAAATTTGGAGTGAACCCAGTCTTAGGAGATAAGTCCTATTTTAAATCCTAAGGGAAGCTTGGTAATGAAATCCATTAAGAATACACTACCCAATTGAAAGTCGAAAAGAAGATTAGGGAAGACAAATGTAATTACCCGAATTGTAATTTGGTCAAGACACCAAGGTTAATAACATTCCTCCTTTTTCAAAAGTTGCCATGAATTTTTTAATACCTTATAATGGCCAGTGTCACAATTCTTATTTCTTATACAAGAGATGAACTCTGATATGCATTTTTAAGTATTAAGCATGTATATTAGGGATATATACCCAGCATTACACAGGCACATACATTTGTACCTATACAAATATTAGAGAACAAATATTTTTCAATTAGATTAAGTGCTTGGATAGAAAATAGCTGTTTCTTTCTATTACAAATTTGACAAAAGGTTGTGATTAAAACTGGAATCTATCATGATAGTTTAAGGCAAAGATCATGTTTGGGCTACAATACTGTTTGGAAGTTAAGAGCATGGTCATTAGACCTCAGCCAGACTCCACCACCACCAAGTTATGTATCCTCTATAAACTCACCTTTTCACTGTAAGGCAGAGAAACAAATCATGTCATATGACAGGGATTCTGAACAATAAATAAGATAAAGCATGTACAATGCTTAACACAGATGATAAATTCTCCATAAATATAAATTATCATATTACCTACTATTAACAGTTTTAATTTAATGCTCTTTGATCCCAAGTATCAGCAATAATGGAAAGCAATGTTCAGAAAATACCATCATCCTTTAGTTTATCAGAATATAAAACAACCATCTGAGCCTTATGTATTTATTACGGTAAACTTCTCTGGTACACATGTATATTTCCTGACATAAATTTTGACTTACTTGCATTTATATAATGATTCACTTTATAAAGGGATTCTATCATTTGTTTAAATTTGAAGACAATGTTGAAATGTTATTAAACATTAAGCCTACCTAAAAGTTCTGTGAATCTTTAATATACCTTCAGAAACTTTCTCTTCTGAGTAAATTATATTTCTGTTTGACAAATACATAGTCCCAAAAGTATATGACACCTTAAAAAAATAAACTATATATATAATATTATTTGAATAAATTTCAGTAATATATTATACTTAACTTTTGTTTCCGAAAATAAAAACATGGTAATTCAATTCTATAATCACACATGGCACTTGATTTTACTATTAAAAAAATACAGTAAAGAAAACTAACTTTTGAAAAACTCCCTGGATGATAAAGGTGATGGAGATTTGAAAGCAATACCACCCAATAAACTTAACATTGTAATTACCCTTTCCTCCTATAGTGCCTTTAAAGGAAAAGTAAAAGGAAGTGTTTAAGAAATAAATAAAATGTGTAACCTATGCCTTTATCAACTTAAAGCCCATATCCAAATATTTTAATCATAAGTCAATTTCTAAAGAGTTTAAACAAAAATGCATTTCATTAGCCTCAGTAAATGGGAAACCTAGGATGGAGTTATTTTAGAGATTATTGAATCCGTGCGTGTATGTGTGCACACACGCACACACATGTACATATGTGTTTCTTTTATCTGCTTGGTTTCTCCCCATTTTCTGCACTGTTACCTGCATTATCTGTGTTGATCTTACTGTTTCTTATTGAAGAATTGAAGAAAATGGCTGAAAACAGCTTTAAACTGACATGAATTCAGTTGGAGAACCTATAGTTCTCGGGGCCTTTATACACATCCTTGGGATCCCCTTGTGTTGGGATTTGTGTCCATTTCTGGGCTAAGAACTCTGAGCAGAATTGTGGAGTTTTGGCTACTAAGTATGTGTCACATGCTCACCTGTATGCTGGTAGAAGCTGAAAAAGTGTGATGAGTAACTACACAAACCAGGACCCTACTGACAAGCGAGGAGACAAGCTTCAAAACAAAAGGCAAAAGGAGTCCTGGGGACTGAAAAATGGAAATAGGAATGGTGTACAAATAAAATGAGCAGCTAAATCAACTTTCTGATGAGATTCCATTAAATACAGATGGTCCCCAACTTACGATGGTTCAACCTGCATTTGGGGGTTTTCTTTTTTACTTTATGATGATACAAGAGTGACATGCATTCAGTGGGAACTGTACTTTGAATTCTGAATTTGGATCTTTCCTGGCCTAGCATGCGTGGTACGATTCTCTCTCATGATGAAGCCAGATCAGTGAATGGCAGCTGCTAATCAGCCGTGGGATCACAAGGGTACACTTACAAGCTTTCTGGCCCCAAACAAACTTTCTGTATTTCACTTTCTTTATATTATCCAATAAATTGCATGGGATATTCAACACTTTTTTTATAACAGACTTTTATTAGATTATTTTGCCAAACTGTAGGCTAAATGGTCTTAGCATGTTGAGTGTAGGCTAGGCTAAGCTATGATGTTCAGCAGGTTAATTGTATTAAATGCATTTTCAGTTCCATGGGCTTCTTGGAACATATCCTATCAGAAGTCAAAGAAGTTCTGTAAAGAAGCATGGAATTACAGAAAATGTTACATGAAAATAAGTATGTTTTGCACAGTAGGTTATGCCCTGGAGTCTAGGCCCTTGGCTCACTTTGTGTAGGACTTTGTTCAAATCACTGACTTTCTCTATAACTTAGTATCCTCATTTATAAAACTAGGATACTGAGTGTATCTTTATGGTACCCACTAGATTCAAAACATTTCAGTGTTTAATAAGTTAACGGGTACGTTTCTCGGATATTATCGATTTAAAAAGAAGCAGTAGAAGAAAGTGAATAGGTAATTGGTGGGGTCACAAAGACCTACATCTTAGATCTCTCATTCAGTAGTTGTATAAACTTGTACAAAGAAGCAGTTTCCTCTCCTGTCAATGGTGATGGGCATAACAGCAAGAGCATCTACCACTGCAGAGCAGTTCCAATGAATACAGAAGATGACTATAGTGCCTGCCATAGAAACACTACTTAATAAATGTCATTTTTTTATTCCTGATATTATTATTTGTTATTTTTATACTCCTCAGAAAAGATTTTGCACATTTCTCATTGGGCCCACGTCTAAATACTTGACATTTTTGTTTGAATATAGAAAATAAAAAGTCACCCTTCAACCAATTCCTGAGTTCAGCTGGTGATGAATCAAAAGTGAAGTGTTTTTAAATAACCTGCAGCAGCATTTGAAATTTACAAAAAGCCAAGGTTCAATTCCATTTAGAGTATTTGGAATACAATTCTTCTATTCGGACTAATTTTGGGGTCATAGAAACAAGTATTTTGTTGCTTCCTGCTCTCTGTTCCTTTGTCCCTATAGATAGGGCCGTGGGAAAAATGTAACAGTCATTATAGACAATTCTCCATAGAATGATGCCATTAAAAGAATTCTTATCAGAAAATGACACTTAACTGACATGAGAAGTTAAATACTATTTTATGTTGAGTGGCTATCACCAGCATTTGGAAGACTTAATTAAAGAAAAGTGCATTTCTTTTTGAAAAAGCACTTATTAAACACACTAAATTCAAAATGATCTTCAGGTAATTGTAGAAAGAGGAATGGAGAACTATCTGCAATTTTTATTATATCTACTGATGCAACATTCTATTTTATTGGTGGTTATCATGGGATATGAATGTTACTGAATAGAGAAACCAAAGAGAAAAAAAAATGAATGAACAAATGGATGAATAATGTATCACAATTGCCTATTTTTTAAATTCTCAGAGAGGAGGATTGATAACTCCCTTTAGAATCTAGTTCAATATTCATATTTATGTGTAAAGATATGAATTTAAGCCAATATTCACATGTATCAACAGATAGACCACATAAATATTTTAGCTGAATATCTAAGGGCTAAATGTTGAAATCGACATTTATCCAAAACCAACACCGAAGCCAAACATCTCCGTCATAGAACATATTATATGAACTGTGGTATCAGAGTAAATCTAAAATGAAAATCAAGTAAGCAAGAAAGGGAGAACAATTCAAAACATCTAAATGTAGCCATATGATGGATTAATTCACAGCTTTAAAACATATTGGCAAATCTCAGAAATATTATATTGAGCAAAAATGAAGCATAATGCTACAATTATGTGATGAAGTTTACATGCATTTTATGAAACAGAGGCAATACATATAGTTCATTAAGTCCCAGTGGTCAGATTAATTTAAAATATAGTTACCTCTGGTGAGTGAAAGAGGTTAACAGGGATTGGTGAAGGATTGAAAATCAAACTTTACTTTTAAAATTATTGTATTAAAAATGGACAAAAATGGCAGAGTGATGGGTTAACAGATATATAACACATTACCTTTGTTATTTTCTAAATGTTTTAGATCTTCAAGTAAAACCCAAAGAACTGATTCAGAATAAGTTCACCTCTCTAGTTTTATATTTTAGAAAGGGTAATATGACTGTTCAAAGATTCTCTACTAATCTCTACTTCCACTACTGGCAAATTGCAGAGTCTCCAAATTAAATGACGAATAATTTACAGCAAGTATAAACAAATTATGTTGCTGTTTCTTTCCAGCGGGTTTAAGAAAAAAAATCCTAATTTAAAAATGAAGTTAAATTTCTCATGACTCATAAGACTCAGAGGAGACTGAGACTACGTCTGTGTATGTGTGATTAAGGAAAAATAGAAACTAAAGCTGTAGAAACAGCAAAGGAATGACTAAAATTTTTGAATACCAAACCCACTAATCTTTAAAAATTAAAATGCTTTTAGATAACAATGACTACATTGCATGTGTTTTTATTTTTCTGAACAATGAGCATATTGAGAGTTGTAAACATTTTGTTTAATAACTTTGACTGATGTTGAGATGTTGCATAGACGTTCTACTCTATACATATTGAGATTTTTCTTTGTCATTCAGCTATCTATAATTTGTTTGATGACTCTCTAGCTCTATGCATTACACAGCTGGCCAATCGGGCAAACACAAAGGTCAGATTAGCTTGGGATTCCTAAAGTTTCCTCGAATCATTTTTATACTTTATTCATGTATAGTCAAAAGAAAACATACAGGTTTATAAGATGTTTTTCATTTCTTCTAAATGTGTTACATTGTGAAAATTTTCATGTTCAGTCACTATTTTGGAAATGACTATCCAGAAAGCATTAAATGTAATCTTGAACATCATGTTCCATACCAACTACTGGAGAAACAAATACACACTCCACATACATGTATGCAGCTAACCTTAACGATAACAGTTCTTTCTATTCCAAAATCATCCCCATATTGAGTAGTATCTCTGCAGTGCTTCACATATTGCTAATTGCTGTTTAGACAATATTACTGTTGACCCACCTCCACTATAATGACAAGCAACTTCTTAATTTTGAATCTTATATTCCAGGAGATTTCAGATATAATAATTTGAGGTGAAGATGCAGATTTTAACATTACAAACTCACTTAGGGTTTTTGTGGTTATAAAAATAGACATGCTTAGCTGTATTGTATATGTATTACTTACTAATCAATGACTCCCAATAATGCTTTTGATTCTTTATTGAACAATAACCCTTCTCCATTGTTTCAAATACTAAAAACTGCTGCCTGAGAGGCAGTTTCTTCTCAGGTGTAATTGGGTAGCGTGCAGCAGGGTGATCTACTGTGGAAATGGAATAGCATATACACTGGTGATACACACTTTGGAGATCAGTTTGGTAGGAAAAGGTTGTTGGGGCCAAGGAAGTCCAGTGAAATATAAGCCCCCACCTAAAATCCCTGGAGATACAGGGAGCTAAGATGGGCTTTCACTTTTGGTGGAAAGGGTATGCAAGGTAATTTTATGTATACCTTACTAGTTCTATCACCTCAAGCAACCCAAGAATTTGGGGATATCTAGGTGGCTCATTTCTGAGTTACAGTATTTCTTACATTAAATATGTCTTGGTCTTAAAATTATGTCTTATTTATTTATTATGTATTTTTTAATGCTTATACATGGGAGATTTTGCCCAAATCCTCAGTATTTTACAACCAACCAGCAACTCTTCAGAAGGATATTACGTTTTTAAAAGCTCAAATGTTTCCTTGCTATGCCACAAACTTTGTCTTTTACTAACACAAACTCTGAGGAAAGCCATGTTTATATGTAGGCAAGAAAAAATTTCTTGTGTTGATTGGAATCTTCCAAGGAAAATCCCACTCAGAAAATACAATTTTCTCCGTCTACATACCAAAATGCTTAAGAATATTTACTTATTTGGATTCATCATGGTCCTCTGTGAGAAGCCTCTGTTAAACTTCAAATACCCCAGGAAGAAAAAAGAAAGACACGACAATAGTCATACGCCATAAAAAATCTGACCATCAGAGTAGACACTAGTTGGCCATGTTAAAGGTTTAACATGATGGCAAAATCCAGGCATGAGTAATATGTGAAAAATCAATTAGAATGGAACATATGGTTACTCAAATACAGAGATGAAACAGACTTAAACAATTGCAAGAAGGAAATGACTGTGAACTTTGATATGAAGATGAAACAAATAACTGGATTCTTCAGTTCTAAAAAGTGAAGGGGGATCATGTTAGATGCTATATACATTCGTGCACTACTGTTTAAGGGAATTGTTTTTCCCTTCATCAAACACCAAAATATGAATAGAAAACAGACCTCCTTAGAATTAGGATAAGGGACTATTAAGATAAAAGGATTTATTATCTTAAGCAAGAAGTGTTGTAGTCAGAAATACAAATGAAAACCAAATAATTTGGGCAAATTTATGAATGTTTAAATGATAAATTGCCAGTAAGTGCACAGAACCTTGAGACAACTGCAGGCCCCCTAGGCAGGGCAGAACCAGGGGTAATTTATAAATCATTTTTGACAAGTAAACTATGGAGAAGATTAATGTTAACACAGATAGCAATCCCCATGCCTCTATAAACAGTCAAGGAATGAGAACTCCTCCTTTTAGGATTAAAAAGAGGATTTCTCTTTTTAAAGACTGAGCTTTATAAAAAGGAATCAAAATCACCTGAAATTTATCATAAGGCCCGCCATGATGACCTAAGGGATTCCCAATATTGTAAAGGCATTCCATATTTTCCAATACTCTAAATCTTTATTGCGCACATGCAATGTATTATTTCTATATCACGCACAATAAGCGAGACACACAAGATTTCCGTATTTGTTGAGCTTATGATATATAAGAAAGATAATCAAGAAGAAATTTGATTATCTGTTTTTATTATATTGCTCTTCTAGCAATACTGACTTAAGAGAAAGGCACATTATTCTCCAGAACCGAATAACAGGAGTAAAGAGCATAGAGGAGGTGGGCAGTGTGGGTTGACTTCCTGCTCCAAGTGAAATGTGACTGAAATATAAACAAAAATAAAGAATAATCCAATACATGAAACTAGGACAGGTACGTTTCAAACTAGGTAAGAATTCTGAAGAAGTAAACAAAGTTTACTGTGACCGCGGTTTCTTACCACAACAGGGACTGATAGGAGTGAAGGTGGAAAAGGTCTACGTTGGGGCCTTTTAAAATCATCCTAACAAATCAGGCTTTTTTTTTTTTTTTTCCTTTGAAGGGTAGTAAAAATAAATTGAAGGGATTTCACTAGGAGAGTTAGCTTTGATTTTGGAAAGGAAATTCACCAGCAGAAGAAATCTTGGATTAAAACTGGAGATTGGAAAAGCAGTTGGCAGGCTATGGAAGGAGTCTAAATCTAAAATAATAATTGTGCCTCATTACTTGATGGTGATGGTAAGGGTGGAAAGCCAAATTGGAAAGACAGGTTATGGTGACTCACTGGGAAATAAGTGAGGGAAAGAAAAGGGTTAAGAAGGACTCCCAGGGTACCCCCTGGACAAGAGGGGGTTGCTGACACCCTGCTGTGAATTAGGAAGCGCACTGAAGTAGCACAGTCGACCTCCCAAACCCTGAGAGGGGGCGGTGGGGTTGGAGTAGTTTGTGGAGATGATACCTTGATTTTAGGAAACTCTGAGTTCCAGGTAACAGAGACACCTCCAGTTAAAAATATTCTCTAGGTGGGGCATCTGGGTGGTTCAGTTGGTCAAGCCTCCCTCCAACTGTTTCTATTTATTTATTTATTTATTTATTTATTTATTTATTTATTTTTAAGAATTTTATTTTTTGACAGACAGAGATCACAAGTAGGCAGAGAGGCAGGCAGAGAGAGAGGAGGAAGCAGGCTCCCTGCTGAGCAGAGAGCCTGATGTGGAGCTCCATCCCAGGACCCTGAGATCATGACCTGAGCCAAAGGCAGAGGCTTTAACCCACTGAGCCACCCAGGCGCTCCTCCCTTCAACTCTTGTTTTCAGCTCAGGACGTGATGTCAGGGCTGTGAGATGAGCCCCGCGTCAAGCTTTGTGCTCAGCACCAATCTGCTTGTCCCTCTCCTCCAGCTCTCTCTCTCTCAAATCAAGAAATACAATTTTTTAAAAGAAATGTTCTCCAGGCAGTTTGCTGTATGGACTTAGTGAACAGAAGGAAGCTGTGTCAGCCAGCCAGGGAACAGATGTTTACCGACAGCCTACTGTGTGCCAGGAACTATTTAGCGTTGTGTTGATACAGCCAAGGGGCTTTATTCTCGTGCATGTAGGGTCTGGCTACAGGTACATATACCAAACTGGAGGGGGAATGGGTTGCCTAAAAATAAGTCCCCAGTTTAGAAGACCCAAACAAGCCTACACATTCACGAGCAACGTGCAAAAATAATTTAAAAAGATAGTTTTTTTTTTTCCTTACCAAATACGGTAATCTAGTAATAACTGATAAAAGACAGTGACTGAAAGTTTAAATGTGATTTAAATGTCAGTTACTAGTGACCTTGGTGTGAGCTGAGCAGGGGAAGGCCGGTGAAGAAGCTAGAAGAGTCTGTTGGGGACAGGGTTGGAGGTGAAAAGATGCAGAAAATGTTTTCCCATTTGGGAGAAGGACAAGACGGGACAAAGAACAAGAGAAGCTACAGCAGTCCCTGTGGGAAGAGGAAGCATCCATAGGGGAATTTTTTTTTTTTTTTTTTTAAGAGAGATACTGTTTAAATGTTACTGGGAGGGAGCCTCCTGGGAGGGAGCCCACTGAGTGAATATCTGTAAAACTGCCGTTGGTCCACAGTCTGAAATAAGATAGGAGTCTATTCCCTAAAACAAGAAGCTCAGGGTCATACCCCCTTAGCTGAGGTATATATATTAGTAAAGGAGAATGTCCTCATGATTCCCATTCAATGCATAGCCTCTTAGATACCAAATATAATTTAATGAAGGCCATTAAAGGCTAATAAAGTTCAGCCACTGTCAAATGCAAACTGAACATGTGAAAGGTCTTAACAATGACTTAAATCACCCCACATAACTTTGGTATTAGCCAAGTCATTTTGTCCTCCAAACTTTAGGCTTTTCTTGTTTATATTTTATCACAATACCTTAGCCTTCTAAAAATTATTTTCTCCAGTTATATTAATTACTTGAATTTCAAACGAAGTCCAAAAAGCCACTTAATGGCACTAAAGTTAAGGGAAAAGGGAGAAGATAAACTGTTTTGGCACTCTGTCTTTCTTTAAAGCCTGGCTTTGGGCCTTGTTTTAAAAGATATCACCGAAGGTCTCATCGTATTTCTTCCTGTATTCAATAAACGGTTAAGCGGTCACACATTCATTACGCCATAAGCCGCACACAGATGCAAATGGACACCATTTATAATATTTTACAGTGTTTTGAAGTTCCAAGCCCATCTAGAATGATAAAGACCTGGAAAATGTTAACCCACCTCAAAGTCTCTTTTTTATTGCATTCTTTAATAGATTGGTGCAATTTCTTTGCATGCTATAAAAGTCAGGAAAGTATTTCCATGGTATTAAATGGTAACACATGGAGACCATTTCGTTTTTAAGAAGAATGTTCTCTACTTTGTGATTTGTGTTTTTTAATGCCCTTTTCCTTCCTCTTTGTTCTTTCAGGGACAGTTTGATTCAGAGTAATGGAGCGGTGGAAATTAAATGAGTGTGCATGAAGTCCAATGAACTCAGTATACTGCTTATCTTGTAACTATACTTAATCTAAATAACCTTTTTTATGCTCTGCTGGAATGGCATTTTCAAAAGGCTATATAGTAGTAAATGAGAGTATATGTCAGTAAGGATTTGCTAGACAAATCAGATCTCACAGAGAAGTATATCTATCCATTACTATTTAATACACACTTCAGTTTGAAGGACAATTTTTGCGTGTGTGATCAGACCATTAACATTTACTGTCATTTGGGCTATGTTTTCTAACTTTTCTACTTTCCCTTTTTATTTTAATTTCATTTACTTTTTATTTATTTTTTCCAAGGGAGGTCTTCAGACCGAAATTGCCTCCGAAAGGAAGAATGAAGTGATTTATATATGCACAAGTCATTGGCTCAGTTTTTTTTACCAGATGTACATTTTCGGAAGTAAAAGATTTCTAAGGGATAATGTCAACACAAATGGCAGTATGCTGGAGAGAATTTCACCCGCGTACAATAAAACACATGGCAGGCACATCCTTCGATAACAACATTTACCTTCTTTTCATTGATATAGCTTTCCTTTATTATGATGTTGGAAGGAATGATTTACTAAATAAGATTTAGAAAACAGCTTTCCTATCCTAGCTATTGCCCTTTCTTTTGGTCTTTCATGGAGAATGCTTAAGTTTGTGCTTGAGACACCATATATGTGTAAGTAAATTATCTTGTAACACTTTGTTTCTTCTGATAAAGCAAACCTTAAGGTGCATTTGGGCATTTAGGCTATTCCTCTACTTATGGTGAAGAGGACTGTATCTTCATCTTATCCTACAACATCAGGCAGTGCTCTCTCCCCGCCACAAAGCTTCACAACATTTTGTCTGAGACACAGTCAATGGTGAGACCTACCCACAGGCTGCCTGATTTCTGTGAAGCAAACATCCTCCTGCCTGCTGTCCTGTGTGCCTGCTTGTTCCACTTGCCCACTGTTTGAGGCTGCCTAAGAGTGGAGCCAAGAAATTGTATTTTAGTAAGGTCTCCCATAATTCTGATATTCAATAAAGTTTCGGAACAATTGGTTACTATTCTCATCTATTTGTTTGTTAGTGAAAATCCACATGAGTTTTTTTTTTTCAAAAAGAAAACTTCTAATTACATAAACTATATCCTTTGCTCATAATTAAATAGTATTGAATTGAATTAAAAAATTACACAATTTAAAAACCAAATCACTTGATAATTCAAAGGTGCCATGTAAATCTTAAAGAGGAAATCAAAGCTGCAATTATAGACTCTAATATTAAAGAACTGTGCCATATATTAAAATTTACAGAATGCAAACAAAACAGCATTTAAATTAATAGTTAAAACTATCAACGTTTTAGTTATTAGACTAGAAAGAAATTAAAAATTGAACTAAACTTTCAACTCAAGAATTTAGAATAAGAACAACAAAATAATTCCAAGAATAGCATGAATTAAAAGTAGAGTTAATGAATTAGAAAACAATTAAAAATACAATTATAGAAGAGAATAATAAAACAGAGTACTCTTTGGAAAATCTAATAAAGAAAGACAATATAAACACACAGAGAAATTAAACTAAACCTTCTAACAGAAAAAAGAGAATGCCACACTAATATATTGAAAAAATAACATAAAATGGACTTTTTTGGAAAATATATATAAACAAAAGTAACTCTTTAAGACAAAGATCTGAAAGACATTAAGAAGATTTTGACCTATGAGTTTGCTCCAAAAATATAGCTAGAAACAAAAACTTTTATCAATGACTTCTTTTAAACTCTTCAAAAAACTGTAGTTCAAGAATTCCAAAACTTACAAGAATATAAGCTTTGAGATTTACTTCACTAGTGTTTGACACCACCATCTAACAAGAGAACTCAATGACAGGAAATCTCAGTCCTAGACTATCCAACTATTACATTAAATTAATATTAATAAACATCATGACTAAGTTGACTTTATTTCAAGGTTGTCTGAAATGCAATATACTTGCTATTATCATCTATCTCAGCAGGTAAGAAAAGAAAAACTTAATCATCTTGTTAATTGATGAAGGGTCCTATAATAAAAATAATTTTAAATAAAAAAAATTCCAACATCTCAGAATTTGTTATCAAATATATACAGACCACTTACTATACAGATCTTAAATCAATAACTAACAGTATGTTTAACTCGTAACATAAATATACTCCTAAAATAAGAATGTCTACTAATACTTTTATTATTCAATATACTTTAAGAATTTGTAGTCAGGATAGTGAGACTAAAATGAATAAAGTTTACATTGGGCAGAGAAAGAGATAACTTCATCATTATTCTTAAGAGATTGATTTGCCACTTTGAAAACTCAAGAAAATCAACTAGAAATTATCGTAATTTCTAAGAAAGTTTTGTGAGCTGACTAGAGACAGTATAACACCACAGCAAGTCAACAGATTTTCTGTTTATGATATGAAATATTTTAAATCACATTTTATATTATGATTTAGAAATCCTAATAAATTTTAATACATTTAAGATAGTAAGTACATATACAAAGAGAACAAAAAGATTGATCACAGGAACAAAATGAAAAGATGAGGCATTCATAAAAAAAGAAAAGAAGGAAGGAATGGAGGGAGGAAGACAGGAAGAGAGCAAGGAAGGAAGGAAGGGTCAAGTGAGGGAAGGAAGAGGCTCATAAACTAACCTTGGTATCGAACATTAATCGGTATATGTTAGAAACAATATTTTAAATAAAAGACAAGGAATGAATATATAATATGTGTTACTGAAAAAATTTACTAACCCCTTCAACGAAATGAACTGAAGATAGTATCTTTTTTAAACTGAGAGAAAGGGGCACGGGGGTGGCTCAAGCAGTTAAGTGTCAGCTCAGGTCATGATCTCAGGGTCCTGAGATCAAACCCTGTATCCAGGCCAGTGTTGGGCTCCGTGCTCAGTGGGGAGTCTGCTTGAGTCTCTCTCTCTCTCTCCTGCCCCTCCCCTTGCTCATGCTATTGTTCACTCACTCTCTAAAATAAATAAATCTTTAAAAAATAAATATAAAAGATAAAACAAAATAAAATTGAGAGAAAACATCCATGTTTGATTGATATTAAAACACCATAAAATGCTTTATTTATATCAAATACCATAAAGTGATTGATATAAAAACACTCTCAGTTTTTAATTTAGACAATGAATATAAAGGATTTAGCAGAGTAACTTTTCCATAATAATAGTAGCAAATATCTAATAACAACAATTAGGCAGTTCCTGAATACTTATAACTCCTCAGGCTCTTTGCTATCAAGGATATTTGTTTTTTCAATGTTGAGGAATAGTCAACTCTTCCTTCCTGTTTTTTCCCACTGATTCTATCTCTATGGTTAGAATTACCCTAATGAAAGCATGATTCATCTGAGGTCCATTAAATTCTAACTTTTCAATTATCTCTACCACCACCACCCCAATGAAAGCCTCTCTTGTGTGAGGATGACATACTCACACTATGATCCCACCTGGCCTTCTTAAATCCATTCTCCAAGTTCCATCCAAATTATTTGAAAAGTATTTCAGCCTTTCATAATTTCATTTCAGTACCTCTTTAATTATTGTCTACCTCTTCTTGCCTCAAGCTGAAACTCTGTTGCCTGAAATTAACACAATCACCACACATAAAATATTATTTCTCGTCATTTACTTGAAAAGGGCTTTTTTTTTTTTTTCCCCAGCTAAAACAAACCTCATCCAGCCCCTCAGCATGTCTAGCTTTTTTGTAAGTCAGTACCTCTGACTGTTTTCCCATCACCGCCCCATTTTTCCCCCTCTGCCTACATAAAATGGTCATTTCCTTTTGGCATTCCATATACACATTATCCCTTAGACTGTTCCATAGCATAGGGATAGCCTCCATCTCTGAAACTGACACTTACAATGTGACATCTCTTTATAAATGTAAGCTTGTTTGCTCACCCAGATTGCAAATTCCCTCTAAAATGTCCAAAATAATGATGTACAAATAATACTCATTAATATTTGCTCAATAATTATATAATTGAAAGGATAAATCCAATTGAATGCCTAGGAGGATGAAAAGTTGTACTGGGGGAAAAAGGGGGGGGTAAGTTCATAACTAATTATGTAAGTGTTAATGAAAAGAAAGAATTGATATCCTCTTCAAAGGATTGAATTCTGGAAATTCACTTCTAATAATTAAGAAGGCATAAAAATAAGAAAGCAAGAATTGTAACTGAAATATCCTCTCATTCAAACCACAAAAACTATTTTTAATGACATAATCTCCAGAAATTATTTTAAATATAAAATATAACCAGAAACTCACTCATAAACAGACCTTTGCTAAATGAATTTTCAGAATCCTTTAAAATATGGGTATTTCATAGGCGTTTGAAATATAAATCCTACAAACATTCATTTCTACTTCTCCTCCCTGTTATTATCATTTCTTTTTTAAAAGATCTCTGGCTGAGTTAATTTATTCTTGATGGTGGCACTGAGTGAATTGGCAGCCAAAACAACAACAGGGAATTCTAAGCCAAGGTACATCAGCTTTCAAAAGCACAGAAAACCCTTGAAAGATGCAGGTCCATGAAGAGATAGAAAACAAAGGAACAGCCCCTGGAATTCATTCTCATTTATTTCATTGACTTGGTAAAAATTCTTCCCTCTAATGACTTTTTAATTAATTGGATTATGCATTGTTTGTATAAGTTTTACATAAAAGGAAAATTCATTTTGAAAAGTGCCCTGTTATATATAACTTATTATATAATCTAATTCAATGTTGGCAGCCTGATTCTGCTTGATTGATTGATTGATTGACCGGTTAAATATGTGATGTTTGTACTTTAACATCACAATATGGTGAAAAGATACTTAGCTTTTTTTCTCCTTTGCCCTCCCCTGGAACATGCTTTCTTAAAGGACTCATTCTATAGAGAAATCAAAAGAATAAGTCTGTTTTTAAAAATCCATGTTTCATTAAAATCAACTTAAGCTTTAAGATGTTCAAAAATGTAATGGCTATTTCTTAAGAAAGCCCAGATTTTTAAAGTAAAGATGGAAAAGCAAAACTGAAACAAATAATTTCCCTTCTTCTTATTGTTATCAAGTGAGTAAGAACAGAAGCAGTAGAGGGAAAAGAACCCATAATTCAATATTAACAACCACACAACCATTCAACCTCATGCCATAAACCTTAGAAACTATTAGAAAGTTATGGCATAGTGTTGTCTATATACTACTCTAGTCCTGTACCCAACAAGCAGTACTGAGGATTGAACAGGAAGTGAAAATAACCTGAGAATTATTAATACCCCCATCGCTGCCTCATAAACACACACAGACACATGCACACAACACCACCACCACCACAGTACACAGAAGAAAAAAGAGACCAAGTGTAACAAGTAAGAAAAACACAGGGCAAAAACAGCATGCGCAGACAGAGTAGTTTAGCGAGGCAGGGAAAGTGGCCGTGATAAGCTACTCATCTGTTTTCTGCTGAAAAAAAAAAAAAAAAGGAAATGTATGAAGAAAGAAAAAGATTATGTGAACTTAGGAACCCTAGAAATCAACTGTTATGCATTTAAAGATCTATTTTTTAGTATTTTTGTTTTAACTCGGATTTATCAATTTTTACTTATTTATTTCAAGAATCTATTTGTTTTATATTTATAATGTTCTAAAAGAAAATGTTTCTTTTTTTGGAGTGAAATATCTGATATTTTTATTCTTGAATTCCGAGTAGTAATTTGTCTTCTTAATTCCTAGCAGCTGTCGAAGTGCCTGATATATATAAAAGATAAATACATTTTTTATTGTGTTACGTTAGTCATAGCATAGTTTTTATTTAAGAAATAAGTCTAAGAGAAATTTTAAGGATAGCTAAAGATGACTACTTTGGACAGAATAAACATTACTTTCAGGTTTTCATCCTGTACTTCACAAACAAAATTTTAATTCTCAGTAATACTTTTTGGTTTGAGCATTCTAAGACAAAAGGTAAAATTTTGATTCTCAGTAATACTTTTTGGTTTGACCATTCTTAGACAAAAGGTAAGGGCTAGGTCTGACGCTGGACTTCTTAAGCATTTCTATCATAATCTTAAATTTTTGAAGCAACTCTTGTAGATTATCAACATGCCCCCAGATGTAAGGATGTGAGGAACACTTTGGTGAATAGGAAAGACGAATGAAGCAAATCAGATCTCTAGGACTTGCTTTTTCTCTCTGAGTAGGAAGACCATGAATATGAAACACCATTAAAAATTAAACAAAAGCCTCATTTTATGATAAAAAAAACTAATAAGGTAAACCAGTTACAAAAGTTTAAGACTTTTCAAAACACAAGAATATAATTGTATAATAAATTGTTAAGCATGTATAAATAACACTAGAAGATCTTGGGATTATTTCACTCATCATAATTATTTATGGAAAGTTATGGTTATTAATAGCTGAAAATCTTGCCAACATTAAGGAAACAGCTATGATATTAGAGTATAATATAAAGTTATTACCATAACTCTTTAGAGGGATAATTTTGTATGAAATTGCTCTTTAACTCTCAAAATATTAGAAATTGAGTTATTTGAGTGATAGTCTAAAAAAGATGCACTACAGTTTTAAATGACCAACTGCATGTTTGAATAAACATACATAAAATGCATGCATCTCAATATGAAAATTGAATAGTATTAGTTATTACATATATAAAAATGTGTGTATCTCAATATGGCAATTATAAGCAGCTGTGAATTGAAAACATTTATGAGAATCTTTAGAAAATCAAAACAGTAAAGAATCAAATATCTTCAGAAATACGCTATTATCCATCAAATAATTCCACAGGTTTTAAGCAGATGTTCTTTTCTGATCATTTATAATATAAAAATAAATAAAACAGGCATATATTATATTGCAGGAGATGAGCAAACAGGACATCAGCTGAACATGTGTGTATACATGTACACATATGTGGACATGTGTGCATATATGTCCACATGTACAAATGAAACAAAGTGAAGGGTAAGATGGTACTACTGAGGTCTGTCATCTATCAGTATGGGGAAGAAGTAAAATGAAAGCATTCTACCAGATAATCTCTAATATTTCTATAGTAGCCATGTATAGCAACAGTTTTGAAATGTACACTTTGAAAGATCTGAAATGGAAAGAAAATCATATTTACAACATCAAACCCTTCTGTGGCTCAGATTATATTAATTACACTCTTTCCTTTCTGAATGAGTTTCTATTGCATGGCCTATTAAAGCTTCCTCTAACACTGTAATTAATGCTCTGCTTAATATTAATCTGGACTATTCAACATATCATCCTGGGTAGATTTTGGTTATAAGTTCTATTGACACATGCATTTCCTACGCAATAGCTTCCTATTTTGTCTTCTTGCCTCACGTCTCCTGCTTTTGATCAACACACCCACTAGTCTACTGCCTATTATATACAAATAGTACATCCTAATTTAGGATTCAAGTTGATTCTCTCTTGATTATGTCATACAGGCCAAACTCATCATGATGTCAAGGTCCTGAACAATGCAGCACCTATTTTCTTTCCAATCCGATTCCCTACTTTTTCTGTCCCCATTTGCCCATGCCGCAAAGTCCTTTCACGCATCCATGTACACGTACGTACACACACACACACACACACACACACAAATTACCTCTACTCTGTTCACTCTGAACCGAATGATGTCCCCAATGAATCACTCTCTTTCTATCTTCAAAGGCTTTGTTGAAAAGCCCTTTCTACCGTTTTCCTGCTAGAAAAGTTCTACTCACCTCTCAGGTCTCATTTCAAAAGATAGTTCCTCTGGGTTTTTTTCTAACTTCCCGGATTAGTGTCCTTACCTCCACTAAACACCCAATGAATATCTATCTCATTCACTGATTCAAACTAAATTAAGGTCTCTTCACTCAAATACAGAATAAACACCCATTGTTTAGAATCAAAAACAAATTAATACAAGCACTTAGTCCCTTGGTTTGTAATTATATACTTGTCGCAAGCACCTAAGGGTTCCAGAATTCTAACACTGAATAAGACAGTTCTTACCCTCAAATACATGAAATAAAAACCAATCATGAGAATCATGAAGGAATCAAAGCAAGTATGTAACCCTTTATAATTTTTAATTTTTTTTGCCTTTCTTTCTAATCTAAACCATAAGAGAAGCAGAGAAGTCATTCCTATGTTTGTAAGTCCAGCTTTTAGAACAGCATCAGTTACAGAATATTCAAATATATTTTCCAAAAACAGCTGAGACCACGTGATGAATGAAAAAAAAATCTAAGGGAAAATAAAACAAAAGGCAAACACAAAGCCTACCACAAAGGAAAATAACACATAAAAATGGAGAAATCAGTGGGCTTAAAAATAAATATCACTGTCATATATGAAAATGAAAGTGTTAATGAGACATCTGTGTCAAGCCAGATGGAGTCATAGGGGCCAGATTTACCATCCCACCCAGTACAAACAAAAATTACAAAATATGTGAAAACAATTTTCAGGATACTGGGCATCACACAATAAACAGGAATGATCCCTGATCAACAGAGTGTAAATGAGGTGACCCTACATTTGCCCCACTTACTTCCTTGAGAGACTTTTTAGGCCACATCTCAGAAAAGGGAACATGAGTGGATAGAGTTCAAAAGATTCTCTAAGTTAAAGAGATGGAACCGAACGTCTAAGGACATAGCAACAGCTAAAATTTGCTGGACAGAGTACCAGAGAAGATGAACTTGTGCATATAGAATTCCAGAGATCTGTCGAAGACTCCCCTTGGTTATTCAGCTGAGGTACTATTTTCATGAAAGGAAACTACTTGAGGCTATAGGAAAACACACATACACACACATACCCTAAAGGATTAGAGGTACCAGTGTCCCATACTGTGGACATGCCTGGATGCCCAGATAGAAAGGAAAATTAAGAAAACCAGCTTTCTGCCTTAATTCTCTGCCTAAGAAAGTCCAGATATATAAATCAAAATTTAAAATTAAACAAAATCTTTATTTCATTGCAAGAAAAATGACCAAGTAAACTAGATATACTCAATAAACAAAGAGCTCTTAAAACTTAATAAGTAAACAAATAACCCAAGAAAACAATAAGCAAATATCTGAACAGACATTATATCAAAAAAGATACATGGATGGCAAATAAACATGTGAAAAGATGTCCAACATCCTTTGTCAAAATGCAAATTAAAACCACAATGAAATTATATTAGAGATTTATTAGACTCTCAAAACTAAAAAGCTATACCATACCAAAAAGCTTTAAAAGAAAAAAGAAAAAGTACCTGGGTAGCACAGTTGGTTAAGCATCTGCCTTTAGCTGAGGTCATGATCCCAAGGTCCTGGAATGGAGCCCCACATTGGGCTTCTTGCTCAGGGGAGTACCTGATTGTCCCCCTCTCCTTATCACCCCCCCTCCACTTGTGTTCTCACTAGCTCTGCTCTCTCAATTAATTAATTAATTAATTACAAACAAACAAACAAAAGGTAGACCATACCAGGCATTGGCAAGGATGTGGATGAAGAACTCTCATACATTGCTCATAGGAATGTAAAAGGATGAGCCCACTTTAAAAATAGTGAACAGTTTCTTAATAAAAGTGTATCTACCATATCATCCTCACGCTGCACTTCTAAGTTTAGCCAAGATGAAAGAAAGCATATGTCCATAAAAGACCTGTCCATGAATCTTCATCAGAACCCTGTCATAGCCAAGGACTGCAAACAACCCACTAATATCCATCCGTAGGTGAATGGAAAAACTAGGATGAGTTTACAATGGAACACTGCTGAGCAATGAAACAGTAATGGACTATTAATACATATGATAGTATGGATGAATTTCAAAATAATCATGCTGGATGACAGAAGATAGACAAAGAAAGGGTACATAATGATGGTGTATGATTCTACTTAAATAAGATTCTATAATATGCAAACTAATCTAAAGTGGCAGCTGATGAGTGTTTGCCCCAAATCTTTGGAAATGGGGAGAAGTGGTAAAGAAGAATTGCAAGAGAATATAAGCAAAGTTTTGAGGCGCTATGCACTCCCTATCCTTAGTAGGATGATAGTTTTGTAGATGCAAACACATAGCAAAATTCATCACATGGTAAACTAAATATGTGTGGCTTACTTCACATCACAGTTATATTTACAAACCTGTTAAAAAATTATGGGTTATGTATTATAGGACACTTCAACTAGTGCTTACATCTGCCAAAATATTTTATATACAACATCTCTTTTCTTTCTTTGTAATTTTTGCTTCTGTGTCCAAAGCATACTCATAATAATTTACTGCTCATTCACTCATGATATAGCTAACAAGTATATTTTTAGAATTCATATCAAAACTCCAATTTCTAATTTAAAAAAAGAATCACAGGGAAAGAAATTATAAACTTTGACTTTGGGAAAATAGCCCATGCCAGTGAAGGCACAGCATTTGATATCTTTCCCACATATAACGTCAGCTCCTTAACCTCTATGTCTACATATGAAGACTAAACTCTGCTGACTTTCAGGTGATCTTCAGATAGGCTTTTTTTCATCAGCTTCACTAACCCACTTTCCTGCTTATTCTGATATATGTGTTCTTTGATGGTCCTCTAACAGCGAGTGTGGCCTTCTTAGTAGAGTCCGTAAAGCCATGTTTCTCTAAAACCCAGAGGTACTCCTGCTGGTGAATGGTGTCCAGTCATCAAGTGAGCAGGAGTCGGCCTAAAGTTGAACTCTACAAATCTTAGTTCTGTCCCTTTTAAATAAGTCAATTTGTGGCGTGGCCATACTTCTCTACGCTTGAATGACATCATTTTTAATTCTAGTATAACTATACTGAACTCACAGAGTTTTTCTTACAAGTATTTATGACGACAGATGTAAAGCAATTCACATAGCACCTGACATATGGTAAGTTTTTCAACATGTGAATGTTTATGGAAGTTATTATCAGTATTTTGACCTATAATTAAAAACAAGTGTTAAAAGATGCGACACCATATTATAGAACCTTAGAACCAAAAAAAAAAAAAGAATATAATGCCACGATTTTTCACTGGCGTATGCTTTTGGAGTTTTCAGGCTTTTTTTTTTAATCAAGTAAGTATGAACATTAAAACACTGGTAAAAAGGTTAGCTTCAGAAAACAGATTTTTAAAACTTTAAAAAAGGAAGTAAAATTTATATACTCTACAAACCATGAACTCAGCATTCCCCAAAGTGTACTTGGTGAAAATATAATCCTACAAAATACCCTGTGAAAAAAGGAGTCCTATGGTCAAATAAACTTGTAGAATATTGCATGCTATATGTTCCATTGGGGGATTCACAATACAAATGGTATAGAAAAGAGGCTGGGAAGTCCTGCAGTTAAAAAAATATATTTCACTTTGTTTGGCTCAGTGTTTTCCAAAATTCCTGACCATAGAACCCTGTTTTCATATAAAACCTATAAATATTCCTCTTTGGGAAAAGTTGCCTTAAATATTATAATTCTTAATTCTTCTATTTTTTTTTTCTATTATGAAACAAAGAGTAAAAATACTCTTCTCAAATGTCAATGGTCCCCGATCTTGTAAGCAGGTTTCTCAGGGTCTGGTTAAGTCCCTATGGCTTGCATCACAGTGGCAGCTGTCTGCTACCTCAGTGTCTTCCATGCTTGGCTACCAAAGTGATTCCCCAGAGGCATCTACTGCTCCTATATTCTTCTCACTTTCAAGTGACTTGACAGAATTCAGAAGAGAGAGAAAATTCAGTGTCACCTACACCTATACAAGAGCAATGGGGATCCCATTAATTGTCTTTTTCTACTCCAAGGAGAGTTATTATTATTTTTTTTTTTAAAAAGCAATTTATCTCGTTTGCAGTACTTCATGAAAGGGCATCCACTAGGAGTTACTAGAGCAGGCTGTGTCAGTTACCTGTTGTCGTGTAATGTTGCATAACAAACTGCCCCACTACTGAGAACCTGAAAAGAGCAAGTATATAGTACTACTCACAGATCTGCGGACCAGCTGGACCCCTCTGACTTCTGCCAGGTTCAATCACAGACCTCCTATTAGCTGTATTTGGGTAGGTCATTCTTCTAATGTCACCTGACCAAACGTTCGGTGGCTGCCAGGTGTTGGCTGGTCTAGCTCTTTATGTATTTGTCATATCCTTTCAGCAAATCAGCGCAGGGTGCTCATATGGTGAGACAGAGGTCTAAGAAAAAGAAAGTATAAGTGTGTAAGGCCCCTTTGAGCTAGGCTAAGAACTGACTCACAATCATTTATGCGGTATTTTATTTGGAAAATGAAGTCTACCAACATTCAAGTGATTGTGAAATCCACCTCTTGAGAGAGAATCTGAAAGTCATACTGAAAGAGGGCAGTTTCAGTGACGGGTGAAAAATTGAGGCCGCAATTACTATCAGTCCACTTTTTATTTCACTCTCTGTCCTCAATTCCATATGCTTCCCACATGCAAATTACACTCATCCCCCATCTCCCTCTCAAGGTGCCCCAAAGTTTCTTCCCATTATCGTATTGTCCTCAAAGTCCAGCTGATCTATACCAAGTTCACATAAGGCTCTTCAGGTGTGGCACATTTTGTTTAGAGACATGTGAACCAAAAACACAAGTTATTTGTACTTACCCATTTTCCATTCAGAAAAAAACAAACAAACAAAAACAAAACAAAACAAAAAAAACCAACAACACAGAAAAACAGAACAGGAAAATTACAATAGTGACAGGGATAGGAAAACTGCCTTAAACAGCATTGTCATTCAAGGGGCAAGGATAGGAAGCATACAGAACTCCCTGGACCTTAAAAATTCTGAAATATAACTGGGTAAATGTTGCCAGGTGCCCTGACACTGGGAGAAGAGATGTTCCCAGGTTTGGCCTCCATCCTGCCCCCGGGACAGGATTCCTAGTCCATCCCTCCCAGTTCCCGGGGCCTCCTTTTCCCATCCCTCACTTTACTCATTCTAAATAGGTCAGTGGAACTGGTATCTTCCAAATAACCTTTTTTAGCTGGCTTTCTCTTCTTAGGAGGATGGGGCCTCTGAAGTTGTGTATGCATTTTGAACAATCTCAGTACAATCTCTGAAGCCAGGACGGTGAAGCCACTTTTGCCTATACAACTCCTGAAAACACTGTTGTGGGCTTTCAAGTTATGTGATTTGCATCTATTCCACTGAACAAATTCTTTTTAATCACACTCATTGGGGCATATCAGATAATTGTGGGAGACACTGTTCCTACCAGCCCTTTTGTCTACCTGAGGGGACCAGCTAAGTACTTCCTTAATTCCTTCAGAGGTCTTAACAAAGTGTCTTAAGCCATATTGATGATTTGATCTAGGCCCGGAGGCTATATTTTACTTTGATAATCTTTTCCTGACTAGAGGGAACCAGAGATGAGAAACTGTTCTATTTGTAGCCCATACGTCTATCTCTCTCATACTCCCTCTAAATTTGACTGAGGAACTGGCCAGGTTTTTCTTAGTTCATCACTTTCTCACTGTACCATACACAATTAAGAAAATCCAGCTGACAATCTCAACATTCTGCCTGGAGATCTCCTCAGGCAAATCCTAAAGTTCATTAGATGCATTTTCCAACTTCCAAGTTACTGCAGGCAACAGTTTTGTCAATTATTTTGTGATGACATTACATGGATCATCATTTTTCCAGACTCCGATTACAATTCCTTACCATGCCCCCTGTCCTTGTTAACAGTTTGCTTACTATTTTCCAGCCCCTCCTGCAACCGGTCCCAACATTAATGCCCCATATTCAGGTTTCTGTTAGGATAGCACCTTCTGTCAAGTATTAATTTCTGTCTCAGCAATTTGCTGCCACAGTCAATTCTATAATAAACGACCCCCAAACTCAATGTCTTAAAACAATAGAAATTTATTACTGTTCCCAAAGCTATGGATAGGTTTTGTGATCCTTTTAGTCTTGACTAATAAGTCTGCAGTGAGCTATGGGTTGGATTGGAGGTTCTGCTGATCTTGACTGGGGTCTCTCAATCTATGTAGTTGGCTGACTGTTGCCTACTCTTCTCTCACATGTGCCTCTCACATCCCTCCAATGTGCAAGCCCAAGCTTGTTCTCAGGGTAAAGCCAAAGTCAGGAAAAAAAAAAAAAAAAAAGGCACATGCATTCAAGACTTTTTTCTTAGGGTTTTATTTATTCATTTTAGAGAGAGAAAGGGTAAGAGAGATCATGAAGGGGGGCAGAGTGAGAGGGAGAAGCAGGCTCCCAACTGAGCAGGGAGACCGATGGAGGGCTCAATCCCAGGACCAGGGGGATCATGACCCAAGCCAAAGGCAGATGCCCAACTGAATGAGTCACCCAGGTGCCCCTCAACCAAGACTTTTTGAGTCCCACTTCTGCATAGATTAGTCAAAGCCCAACCTAGATTTAAAGTGAGGAGACACCATTTCTTAATGAGAAGAGCTATGACCCAGCAATTGCACTACTGGGAATTTACCCCAAAGATACAGATGTAGTAAAAAGAAGGGCCATATGTACCCCAGTGCTCATAGCAGCAATGTCCACAATAGCCAGACTGTGGAAAGAGCCAGGATACCCTTCAACAGATGAATGGATAAAGAATATATGGTCCATATATACAATGGAGTACTACTCAGCCATCAGAAAAATCCATACCCAACTTTTGCATCAACATGGTTGGAACTAGAGGAGATTATGCTGAGTGAAATAAGTCAAGCAGAGAAAGTCAATTATCATATGGTTTCACTTATTTGTGGAACATAGGGAATAGCATGGAGGACTATAAGAAAAGGAAGGGAAAAATGAAGGGGGAGAAATAGGAGTGGGAGACAAACAATGAGAGACTATGGACTCCGGGAAAGAAACTGAGGGTTTTAGAAGCAAGGGGAGTGGGGGGATGGCTTGGCCCAGTGAAGGGTATTAAGTAGGGCACGTATTGCATGGAGCACAAAGCACGTACTAAATGCAAACAATGAATCATGGAACACTACATCAAAAACTAATGATGTACTGTATGGCGACTACGATAATAAAAAAGAGAGAGAGAAGAGCTTCAAACACAGATTGTAAAGCATGCTGCTAAAGAGAAGTGTGAAAACTCAGTTCATTTTACAATTGATCTACCATACAGATAAACAGGACTTTGGTATCTTTTTCTTGCTGTCTATGCTTTATTAAAAGAGCTAATTGTTGTGATCCTTCCTATTGAAAAAAGATAATCTAGTATTTACTTTTTTTTTTCAATATTTTATCCATTTATCTGACAGACAGAGATCACAAGTAGACAGAGAGGCAGGCAGAGAGAGGAAGAAGCAGGCTCCATGCTGAGCAGAGAGCCTGATGCAGGGCTTGATCCCAGGACCCTGGGATCATGACTTGAGCCGAAGGCAGAGGCTTCAACCCACTGAGCCACCCAGGCGCTCCCCCTAGTATTTACTCTTATCATGAATATCACGGTAAGTATAAAAAAGAGAAGAAAATTTAAAAATCACCCAAACACTAACCAAAAAATTTGTCACAGTAATTTAATACTGTTTCCATTAAAATGTTTTCATCTGATATAAATCCACATATATTTGCATAGTTAACTTGATACAATATGTATAGTTTTGTATCCTGCTTTTTACATTTAATAACATGAACACCAAACCATCATTAAAAACTATTAAAACACCTAATGGCTTGTTCACAGTTTATGCCCATTTAAACCTGTACTACTATTCTCCTATTATTTTATATCTACATGTTTTTGTCAACTTTACTTTTAAGGCCTGAGAGGTAATTTCAAGTTTTTCAATATTTCAGAGTATTTTACTATAATTCCTGCAACTTAAAAAATTTATTTTGAAATTATGTTCTCTGAAGTATAGAGCATCACAGCACATCTTCATTGCATAATACATTTTTTCATTAAAAAAATTCTTCTCTGTCATCCTCAATTTTTTAATTTTAATTCTGAAATTGAGAATACATTTTTTTAAGCATGTTTAACTCCAGCACTCTGATTTTTATTCTAAATTATCTCCCTGCTAGAATTTCTCCTAACACCCTGTTCTTTTCTAAGTCCATCACAAATTTAATTACATATTATTTTGGTAAACTGCCTCAGAAAGAAAAAAGTGATAGACAAACTGTTTTTCCCCAACCCTTTTCAGGCACAAGATAATTAATACCTCCCTTCAGGACAGAACACAGACTGCTGATAAAATGAAGTGAGTTAAGTTCTGAGCAGCCAGAGACACTAACACCATCCAGTCTGGTGATGGTGGGAAAAGTACTGAAATCTGTAACGCCTGAAGCCGCTGGGGCTACCAGTGTTCGCAATGAAAGGTAGTAAATTAGTAACGCATGAAATATATGGTGCAGCAAACAGAAGCCAAACTATACTGTTTTACAGTTCTTAAAGAATATTTCAAAACCCCCTGTTACACTTTTCATTTATTAGACAGTGTAAATCTAGAACAACCTGCGGCTAATTTTAAGTCTCACATTTTCATTTTGCAATGGAATTCAGTGAATTCTAATGTGTGTAGGCAGCAATGAACTCTAAGAAAATAAAAGTACAAGTTAATAAAGAATTAAACGTTGGATTTTCATTTCTCACAAAATATCATTTTGAACATGTAACATGCACAAAGTATTTACTGACACTTACTCTCTCCTCTTACAGCTGTAGTGATACAGGGATATAAAAACAATAAGGCACAAATATGATAAAGGATGATCGACCAGTTATTTCAAAAGATAGTGACTATTTTATTTAAGCAGTATGGGATGAAAAATAACAATTTAACATATGTAGTTTCAAAAGGTGTGTTTACTTACCACTTTATAAAGCATAACTTTTTATATAGATAAAATAACTTCTATATTTGATTTTCTATTTGACATTATCTTGTACATAGACAAAAAGTAAAACTATAACTGTTAACAGGCTGTCTCCATCAACATTAGAATTCTACAAAGAGTTGAAGAATAGCAGATTTTTATGGAAGTCACAGATGTTTTTTTTTTGTTTGTTTTTTTAATATTTTATTTATTTATTTGACAGACAGAGATCACAAGTAGGCAGAGAGGCAGGCAGAGAGAGAGAGAGAGGAGGAAGCAGGCTTCCCGCTGAGCAGAGAGCCTGATGCGGGACTCGATCCCAGGACCCTGAGATCATGACCTGAGCCGAAGGCAGCGGCTTAACGCACTGAGCCACCCAGGCGCCCCAGAAGTCACAGATGTTTTAAATAGAAAATCAATTCATTCTTATAGTGTTTTGGTATTTTTATATCAAAACATAAAGATTTGGAATTGTATTCAGTTGAAGAAAAAACATTTGACATTATTATGAATGCTATTGTAAATGTGGTCCAAAAGTCCAACATTAAAGTTAAAATTATTTTTATTATATTGTTCTGAAATAAGAACACAAATTTTGATGGAATAGATTGCTAAAGCCATGCTCTTTGTAAATTAAAAAGCTTCGTAATAGAAATGCTTTTGGAATTAGTTTTGGTAGATATGATATATTTCATAATTTCCCCCAAAGTTATAATATCCTACCAATATAAATAGGCCCTATATTGTCAAAATTTCCTCTCTTTATCTGCTTCTCTGTTTCTCTCTCCATCATGATTTGCAGTTGGATCATTTGATAATCTATATAAAAACTGAATCCAATGGGAAAGCCCTATGATTTGATAGCAATTTATTCTGACAACAGACAGTTAAGAACCAAAAAAGAGGGATGTGTGGGTGGCTCAGTCTGGTAAGAGTCTGCCTTCAGCTCAGGTCATGAGCTGGAGTCCTAAGATTGAGCCCTGCATCAGGCTCCCTGCTCAGCAGCGAGCCTGCTTCCCTTCCTCTCTCTCTGCCTGCCTTCCTGTCTACCTGTGATTTCTGCCTGTCAAATAAATAAATAAAATATTTTAAAAAAAATTTCTTATTTTCCAAAGAAATTCCTCTAAATAAAGAAGAAAAGTACACATGAACTTAGTTCATACAGAATATTTACACATGTTAATTAAGAAAGTAATATTTATAATAATCACTATTTACAACATATTCTCTGAATTTATCAGGAATTTATCTATGTGTATTTTTAATTAAAATATTATCTACATAGATGAGTGAATTGACTATTAACAATTTTAAATCTATTACTCAAGAAATTTAACTTTCAAGACTATTGATTTTATGAAAAAAAACTAAGACTTATTACAGATTATAGTCTTCTTTATTGAAGTATACTGGGCAGTGGGTGCTGGGGTGGTTCAGTCAGTTAAATGTCTGCCTTCAGCTCAGGTCATGATCTTAGGGTCCTGGGATGGAACCCCAAGCCCTGGAACTCAACTTTGGGCTTCCCTGCTCAATGGCGAGTCTGCTTCTCCATCTCCCTCTGCCACCCCTGCCCCTGCTTGTGCTCTCTCAAATAAATAAATAAATCTCTTAAAAAATGAAGTATACTTGCCATACAGTATTATATTCGTTTCAGGCATACAACATCAAGATTCAAAATTCATATATATATATATATATATATATATACACATATGAAATAATCACCATGATAGGTCTAATTACTCTGTCATTATACAAATGTATTACAATATTATTGACTATGTTCCATATGCTGTATCAATAATATTCTTTATCAAAAAAGATGGCATTATATTAGAGATGAGGATACTTTAAAAACTGAAAAAAAAGAAAAAAAAGGCTTTGTGGAGCAAAACCACAGTAAGATACCACCTCACACCAGTCAGAATGGCTAAAATTAACAAGTCAGGAAATGACAGATGTTGGTGAGGATACAGAGAAAAGGGAACTCTCCAACATTACTGGGAATAGAAGTGGGAATAAAAGCTGGGGCAGCCAATCTAGAAAACAGCATGGAGTTGCCTCAAAAAGTTGAAAATAGAGCTACCCTATTACCCAGCAATTACACTATTGGGTATTTACCCTAAAGATATAAATGTAGGTATCTGAATGGACACATGAACCCCAAAGTTTATAGCAGCAATGTCCACAATAGCCAAACTATGGGAAGAACCTAGATGTCCATCAACAGATGAATGGATAAGGAAAATGTGGTATGTATGTATGTGTGTGTGTGTAATACTATGCAGGCATCAAAAAGTGAAATCTTGGGGCGCCTCGATAGCTCAGTGGGTTAAAGCCTCTGCCTTCAGCTCAGGTCATGATCTCAGGATCCTGTGATCGAGCCCCACATCAGGCTCTCTGCTCCTCGGAAAGCCTGCTTCCTCATCTCTCTCTGCCTGCCTCTCTGCCTGCTTGTGGTCTCTGTCTGTCAAATAAATAAATAAAATCTTTTAAAAAAAAAGTGAAATCTTGACTTTGTAATGACATGGATTGAACCAGAGGATATTATGCTAAGTGAAATAAGTTACTCAGAGAAGACAATTATCATATGATCTCACTGATAGGAGGAATTTAAGAAACAAGAGAGAAGATCATAGGGGAAGGGAGGGAAAAAATTAAACAAGATGAAACCAGGGAGGGAAACAAACCTTAAAAGTCTCTTAATCTGAGGAAACAAACTGAGGGTTGCTGGAGGGGAGGGGGTGGGAGGGATGGGGTGGCTGGGTAATGGACATTGGGGAGGTTATGTGCTATGGTGAATGATGTGAATTGTGTAAGACTGATGAATCACAGACCTGTACCCCTGAAACAAATACTACATTGTATATTAATTTAAAAAAATTTTAAAGTGAATGGTAATATATTCAAATGAAACAGATATTTTATTGCTGATGAAATTATTAGCTTCAAAAAAATATTATCACTATTTGGGGAGGAAGCAGGATGGCAGAAGAGTAGGAGACTGAAATATCATAAGATCCCAGAAGTTTCAGCTAGATAGTTATCAAACCATTCAGAACACCTACAAACTCAACAGGAGATAGAAGAGAAGACAAGCAGCAATTCCAGGAACAGAAAATTGACCACTTTCTGGAAGGCAGGACATGCAGAGAAGTGAATCTGAAGCCATGGGAAGAGAAACTGTGGGGTGAGGGGCCAGGTCCTAGCAAGTGGTAAAGGAGTGGAACACAAAATCAGAACCCTTAGAAGTCAGCTCCACTGAGGGCCAATGCTCTGGAGGCTAAGCGGGAGTGGAGCCTTCACAGGGACAGTGTGGTCTCGGGACACAGGGGGACACAGAAAGAATGGGCGTGTCTGAGTATTGCAGAGCTTCCAGCTCAGTATCCAGAGCTTCCAGGAAAGGCCGCCTACAGAGAACTGAGGTGAGGGCTCTCAGCTCAGGGTTACCTTATCTGAAGCACATTCTGACCACTGCCCTTTGAGCAGGGATCCCACAAGTTCAAACCCAAGGAGACTCACTTTCCTACTCCAGGAGGAGCAGTGTGGGAGCGTGGGGCAGGAATCTGCCGGGTTTCGAGACTCCAAACAGAACTGTGCATCAGAGACAGAAACACTGGGTCACAGGATGGGTGAGCATAAAGTGTGGCTGGAGACCGGAAAGATGGGAGGGATTGACTGCTTTTCTTTGAGGATGCACGAAGGACTGAGACCCTGAGCTCTCAGCTCTTCCACGCCAGAGATTGGGAGGCCACCATTTTCATTCTTATCCTCCAGAGCTCTACTGAAAACATTTACAGAACAAAAGCTCCCAAGGTTGAACCCCAGCATATCACTTAGCCTGGCCCCTGGCAAGGGCAGAGCAATTCCACTTCAAGCAAAGACATCTGTGAATCACTGCAACAGGCCCCTCATGCAGAAGATCAGCAAGAACATCCAGCCAAGACCATGTTCACCAATCAATGAGAACAGCCGAACTCCAAAGCTAGGGGAAAGCAACACACAGAATGCATGGCTTTTCCCCCATAATTCCTTAGTCTTTCAAGGTTAAGTTTTTTTTTTTATTTTTTTCATTATTCTATTTTTAAATTTTTTTCCTCTTTCCTACTTTAATGTTTTTTAACTATTTTACTTTATCAATAACTTTATAAAAATCTTTTAAAAATTTCATTGTTATAGTCATATTCTATCCCTTCATTGTATTTATGTTTTTTGTATACATATAGGTTTTTCTTTCTTTAAAATTTTGGAATACACTTTCTTCTAACAGATCAAAAAATAACCCAAATCTAATGAGTGGCTTTGTTTTAGTCTTCAGCCTGATCATATTCTTTCCTTTTTTTTAAAACCAACTTCTTATCAATTCCTTTTTTAGAATCGTTCTAAATTTTCATCTTTGCAGTCATAGTACATCTCTTCATCCTGTTTACCCTTATTTTTGTATATATACAAGTTTTTCTTTCTTTAAAATTTTGGGAGGCAGTTATTTCTAACAGACCAAAATAAAACCAAATATATGTATATGTATATATATACATACATATACACACATATATACATATACATATATATGTATATATGTGTATATACATACAAATATATGTATATGTATATACATAAATACATACATATATATGTATACATATGTGTATATGTATATGTATGTATATATGTATGTATATACATACAAATATATGTATATGTATATACATATATATGTATATGTATATACAAATAATTTATGTATATACGTATGTATATGTATATACGTATATACATA